>NC_036856.1:13801229-14054222 GCF_002910315.2 Salvelinus sp. IW2-2015
TTTTCTCGCTCATTTGACGTCATTTGAAAGGAAATCATCTCCAAAATATTTAAGAGTCATTGCACTAATAATGGCAACCGCGTCGGGAAACGTTCCCGTGTACTTTACGTTATTTAGGACTAGGGAAACGTTCCCTCTGTTCTGTTCTTAGTGCCAGTCTACACGTTCAAACTAAAACAATGTAACTAATAATGGTGCTGACTAGGGAAACGTTCCCTCTGTTCTGTTCTTAGTGCCAGTCTACACGTTCAAACTAAAACAATGTAACTAATAATGGCACCGACTAGGGAAACGTTCCCTTCGTGTTCTGTTCTTAGTGCCAGTCTCACGTTCAAACTAAAACAATGTAACTAATAATGGGCTGACTAGGGAAACGTTCCCTGCTGTTCTTAGTGCCAGTCTCACGTTCAAACTAAACAATGTAACTAATAATGGCAGCGACTAGGGAAACGTTCCCTGTGTTCTTAGTGCCAGTCTCCGTTCAAACTAAAACAATGTAACTAATAATAGGCTGACTAGGGAAACGTTCCCGCTGTTCTTAGTGCCAGTCTCACGTTCAAACTAAAACAATGTAACTAATAATGGGCTGACTAGGGAAACGTTCCCGCTGTTCTTAGTGCCAGTCTGCACGTTCAAACTAAACACAATGTAACTAATAATGGCACGACTAGGGAAACGTTCCCTCTAAATAGCCCAGTACTGTACTCCCGACCGTCATGTTGTACAGCGGCAGATTTTCCATTCCATCCTAACGGAAACCCTGAGGGTTTTTCATTTTTCTTGGAATAGAAACAAAATTAATTAAGCAAGTACCCGTCAAAAGTTGACACACCTACTCATTCCAGGGTTTTTCTTTATTGTTACTATTTTCTACATTGTAGAATAATAGTGAAGACATCACAACTATGAAATAACACATATGGAATCAGTTAAGAWGAAATTCTTATTTACAAGGACAGCCTACTCCTTCCTCCCCGTCGGGGAATTTAACCCCGGTCTCCCGCGCGCCCGCATTCTCTAGTACAGCCATTATTGAAGGCTATCAAATGCTTCTCAAAGATGCCCTCTGCTGGTRAAACTAGCACTAACTAGCATTAATGGTACCAGTGGTTCACACTTAAATAACGTGCCATAGAATTCTGCAGCAACATGCAAGCTGCGCCGCAGTACACTGCAACTTTTAAAGGAGGAACCACTGTATTAACTCATGTATATGACTTTGTCCCTATTCAGGTCCCCCTTGTCCTTCCTTTTGAGCAGCATGCTTCATTGGGAGTCCATGACACTTACATTCCCGGCTCGTTGAGTTTTATAGGATCCTGCTTAAGCTAAGTCAGTTCTGATGTAATCCACCCTGGACACCCCCTCTCCACACATCCACACATAAGTCACTGTGCCCCACCTCATCCTGCCTGCCTACGACATCCTGTGTTAATTCAAGGGACAATTGAATTTCCTCCTCTGGTTCTGTGGCAGTTCCCACTCCTAATGACAGCCATGCATCATGCCAATACGCCACAGACCAGTGGCTTTATGTCCTATAAAATATATAAAGGAACTCTGATCTCTTCCTCCGCTAAGTCTACAGGCTGAGGGGAACAGATTGGATTTCAGAAAATGTAATGCATCTTTATATAAGTGCAGGAAGAGATATAGCCCTGGCTCTGCCTGTATCTCTGCACTGAGCCTAATTTCATAAGATGGACAGTGGCACAGAAATATGACCTTMGAGAACAAGCTGTATTGTAGCAGACATGGAGGGTCACATGTCAGTGGAGCTTTAAAGAACTACACTTTCTGTCTGACTTCTAGTGAAGTGGAATATCCAATGCAGTAACTATCATATAACTGACTCTCCACAGACTCACATAGGTGTCCGTCTTACACAGGTATTGTATGGGGGGGTCTTTGTCTTTAAACACAGTGCACTGACTGTATGTTATATGTGTGTGTTTGATTGCCATGGGGGTCCCTTTATCATATACTGTACTTCCTCCCGGAGCTTTGTGACAGTGTGTGTGTGTGCTCAGTGTGATGTGGTGTCAGAGCTGCCCTTTGGCCTGCAATGATACAGTGAGTCAGAGCTGTAGAGATCAGAGCTACTGACTGACATCCATCAGCTGCATTCAGCKACTGACAGCCTGGCAACTTAGTGGTAAAAAGATATATACTTCTCRATGGCGTGTGTCTGCCCTAAGTCCCACCATTCACCCTTGTACCACACACCCTGTGCCTAAAGTGACAGTGGCAGGGGTTTTGGTAGGAACGTACACTACTGTTCAAAAGTTTGGGGTCACTTAGAAATGTCCTTGTTTTTGAAAGAAAAACWKWTTTTTTTGTCCATTAAAATAACATCAGATTGATCAGAAATACAGTGTAGACATTGTTAATGTTGTAATGTTGGCAGATTTTTTATGGAAGATCTACAAAGGCGTAGAGGCCCATTATCAGCAACCATCACTCCTGTGTTCCAATGACACGCTGTGTTAGTTAATCCAAATMTATCATTTTAAAAGGCTAATTGATCATTAGAAAACTCTTTTGCAATTATGTTAGAACAGCTGAAATGTGTTGTCCTGATTAAAGAAGCAATAAAACTGGCCTACTTTAGACTAGTTGAGTATCTGGAGCATCAGCATTTGTGAGTTRGATTACAGGCTCCAAATGGCCAGAAACAAAGCACTTTCTTCTGAAACTCGTCAGTCTATTCTTGTTCTAAGAAATGAAGGCTATTCCATGCCAGAAATTGCCAAGAAACTAAAGATCTCGTACAACGCTGTGTACTACTCCCTTCACAGAACAGCGCAAACTAGCTCTAACCAGAATAGAAAGAGGAGTGGGAGGCCTCGGTGCACAACTGAGCAAGAGGACAAGTACATTAGTGTGTCTAGTTTGAGAAACAGACGCCTCACAAGTCCTCAACTGGCAGCTTCATTAAATAGTACCCGCAAAACACCAGTCTCAATGTCAACAGTGAAGAGGCGACTCCGGGATGCTGGCCTTCTAGGCAGAGTTGCAAAAAAAAAGCCATATCTCAGACTGGKCAATAAAAAGAAAAGATTAAGATGGGCAAAAGAACACAGACTCTGGACAGAGGAACTCTGCCTAGAAGGCCAGCATCTCAGAGTTGCCTCTTCACTGTTGACATTGAGACTGTTGCAAAATGAAAGTAGGGTAGTTGGTCAATCCAATTGGGGTTAGGGTAGTGTGGATAGGCTCAGATATGGATTTGGTAAGGGCTTTGTACAAATGTAGTATAATGTGTTGAGATTGGCTGGGGAGTCCATATGTGGTTGTTAGGAGATAGATTGGAAATGGCACTAAACCCTGTCAATCCAACTTGAGATTTAGAGTAAGGATTGTAAGGGCGAAATTGGATGTCATAGATCAATTACGGATGAGACCAAATCTGATCTGCTAACGTCCAAATCTGAATTTAAACMTTTTTAAAGAACTTTTTGGAAGACCTCCAAATGTAATCTAAATTAGGATTTCAATCCATTTTTAATACAACCCTTACTCCCTTAAACCTTTAGGGTCCTCTGAATTGAATTTCCTTCTAAAGAGCAACATATCTGAAGATCACATGTTTCTGACTTTGTCAGGGTCAGATTCTGACTGTCCTTCGATTAAAGTCTTTCAATGGTTTGATTTTTAGTCTTTCAAACTTATAAGGGGATTTCTCTGGGGGGTCTGTCACAAGTGTAGAGAGAAGTAGGCAGGAGGAAGTCACAGGTTTAGAACTACTGAATTTATTAAAGCACCATAATATAAAAGCGGGACAAAACCCAAAGTGCAAAATAATGAAGTACTCAGGAAATAGTAGGAGAGATTCCTCTCAGGAAAACAAGCAACATTTACAATGACCGACAAAGACAAATGACAGAGGGAGTATATATACAGGGATAGAGTGGGGATTGGAACCAGGTGTGTGTAATGATGACGAGACAAGTCCGGGGTTGATGAGTGAAGGGTGTTTGCCAGCAGCAGGTTTGTCAGCAGCTAGAAGGCTGGCGACACCGAACGCCTGAGCTGGACAGGAGGGGGAGCCAATGTGAAGGCTGGTGTGACAGGGTCAACGCTTTAACATGTCTATATTGATGAGAGGAGATGCATATGTGAGTCTCAAGCCAATGTATATAAGAAGGCTTGCCCCTAGACACTTATACCTTCAGTGGGTGGCTCCATGCGGCACCCCCAGCATCATACTTGAGTAAGCATATATGACAAAGTTGGCCTCAGGCCCTTTCAAAGTCCAAAATAGGCCAAGGCCACACCCCCCCCAACATGTCACATGACTCCTCGGTCAATCGGAGCAATGTCAGATTATAATTGTACTAAGCCCTTACTAAGTCCATCCCCCCCTCCCGTGGTCAAAAATTCAAGTGAAAATGGAATTGGATGTGGGTCCAATCTCAGATTTACGGTTAACACGGGACGGGATGTGACATCCAAAAGCCCCGGCCACCCTCCGGATTCAGACCTATTCCCATGTTAAAAAATCTAATTTGAATCTGAAAGTCCTAGAATTTGTAACCTATCATACATGTTGAAATTTCGTAACATATTGTATGTTCCACAAATTCGTACGTTTTTGCAAATTCGTAACATATAATACAAATTGTAATTCATAACATATCATACTAAATGGAGTGTCTCGGATTTACATTGCATTCGGAAAGTATTCCGTATTTACGGCCTTATTCTAAAATGGATGGATTTTTTCCCTCATCAATCTACACACAATACCCTATAATGACAAAGCAAAAAGAGGCAAAATTATTAGAACTAAACACAAATATCACATTTACATAAGTATTCAGAACCTTTACTCAGTACTTTGTTGAAGCACCTTTGGCAGCAATTACAGCATCAAGTCTTCTTGGGTATGACACTACAAGCTAGGCACACCTATATTTGGGGAGTTTCTCCCATTCTTATCTGCAGATCCTCTCAAGCTCTGTCAGGTTGGATGGGGAGCGTTGCTATACAGCTGTTTTCAGGTCTCTCCAGAGATTTTAGTTCAGGTTCAAGTCCGGGCTCTGGCTGGGCCACTCAAGGACATGAGACTTGTTCCGAAGCCACTCCTGCGTTGTCTTGGCTGTGTGCTTAGGGTTGTTGCCACAACTTTGGAAGTATGCTTGGGGTCATTGTTCATTTGGAAGACCCATTTGCGACCAAGCTTTAACTTCGTGACTTATGTCTTGAGATGTTACTTCAATATATGCACATAATTTTCCGTCCTCACGATGCCATCTATTTTGTGAAGTGCACCAGTCCCTCAAAACACTCCCACAACATGATGCTGCCACCCCAGTGCTTCACGGTTGGGATGGTGTTCTTCAGCTTGCAAGCCTCCCCCTTTTTCCTCCAAACATAAGGATGGTCATTATGGCCAAACAGTTCTATTTTTGTTTCATCAGACCAGAGGACATTTCTCCAAAAAGTATGATCTTTGTCCCCATGTGCGGTTGCAAACCGTAGTCTGGCAGTTTTGGAGCAGTGGCTTCTTCCTTGCTGAGCAGCCTTTCAGGTTATGTCGATATAGGACTTGTTTTACTGTGGATAACGATACTTTTCTACCTGTTTCCTCCAGCATCTTCACTAGGTCCTTTGCTGTTGTTCTGGGATTGATTTGCACTTTTCGCACCAAAGTACCTTCATCTCTAYGAGACAGAACACATCTGCTTCCATCTGCTTCGTGCTTCCTGGTAGGCCTTGAAATAGATCCACAGGTACATCTCCAATTGACTCAAATGATGTCAATTAGCCTATCAGAAGCTTCTAAAACCATGACATAATTTTCTGGAATTTTCCAAGCTGTTTAAAGGCACAGTCAACTTAGTGTATGTAAACTTCTGAGCCACTGGAATTGTGATACAGTGAATTATAAGTGAAATAATCTGTCTGTAAACAGTTGTTGGAAAAATTACTTGTGTCATGCACAAAGTAGATGTCTTAACCGACTTGCCAAAACTGTAGTTTGTTAACAAGAGTTTTAATGACTCCAACCTAAGTGTATGTAAACTTCCGACTTCAACTGTACCTTGATATTGACTACTACAGTGGTTACAGAAAATATTGACACCGCTTGACTTTTTACACGTTTTGTTGTGTTACAAGATGGGATTAAAATGGATAAAACAATATTTTATTGTCAACGATCTACACAAAATACTCTGTCAAAGTGAAAGAAAAGCATTTGGAAAAAAGAAAATACTAATATCTTGATTAGATAAGTCTTAAATCCCCTTAGTCAATACATGTTAGAATCACTTTTGGCAATGATTACAGCTGTAAGTCTTTCTGGGTAAGTCTGTAGGAGCTTTGCACACCTGGATTGTACAATTTGCACATTATTCTTTTTAAAATTCATCAAGCTCTGTCAAGTTGGTTGTTGATCATTGCTAGACAGCCATTTTCAAGTCTTGCCATAGATTTTCAAGACGATTTAAGTCAAAACTCTAACTAGGCCACTCAGGAATATTCAATGTCATGTTATCCTAAAAACTCCCTAATCCTTGCCAATGACAAGCAGACCCCTAACATGATGCAGCCACCACCATGTTGACAATATGAATAGTGGTGTACTCAGTGATGTGTTGTGTTGGATTTACCCCAAACATAATGCTTTTTATTCAGGACATAAAGTTATTTTCTTTGCCACATTTTTTGCAGTTTTACTTTTAATGCCTTATTGCAAACAGGATGCATGTTTTGGAATATTTTTATTCTGTACAGGCTTTCTTCTTTTCACTCTGTCATTTAGGTTATTATTGTGGAGTTACTACGATGTTGTTGATCCATCCTCAGTTCTCATATCACAGCCATTAAACTCTGTAACTGTTTTAAAGTTACCATTGGCCTCATGGTGAAATCCCAGAGCGGTTTCCTTCCTGTATTCCTTCCTGTATCCGCCTGTATCTTTGTAGTGACTAGGTATCTTTGTAGTGACTATTAAACTTTTCAAAGGGATAATCTTTGTCTGTTTTTCTTTTACCCATCTACAAATAGGTGCCCTTCTTTGCGAGGCATTGGAAAGCCTCCCTGGTCTTCGTGGTTGAATCTGTGTTTGAAATTCCGTTCTCGACTGAGGGAACATACAATTATGTGTGCGGTACAGAGATGAAGTAGTCATCAAAAAATTATGTTAAACACTTTTATTGCACACAGAGTGAGTTTATGCAATTTATTATGTGAGTAGTTAAGCAAGCTTTTACTTCTGAACTTATTTAGGCTTGCCATAACAAAGGGGTTGAATACTTATTGACTGAAGGCATTTAGCTTTACATTTTTTATTAATTTGTGAACATTTCTAAAAACATAATTCCACTTTGACATTATGGGGTATTGTGTGTAGGCCAGTGACACAAAATCTAAATTAAATTAATTTTAAATTCAGGCTGTAACACAACAAAATGTTGAAAAGGGGTGTGAATACATTCTGATGTACTCTACATACATGTATGGGATTGGGAGATGATAGCAAACTGGCTACTGCTCTCTCCAGTTAACACTTTAGAATGACTTTCTATAAGCAATCATAAATATTTCCAAGCATTTTAAACAATTGCATGCTTCTATGGATGTTTATGCCAAAAAAGCCAAGATCGATTGTAATTCATTTTGAATGAATTAGATTATGATTAAAATCGGATTATGTGGAAAAGAAAAGGATTTGACTGAACGGTTTGAGGGGGATTTCCATACAGTTAATTAATGATTTCAACATTCACATATTCAGGGTGTGTGTGTGTGTGTGTGTGTGTGTGTGTGTGTGTGTGTGTGTGTGTGTGGTGTGTGTGTGTGTGTGTGTGTGTGTGTGTGTGTGTGTGTGTGTGTGTGTGTGTGTGTGTGTGTGTGTGTGTGTGTGTGTGTGACGTGTTTGTGTCCCCACAAGAATAGTAAATAAAACAAAATTTTGACCAACTAGGGACATTTTGCTTATTCTACGGGTTAAGGTTAGAGTTAGATTCACGTTAAGGTTAGGACTAGGTTTATGGTTAGGAGCAAGGTTTAGGGTTCGGAGCTAGGGTAAAGGTAAGAGTTAGGGTTAGGGAAAATTGGATTTTGAATGGACTGAATTGTGTGTCCCCACAAGGTTAGCTGTACAAGACTGTGTGTGTGTTTGTGTGTGCTCGTGCGTGCCTGTACTCATGGGATGGGTGTGTTTTTGTATTTGGCTATGAGAATTTCTGTTTTACCAACCTTTTATATTTCCTGTTTGGCAGATATATCATATTTCATAACTGTTTCATAAAATACTGATTTATCTCTTTGTATTAAATGGATGTTGACTTATTCTACTTATGTAATCACTCTTTAATACTGTCCTATAATGTTAATACAGTGGGAGAAACAAGTATTGTAAACACTGCCGATTTTGCAGGTTTTCCTACTTACAAAGCATGTAGAGGTCTGTAATTTTATCATAGGTACACTTCAACTGTGAGAGACGGAATCTAAAATCCAGAAATCACATTGTATGATTTTTAGTAATTAATTGCATTTTATTGCAAGACATAAGTATTTGATCACCTTCCAACCAGTAAGATTCCGGTTCTCACAGACCTGTTAGTTTTTCTTTAAGAAGCCCTCCTGTTCTCCACTCATTACCTGTATTAACTGCATCTGTTTGAACTCGTTACTGTATAAAAGACACCTGTCCCACACTCAATCAAACAGACTCCAACCTCTCCACAATGGCCAAAACCAGAGAGCTGTGTAAGGACATCAGGGATAAAATTGTAGACCTGCACAAGGCTGGGATGGGCTACAGGACAATAGGCAAGCAGCTTGGTGAGAAGGCAACAACTGTTGGCGCAATTATTAGAAAATGAGATAAGTTCAAGATGACTGTCAATCATCCTCGGTCTGGGGCCATGCAAGATCTCACCTCGTGGGCATCAATGATCATGAGGAAGGTGAGGGATCAGCCCAGAACTACACGGCAGGACCTGGTCAATGACCTGAAGAGAGCTGGACCACAGTCTCAAAGAAAACCATTAGTAACACACTATGCCGTCATGGATTAAAATACTGCAGCGCACGCAAGGTCCCCCTGCTCAAGCCAGGGCATGTCCAGGCCCGTCTGAGTTTGCACAATGACCATCTGGATGATCCAGAGGAAGAATGGGAGAAGGTCATGTGGTCTGATGAGACAAAAATTGAGCTTTTTGGTCTAAACTCCACTCGACCGTGTTTGGAGAAAAGAAGGATGAGTACAACCCCAAGAACACCATCCCAACCGTGAAGCATGGAGGTGGAAACATCATTCTTTGGGGATGCTTTTCTGCAAAGGGGACAGGACGACTGCACCGTATTGAGGGAGGATGTGGGGCCATGTATCGCGAGATTCTTGGCCAACAATCTCCTTCCTCCAGTAAGAGCATTGAAGATGGGTCGTGGCTGGGTCTTCCAGCATGACAACGACCCGAAACACAGCAGCCAGGGAAACTAAGGAGTGGCTCCGTAAGAAGCATCTCAAGGTCCTGGAGTGGCCTAGCCAGTCTCCAGACCTGAAGCCAATAGAAAATCTTTGGAGGGCGCTGAAAGTCCGTATTGCCCAGCGACAGCCCCGAACCTGAAGGATCTGGAGAAGGTCTGTATGGAGGAGTGGGACAAAATCCCTGCTGCAGTGTGTGCAAACCTGGTCAAGAAACTCCAGGAAACGTATGATCTCTGTATTGCAAACAAAGGTTTTGTACCAAATATTAAGTTCTGCTTTTCTGATGTATCAAATACTTATGTCATGCAATAAAATGCAAATTAATTACTTAAAAATCATACAATGTGATTTTCTGGATTTTTGTTTTAGATTCCGTCTCTCACAGTTGAAGTGTACCTATGATAAATATTACAGACCTCTACATGCTTTGTAAGTAGGAAAASCTGCAAAATCGGCAGTGTATCAAATACTTGTTCTCCCCACTGTATATATCAAAGCCTACCCTGGAGTTTTTGTAGAAGTAAAAATAAGTCTAATTATTATACAGTTGAGGAAGAAAATACATTTGTAGTCTCATGCTAAGTGTGATTGAAAGTGTTCCTGACACACCTTTGACTGCAGGTACACTGAGCTTTACTTGGAGCTTCATTAAGAAGAGGTTGTCAAATACATAGCCGATTCATATTTTATCTCTATTTTCTTATTAGATGATATAACCGTGAGAAGGGTTATGCCAGATAACCCCACAACAAGGACTACAGCCCAAAGGGTCACAACTCTGTTTCTGACATTACGCTCTCCTCTGTAAGGGACAGATCGAAATGTATTGGGGGGAGGGGTGGTCCAAAATAGAGGCGGGTTGTCAAACTTATTTTTTTTGCTTTGGAGAGGGTTGTGTGTGTTTTCCCTGGTTTACATTTGCTCTTCTGCTCGTATTTTCCCTTTAAACAATGGCTTGACTTACTTTTTATATTACCCTAATAAAGTTTAGAAACGTTTGTGAAGGCTTGGTATGGTGTGGCTATTATTAAACTTTAGCTACTGCATGACTATGATATGAAGGCAGTGTGCCCCGGCGCTCCAACTGGCTCAACACTTGAACTTGAGGTGAGGAAGTCTGTTTCAGGCCTACCAGAGTTACTCTTATAATCTAACAATATAATGCTTGTCTTTATAAAAAACATTTTGATAAAAAATGTACGAGTTACCCTCCTTCTGTACATTATATCTGTATAGCAGACGCAGTAGCCATCTCACATAAAGAAATACATGTTGGTGTCGTAGGATGCCACCGGCATACTGTATCTTTATATCTCTGGGGTTAGGCCTAAACTTCTCTTCCTTTATATAGGCATTATATATAGTACCAGTCAAACGTTTAGACACACCTACTCATTCAAGGGGTTTTCTTTATTTTTACTATTTTCTACATTGTAGAATAATAGTGAAGATATCGAAACAATGAATAACACATATGGAATCATGTAGTAACCAAAAAAGTGTTAAACAACCAAAAATATATTTTATATTTGAGATTCTTCAAAGTAGCCACCCTTTGCCTTGATGACAGCTTTGCACACTCTTGGCATTCTCTCAACCAGCTTCATGAGGTAGTCACCTGGAATGCATTTCAATTAACAGGTGTGCCTTGTTAAAAGTTCATTTGTGGAATTTCTTTCCTTCTTAATGCGTTTGAGCCAATCATTTGTGTTGCGACTGGGGCTGTATACAGAAGATAGTCCTATTTGGTAAAAGACCAAGTCCATATTATGGCAAAAACAGCTCAAATAAGCAAAGAGAAATGACAGTCCATCATTACTTTAAGACATGGAGGTCAGTCAAGTGCAGTTGCAAAAACCATCAAGCGCTATGATGAAACTGGCTCTCATGAGGACCGCCACAGGAAAGGTACACCCAGAGTTACCTCTGCTGCAGAGGATAAGTTTATTAGAGTTACCAGCTTCAGATTGCAGCCCAAATAAATGCTTCACCGAGTTCAAGTAACAGACACATATACACTGTTCAGATGAGACTACGTGAATCAGGCCTTCATGGTCGAATTGCTGCAAAGAAACTATTACTAAAAGACACCAATAAGAAGAAGAGACTTGCTTGCGCCAAAAAAACACAAGCAATGAACATTAGATCAGTGGAAATCTGACCTTTGGTCTCATGAGTCCAAGAGAGATTATTGGTTCCAACCGCCGTGTCTTTGTGAGACGCAGAGTAGGTGAACAGATGATCTCCGCATGTGTGGTTCCCACCGTGAAGCATGGAGGAGGAGTTGTGATGGTGTGGCCATGCTTTGCTGGTGACACTGTCTGTGATTTATTTAGAATTCAAGGCACACTTAACCAGCATGGCTGCCACAGCATTCTGCAGCGATACGCCATCCCATCTGGTTTGCGCTTAGTGGTTTGCGCTTTCAACAGGACAATGACCCAACCCATCTCCAGGCTGTGTAAGGGCTATTTGATCAAGAAGGAGAATGATGGAGTGCTGCATCAGATGACCTGGCCTCCAAAATCACCCGACCTCAACCCAATTTAGATGGTTTGGAATGAGTTGGACCGCAGAGTGTAGGAAAATCAGCCAGCAAGTGCTCAGCATATGTGGGACCTGTCACATCTGCTCCTGCAACGCCCTCTACTGCTCATCCTGTGTCTCCTTGACCTGCCGCCACTCCCCCAGTACTCTCTCCCTCTCCCTCTCTCTCTGTGTGTGTGTGATTGTGTGGGCGGAGACATGTATGCGGAGTCAGAGCAGATCCCACCAGCTGCAATCTGTTCCATAATCAAGACCTCTACAAATACTCAACCTTGTCACTTCCACGCTGCCAGATCGAAATCTCTGCTCATTCTGCCCACTCTCCTGCTCTGGTCCCTGTCTATAGGCCTTTGCATACAATGCCCTGATACATTTAGTGCTCAAATCTCTGACAGCTGAACTGTGAGGTGACATTTATTGCTTATGAAAGTAGCCAAAAAATACCACAAAAATAGGCTACAAAGTTTTGCATAAGGTACAACATTGAAACACAAGCAATATTGTTTTTGTAATTTGTTTAAAGCATGTAATGTGGCTTCATTTAGCCAACATCACTGATTTATTGATGGAGCTGGATGCGCCAGGTTGGATCGAATGCATATGAATGTGCGTAAAATTTCTCAAATGTCCGGTAAAGTAAAATCTCCCTGTCATGTTGTCCAGCGCCAAATTTTGCTGAAGGAAACTCTGAAATGGCATATTGTTTTTATAAAGATTTTAGAAATTCACATAAAATGTGTCTCCAATTAGATGGAAACCTAGCTGGACAGTCGTGGCCCAAAGTTTGAGAATGACACAGATCAAATCAAATCAAATGTATTTATATAGCCCTCTTACATCAGCTGATATCTCAAAGTGCTGTACAGAAACCCAGCCTAAACCCCAAACAGCAAGCAATGCAGGTGTAGAAGCACCGGTGGCTAGAAAAACTCCTAGAAAGGCCAAAACCTAGGAAGAAACCTAGAGAGGAACCAGGCTATGAGGGGTGGCCAGTCCTCTTCTGGCTGTGCCGGGTGGAGATTATAACAGCACATGGCCAAGATGTTCAAATGTTCATAAATGACCAGCATGATCAAATAATAATAATCACAGTATGTGTCGAGGGTGCAGCAAGTCAGCACCTCAGGAGTAAATGTCAGTTGGCTTTTCATAGCCGATCATTAAGAGTATCTCTACTGCTCCTGCGGTCTCTAGAGAGTTGAAAACAGCAGGTCTGGGACAGGTAGCACGTCCGGTGAACAGGTCAGGGTTCCATAGCCGCAGGCAGAACTGTTGAATCTTGAGCAGCAGCACGGCCAGGTGGACTGGGGACAGCAAGGAGTCATCGTGCCAGGTAGTCCTGAGGCATGGTCCTAGGGCTCAGGTCCACCGAGAGAGAGAAAGAAAGAAGAGAAAGAAGAGAATTAGAGAGAGCATACTTAAATTTACACAGGACACCGGATAAGACAGGAGAAGTACTCCAGATATAACAAACTGACCCTAGCCCCCGACACAAAACTACTGCAGCATAAATACTGGAGGCTGAGACAGGAGGGGTCAGTACACAGATATTAATTTTCACAAAGTTTGCTGCTTCAGTGTCTTTAGATATTTTTGTCAGATGTTACTATGGAATACTGAAGTATAATTACAAGCATTTCATACGTGTCAAAGGCTTTTATTGACAATTACCTGAAGGTGATGCAAAGAGTCAATATTTGCAGTGTTGACCCTTCTTTTTCAAGACCTCTGCAATCCGCCCTGGCAGCTGTCAATTAACTTCTGGGCCACATCCTGACTGATGGCAGCCCATTCTTGCATAATCAATGCTTGGAGTTTGGTGGGTTTTGTTTGTCCACCCGCCTCTGAGGATTGACCACAAGTTCTCAATGGGATTAAGGTCTAGGGAGTTTCCTGGCCATGGACCCAAAATATCAATGTTTTGTTCCCCGAGCCACTTAGTTATCACTTTTGCCTTATGGCAAGGTGCTCCATCATGCTGGAAAAGGCATTGTTCGTCACCAAACTGTTTCTGGATGGTTGGGAGAAGTTTCTCTCGGAGGATGTGTTGGTACCATTCTTTATTCATGGCTGTGTTCTTAGGCAAAATTGTGAGTGAGCCCACTCCCTTGGCTGAGATGCAACCCCACACATGAATGGTCTCAGGATACTTTACTGTTGGCATGACACAGGACTGATGGTAGCGCTCACCTTGTCTTCTCCGGACAAGCTTTTTTTCTGGATGCCACAAACAATCGGAAAGGGATTCATCAGAGAAAATTACTTACCCCAGTCCTCAGCAGTCCAATCCCTGTACCTTTTGCAGAATATCAGTCTGTCCCTGATGTTTTTCCTGGAGAGAAGTGGCTTCTTTGCTGCCCTTGACACCAGGCCAACCTCAAAGTCTTCACCTCACTGTGCGTGCAGATGCACTCACACCTGCCTGCTGCCATTCCTGAGCAAGCTCTGTACTGGTGGTGCCCCGACCCGCAGCTGAATCAACTTTAGGAGACGGTCCTGGCGCTTGCTGGACTTTCTTGGGCGCCCTGAAGCCTTCTTCACAACAATTGACCCGCTTCTCTGAAGTTCTTGATGATCCGATAAATGGTTGATTTAGGTGCAATCTTACTGGCAGCAATATCCTTGCCTGTGAAGCCCTTTTTGTGCAAAGCAATGATGACGGCACGTGTTTCCTTGCTGTTTACCATGGTTGACAGAGGAAGAACAATGATTCCAAGCACCACTCTCCCTTTGAAGCTTCCAGTCTGTTATTCGAACCAATCAGCATGACAGACAGCCTTGCCCTCATCAACACTCACACCTGTGTTAACGAGAGAATCACTGACATGATGTCAACTGGTCCTTTTGTGGCAGGGCTGAAATACAGTGGAAATGTTTTTTGGGGATTCAGTTCCTTTGCATGGCAAAGAGGGACTTTGTTAATTAATTGCAATTCATCTGATCACTCTTCATAACATTTTGGAGTATATGCAAATTGCCATCATACAAACTGAGGCAGCAGACTTTGTGAAAATTAATATTTGTGTCATTCTCAAAACTTTTGGCCACGACTGTAGACACTCTAAAGACTGGCAAGTGCGATAGTCTAGTGTCACTTGGAATATGCCTGCACATCATGTTTCACCAGCAGCCCCAAACATCGAAATAATAAGTTACCAGCCCAACAAGCTTGTAAGATTTGAACTTAAACTCCCCCCTCAGACTTATCTGGAGGTTAAGCATCTTTTTGTCTACAGTGTATCTGTGACAATGTTGCATTAGGAGGTAGGTGAAGGAGTCAGGCGCAGGAGAGCAGAGATGTCTGAGATGTGTACTTTAATAGGCAAGTCCACCAAATACAGGTATGGCACAATCCAAAAGTCAAACGCCCTCGACAACAGAGACACCCGTTACTCACGCAAGGAGGAACAAACAAAGCTCCTAAATAACACACACTATTTAAATGCGTGAAAGAAAAAAATAGGCACAACCTCACCGAGCTACATCACAAAATAAAACAATCCCGCACAAACCTAGGCAGGCAACAGGGGTAATTATACACACATAAATGAAGGCAAATGAAACCAGTTGTGAAAGAACCAAAGACAAAACAAACAGAAAAGGAAAAAAGGATCGGTGATGGCTAGTAGACCGGCGACGCCGAGCGCCGCCCGAACAGGGAGGAACAGGGAGAGGAACTACCTTCGGTGGAAGTCGTGACAGTATCTTTMTAATGTGTCTGTATCTATGTAATTGTATTTATGTTAAAAATAGGGACCACAATGGAAAACAGTCCCCGACTTTACTGTGCAATCCCGGTACCTTGAAAAAATCTTTGTGTATATATATTTTATTCTTTCGGACCAATAAAATCAATCAATCAATCAATCCAAACTGTGCAGTGGCCAATTGATGAATGGAAAGAGAGATCTGTTACAAAACACCAAAATGTTTAATGACATTTGAAGATTGTCAAACCAAGCCAAGATGTATTTTCTATTTGTTGAGATTTACTTTTATTGTGGTGTTGAAAACGCTAACCATGATATTGCTCCCATCTTCCCATTCATCCATTCATATACATAATGAATGTTGGGATGGGCCATTGACATGCATGGAACACATCAGCACCATAAATTATTAAAGAATGGAGTTTGCATGTATGACAAGTCTGATGCTGCACTGAATTCCCCAACTGCATAACCACACACACGTGGTGATAATCACACAACTGCATAATTACACACTTCTCATGAGCATGGCCTTATTTCTATTACAGTTTAATGGATGACTGTCATTCATATTCCATTCACCCAGTTCAATGTAACATCGATAGTTTCAGGCTACTACATGATACTAAATTTTTCCCTATACCAATAATGAGGTTGCTACAACCTAGCCTATGAATGAAAGTTTACAATGTAGGTGTACACAGGTAGAGAGCAAATGTTTAGGTGACGAACAGTGACACATTTGATACTGCCTTGCACACTCTTACCCGCATCTAGCTGATCTAGGGTGTAATCATTAGTCCAACAGTTTCTATTGGACAAATCCAAGAATGTTTATCCCTGTTTCGTTCCGTTTGCTTCTGTTTAAGAAATGTTTTACAACAGAATTGGTGGAATGAATACACCCTTGATCACGTGTAAACACAGTTCACTTCATAACAGCCACGTTGTATTCCTTCTCACATCTATGCGATCTCCTCTCACCTTTTCCCTTCGTTTGTGGACTTCAATGCACAACACATCAGCTGTATGTGTATAGGCGAAAAAACCTTTCCAAGCAAAACCATATCATAACCGCTACACACAGCCTACATAGTTTTCATCATATTAGCTAAAATAACGTCATAGTCAACATAGCTAATAGAACTAACACGTTAGTAAACTCGCTACAATCATGCAGTAACGTTACAGTGTGCAGTTCAATAAGAAGCTTAGCAGTTACACTGGCAGGTCCAGGTGGCAATAAATTAGTAAAACCAAAAGCTTACCTTGATTTGGAAGATTTCCAGTGTTGTGTTGGATAGTCATAGCCAGCTAGCTACCATAGTATCCCTCTGTTTGAGCCGAGTATTTGAGTAGGCTAAACTAGCTAGCTAGCTGCATTTGTTTGCTAAGTAGGTGTAAGTGAAAGTGAAAATAAATGACAAAATATAGCTCACTCACTCTCTCTCTTGCTTCTCCTTCATTTTTMAAGAAATTAATTTGTTAACTGTTCAACTATTGTCTTTCTCTCTCTGAGTCAACTACTCACCATATTTCATGCACTGCAGTACTAGCTAGCTGTATCATATGCTTTCAGTACCAGATTCATTCTCTGATCCTTTGATTGGGTGGACAACACCTCCGGAAGTTGTCATAATTACTGTGTAAGTCTATGGAAGGGGTGAGAACCATGAGCCTCCTCGGTTTTGTATTGAAGTCAATTTACCCAGAGGAGGACGGAAGCTAGCTGTCGTCCGGCCATACCACGTTGCAACCCTGCAGAGTGCTGTTGAGGCTAATGTAGACCTTCATTGCAAAACAGTGTGTTTTAATCAATTATTTGGTGACGTGAAAATATTTAGTATAGTTTTATCTGAAAAGAAACACTTTTTAAATGTCTCACAACTTTTATGAAATTAACTACGGACGATGGTCCCCTTCCTCCTCTGAGGATCCTCCACTGGTGGAGATAGTCTTCTGTGATGGATGCTGTATTTTTCATCCACACATGGCACCGCCCTGACAATATTATACGATGGGAGTGGCCATGTGACGTGTGTAGCTTTCATTAATTTCCTGCTTGACAACTGACTTGACAGGAACAATCAATTTCAGCACATATTTCATATTGTCAATATAAAGTGGTGTGACATATTTACAAGCAAAGTAGTCATATTAGTAGGCTTGTGAAAAGTCCATAAAATTGTTTTTGCATTCAGAGCTAATCACTATAAACGATAATCAGTATTTTTTAATTTTTTAATTTCACCTTTATTTAACCAGGTAGGCTAGTTGAGAACAAGTTCTCATTTGCAACTGCGACCTGGCCAAGATAAAGCAAAGAGTTTGACACGTACAACAACACAGAGTTACACATGGAATAAACAAACACACAATCAATATTACAGTAGAAAAATCTATATACAGCATGTGCAAATGATGTAGGATAAGAGTGGTAAGTCAATAAATAGGCCATGGTGGCGAAGTAATTACAATATAGCAATGAAACACTGGAATGGTAGGATGTGCAAGTAGAGATACTGGGGTGCAAAGGAGCAAGATAAATAAATAAATACAGTATGGGGATGAGGTAGATTGGATGGGCTATTTACAGATGAGCTATGTACAGGTGCAGTGATCTGTGAGCTGCACTGACAGCTGGTGCTTAAAGCTAGTGAGGGTGGTAAGAGTCTCCAGCTTTAGTGATTTTTGCAGTTCGTTCCAGTCATTGGCAGCAGAGAACTGGAAGGAGAGGCGGCCAAAGGAAGAATTGGCTTTGGGGGTGACCAGTGAGCTATACCTGCTGGAGCGGGTGCTACGGGTGGGTGCTGCTATGATGACCAGTGAGCTGAGATAAGGCGGGGCTTTACCTAGCAGAGACTTGTAGATGACCTGGAGCCAGTGTGTTTGGCGACGAGTATGAAGCGAGGGTCAGCCAACGAGAGCATACAGGTCGCAGTGGTGGGTAGTATATGGGGCTTTGGTGACAAAAGGGATGGCACTGTGATAGACTGCATCCAATTTGTTGAGTGGAGTGTTGGAGGCTATTTTCTAAATGACATCGCCGAAGTCGAGGATTGGTAGGATGGTCAGTTTTACGAGGGTATGTTTGGCAGCATGAGTGAAGGATGCATTGTTGCGAAATAGGAAGCCGATTCTAGATTTAATTTTGGATTGGAGATGTTTAATATGAGTCTGGAAGGATAGTTTACAGTCTAACCAGACACCTAGGTATTTGTAGTTGTCCACATATTCTAAGTCAGAACCGTCCAGAGTAGTGATGCTGGACGGGCGGGCAGGTGCGGGTAGCGATTGGTTGAAGAGCGTGCATTTAGTTTTACTTGCATTTAAGAGCAGTTGGAGGCCACGGAAGGAGAGTTGTATGGCATTGAAGCTTGTCTGGAGGTTAGTTAACACAGTGTCCAAAGAAGGGCCAGAGGTATACAGAATGGTGTCGCCTGCGTAGAGGTGGATCAAAGAATCACCAGCAGCAAGAGCGACATCATTGATGTATACAGAGAAAAGAGTCGGCCCGAGAATTGAACCCTGTGGCACCCCCATAGAGATTGCCAGAGGTCCGGAAAACAGACCCTTTGATTTGACACACTGAACTCTATCAGAGAAGTAGTTGGTGAACCAGGCGAGGCAATCATTTGAGAAACCAAGGCTGTTGAGTCTGCCAATAAGAATGTTGTGATTGACAGAGTCGAAAGCCTTAGCCAGGTCGATGAATAGGGCTGCACAGTAATGTCTCTTATCGATGGAGGTTATGATATCGTTTAGGACCTTGAGCGTGGCTGTGGTGCACCCATGACCAGCTCTGAAACCAGATTGCATAGCGGAGAAGGTACGGTGGGATTCTAAATGGTCGGTGATCTGTTTGTTAACTTGGCTTTCGAAGACCTTAGAAAGGCAGGGTAGGATGGATATAGGTCAGTAGCAGTTCTGAAAAGGATAACTTTTTAAATGTTTCACAACTTTTATGAAATTGACTACGGAGGATGGTCCCCTTCCTCTCCCCCTTTGAAGAGGGGGATGATCGCGGCAGCTTTCCAATCTATGGGAATCTCAGACGATACGAAAGAGAGGTTGAACAGGCTAGTAATAGGGGTTGCAACAATTTCGGCAGATCATTTTATTAATATGACTATCCACTGTATGTCTAACTGCTATGTTCAGTGAAAAAGCTAAATATTTCTAGATTTCCAATTTTCGAATCAAAAGCAGACAATATTATATTGTGTATGTTGTCAGAAACTGTGATTTATTTGGATTTTTTCACCATGGTTTACCCAAGTTCCCCATTATATAATAATCTGAACTGTTTAGTATGATGTACTTGGCACCAATGTAATCCTTGACCATAAAAACATAGCTGTAAACATCACCTTTTCTGTGGTGTCATGTTTGGTTCAGCAAATATGAAGAAAAATGCATTTTCCAGCTAAGGCGGAATAGCAAAATGGCCGTCAGAGCTGCCAGGGGGGAGTTTTTGAGGTTGTACATGGTAAAATTGTAGTCCTTGACCATAAAAACATAGGAGTAGATATCACCTTTTCTCTGTTATCATGTTTGGTTTAGCAAATATGAAGGAAATACATTGTCCGGCTATGGTGTTGTCCGGCTAGYCGTTTTTGCAATGGCTCCTTTTCTGAAAATGTTCAGGACCCTAAACTGTACAAGTGTACCAAGTTTGATGCTTTTAAGAAAAAGTTAACATCCTTTTCACGTATAGCCTGGACTCAAACACATATATACCTCCCCAGGCCCATACATAAAGGCAACAAAATGCCTGTTCCATGTTGGGGCAGAGAGGGAGAGAAACCAAAGCCCTTGAGGTGGCTGGATTGGCCCTTGATCTCCTCCTTGGTGAGTCCAGTAGTGAGTACTGAATCTGTACTGCAGTAATTTCTCACAGCTGAACCCAGTCAGAGAGAAAGGAAAGGGAACGGGGAGACCTAATCAGTTGCACAACTCAATGCATTCAACCGAAATGTGTCTTCTGCATTTAATCCAACCCCAGAGACAGAGAGAACAATATGGAGAAGGACAGATAAAGATAGAAAGATAGAGAAAATGAGAGAGGGACAGAGTGAAAGAGAGAGAGATAAAGAAAGGAAGAGAGAGAAAAATCCTCCTCCTTCAGATGGGGCTGGCATTATCAGCCCATGTGGCTCGTCAATTAGTCACTATGACTCTAGGATCACAGCTTCCTGTTGGTTCATTAATGTGTGGATTCATTGACACTTGATGGAATGATGGGTGGGGACCGGTGGTATGAAAACCAAGGCTGTTGATTACAAACGCAACATATTTCACCATTGTTTCTGGCTGATTCTGCATCTGTACAGTAATCTATTCCCGTTTTATAATTAAACGGAAGCTGAAAAGGTTGTCCGTGGTTGGAAGGGGGCGTTCACTGTATTGTTTTAATACACAGCTAAGTCACATGATTCAGCTACCTTCTTCTTCTCGATCTACGTGTTTCGTGTTGTGTGTGTGACAGGTGTGTATATTGTTAACTGAAGTCCAGTGATGCTTGAAACTAGAATAAAACCCAATTTTCTGCTCTTATATCAATGGATGAGCAAATACCCTGCTTATTCTTCAGTTGCAGCAACAGACTGTACACATGAAAGGGCACCATTTTACACTACTGTCTATACATGAAAGGGCACCATTTTACACTACTGTGTATACATGAAAGGACACCATTTTACACTACTGTATATACATGAAAGTACACCATTTTACACTACTGTGACTACAGTATATTTTTTTCATAAAACCAGGCGTCAAATATGTTTTGATGAAGCAGAATTGACACAATTTGATTGGCAGCTACCTCAAAGAGAGAAGGAAACACTGGATTTAACACTGAATATGGTTTGAATCATTGAAATTCCACTTGAGCAGGGACCTTCTCTCTATGAACAAGCATAGAGTTGACTTACAGTACTACAGTCCAGCCACCACTTTACAAACATCAGATCAGAATGGTAAACTACCCCTGTGCATATACCCATCAATTCCACTGGAAGTAACTTACATCTATGCCTCTTAGAATAGTACCCAAGTACAGGAATGCATGTTGCTCCAATTAATACCCTGTCCTCCACCGAATACAGCCATCATCATCATGCCAAGAGTGGTTCCATGTCCAATAATATGACTACTGTTGCCAGATAAACAGTTGTGTCAGGGTTATATTGGTTTGTGTTGACTGAGAGCAGGCCTGTGGTTTAATATATGTCAAATAGAGCCTGGTACACATCTGACATACTCTGACACAGTAAATGACTAAAATGTAAATGTAGGAAATCTCTGGGGCTTTCTGGAGCTGTCACTTTTCCTCAACAACTACATGTGTTCCCTCTCCCAGCAGCTCTGTAGCATATATAGGTCAGGTGATTGCTGTGAATGTGTCTTCCTTGTCTTCCCTATGTATGTTTATGTTCAATGTACAGTAAGAGGTATAGAACCACAAATGTTTAGCTCATGGTTTCATGGATATGCAATAGGTTGTTTATGGTGAATTGTATTGTATGAGAATGCATACACCAACCACAATGCATTGAGTTCTAGTGTTAATATCCTCCTTAAATGACCTTAAAATAATAGGAATTAGGTTAAAGGGTTAAGGTTAGGGAAGGGTTAGCTAACATGCTAAGTAGTTGAAAAGTAGCTAAAAAGTAGTTGTAAAGTGGCTAATTAGCTAAAATGCTAAAGTTGTCCATGATAAGATTCAAACGCGCAACCATTGGGTTGCTAGACGTTAAAAGCCCAACCAACCACCCTCCTTTCATTTTTGCCTTCAGTAATCTTCTGTCTTATGTAACCATACCAAATGTAACATATCATGCTAATTTGAGTGCCCCCTCTTTCTTTCCCTCTCCCTCTATTTCTTGTTCTCTAGTACAAACAAGTGGAGCAGTACATGTCTTTCCACAAACTGCCGGCTGACTTCCGACAGAAAATCCATGACTACTACGAACACAGATACCAGGGCAAGATGTTTGATGAGGAGAGCATCCTGGAGGAGCTTAATGAACCACTGCGGGAGGTAAAACAACCAAACACACCATCAAAACCCTGACAAAGTCTTGCACTTAAAGAAAGGAACAAAGGAACTGAAAAACAATGTCTCTGCCCAGCATGTCTTTTGCAAACATGCCCACTGAGAACTTCTGAAGTTCTGAACCACTTCTTTTAAATCACAAAAAATCAAATCATACTTTATTGGTCAAATTCGCCGAATACCACAAGTGTAGACTTTACAGTGAAATGCTTACTTATGAGCCCGTTCCCAACAATGCAGAGTTAAAAAGTAAGACAAATATTTGCTGAATTAAAAAGGAAATAGTAACTCAATAAAAACCATAACGAGGCTATATACAAGGGGTACCAGTACCAGGTCAATGTGCAGGTGTACGAGGTAGTTGAGGTAATTGAGYTAATACATTATGCACATGTAGGTAGGGGTAAAAGTGACTAGTCAATCAGGATATATAATAAAGTAGCAGCAGCGTGTGTGAAAGTGTGTCTGTGTGAGCGTACGTGGTGGTGTGTGTTTGAGTGTTAGTGTAGTATGTGTGAGTGTGTGGGTAGAGTCTAATAGGTGTGCGTTGAGCCAGTGAAAGGGGGTCAGTGCAAAACCATCAAGATAAATAAGTAATAAAGATGGTCAATTTAAATTGTCTGGGTGGCCATTTGATTGATTGACTGTTCAGCAGTCTTATGGCTTGGGGGTGGAAGCTGTTCAGGTGCCTTTTGGTCCAAGAATTAGCGATCTGGTACCGCTTGCCGTGCGGTAGCAGGGAGAATAGTCTATGACTTGGGTGGCTAGAGTCTTTGACAATTTTTAGGGCCTTCCTGACACCGCCTGATATAGAGGTCCTGGATGTCAGGAAACTTGGCCTCAGTGATGTACTGGGCCGTACGCACTACCCTCTGTAGCACCTTGCGGTCGGATGCCGAGCAGTTGCCATACCAGGCGCTGGTGCAGCTGTAAAACTTTTTGAGGATCTGAGGACCCATGCCAAATCTTTTTAGCCTCCTGAGGGGGAAGAGGCGTTGTCGTGCCCTCTTCACGACCTTGTTGGTGTGTTTGGACCATGATATGTCCTTAGTGATGTGGATGAAGAGGAACTTGAAGCTCTCAACCCGCTCCACTGCAGCCCCGTTGATGTGAATTGGGGCGTGTTCGGCCCTCCGTTTCCTATAGTCCACGATAAGCTCATGGTGATTTTAGGCTTGTGTGCGGCTGCTCGGCCATGGAAACCCATTTCCTGAAGCTCCTGACGAACAGTTTTTGTGCTGACATTGTTTCCAGAGGCAGTTTGGAACACAGTAGTAAATGTTGCAACCAAGAACAGAAGATTTTAAGCGCTTCAGCACTCGGCGGTCTCGTTCTGTGAGCTTGTGTGTCCTACCACTTCGCGGCTGAGCCGTTGTTGCTCCTAGATGTTTCCACTTCACAATAACAGCACTTGCAGTTGACCGGGGAAACTCTAGCAGGACAGTAATTTTACGAACTGACTTGTTGGAAAGATGTCATCCTGTGACGGTGCCACGTTGAAAGTCAGCTATTCAGTAAGGCCATTCTACTGCCAATGTTTGTCTATGGAGATTGCTTGGGTGTGTGCTCAATTTTATACACCTGTCAGCAACGAGTGTGGCTGAAATAGCCAAATCCACTCATTTGAAGGGGTGTCCACATAATTTTGTGTATGTAGTGTATGTTAGTCTTAGACTTAACAATTCAGATTCAGTTACATGAATTATATTTTCCCTCAGGAAATTGTCAACTTCAACTGCCGTAAGCTGGTGGCATCCATGCCCCTGTTTGCCAATGCCGACCCCAACTTTGTGACAGCCATGTTGACCAAGCTCCGCTTCGAGGTCTTCCAGCCCGGAGATTACATCATCAGGGAGGGCACCATCGGCAAGAAGATGTACTTCATCCAACACGGTGTGACCAGCGTGCTGACCAAAGGAACTATGGGCATGAAGCTTTCTGATGGATCCTACTTTGGAGGTATGCTCAACAATATCACTTTTTTATGTTTGCCTGGCTGCTGCGGCTGAAAAACATATTATATAAAAAATATATATTTTATTTTATTCAATTAAATTGTATTCTGTCATGGTGCTGATAACATACATCTACTATAGAACATAAATTAAAGAGGTTACAGTACATTCATGTAGACTTAATTCACATTCTTTTCTCGCTCTAAATCAGGGATCATCAAGTACATTTTTTTCTGGTCGGGGGGCCTGAACATATTTACAAATAATTTGTAGACTGCAAATTGACCGCAAGAAGACCAAACAGATAAAATATCTGACTAAAACATAACATTTGTTTTCAATATTTTATGTGAAGGAATACTTGGGAACAGTTTTTAAAAATAAAAATTACTTGGAGGTGATTTCCTGGTGTTTTTACAGTCTTTTATGTCCAACAATACAAATAAAAAATTGTATTAAAAAATAAAACCACCTGCGGGCCACCAATTGGGGAACCCTGCTCTAAATCCTATGATCCAAACCACCAATGTCTCAACTATGTTAATATAAAAATTATAGCAGGCAAGATAATAAAATAAAAACACCCTGACATTTGACTTCTTCTCGCTAGTCTTTTCGCCCTGCAGCCAGTTGTGTCCCCATTTCCCATGCAGCCTGTCCTCTTCCCTGCCTGTTTTCAGATGCATCGCTGCTGTTAATCCACAAAAAAGCACAACTTTTCCCAATGTGTCTGGGCCATGGTCTGGGGGCATTCTTCACATCCAGCTCCTCTTCAGAAGAGCAGAGTTCAGTTCAGTGGTGCTGTGAGGTGCCAGGAGCCAAGGGCAGATGCTGAAGGAGAGAGATCTACAGCAACACCCACAGCTCATAAATAACAGCTAATTAGTCCACAGAACACCAATGACAGAGCAATTAGTAATGTCAACCGTCGACGTTCAAAGCCAAGCCATTATACTGTATGCCACCAGGAAGCCAACAGTTTTCTACATGGCATGGGCTAGGCGCAAACTTGAATCAGAATGTCTGTTGGATTTGTGGTGGTATTTGCCGATTCATCTGCTATTATTTACAATTAATAATATTACTGGAGAAGATACCGTATTTTGGTCCTGTTGTTGTAGTATGATGAGGGCATATGGAAAGAAGGTAGAAACTAGGTACTGTAATAGTTGCCCTAAGATAAATTAAATGTGGGCATAAGGGAAACAACATGGCCCATATTCGCCATAATTTGTTTTTAAAGGAGGAAATACCGGAGTGAGTAAGTGGGTGCAGTAGAGTCAGAATCACATCCCAGCATTGTGTTCTGCTGCTTGCCTCTGCAGCGCTCGGCACAGCGGAGAGAACGGAATCTCATTAATCTTGTGAAGAACTGTAAATCCCCCATCAGATAGCGGAGAGACACAGGGCTGCGCTGACACTCAAGGTCACACTTTAATACCCTGTGAATAAGGAGCCATTTTGAGAGTGGGAGGGGAGCTGGGGTGGAGAGGGTTTGTCACTGCGGCTTACTGACAAGATTATTATGTAAATGTATAACTCATGAATGGAACATCCCCTTGTTGCTCTTTAATGGTGTGTGGGCCTCTGTCCGGCCGGCGGTAGCTGATCTTTTACTTGACTGCGCTTCTTGTTAAATCCTCTTTTTCCATGGTCCCCGGGGGGTTGCCTACCACTGTAAAAGCTGATATGTAGAGTGGAGCCAGTGCAGTTCCCCCATGCATACAGTAAATACTTTTTTTCCCCCTTTACTGAGAGCCAGAGGATACCCTTCACACGCGACAGGAGAGCGAGGGGGGAGAACYGGGAGGCAGCAGAGTAAAAAGAGCATATGGTTGTCAAGACAACCATCAGCCACAGGCCAGAGAAGGAAGGGTAACACCTGAATGTAATGAACCTTGGCTCTACTACGTATCCAATCTTGTAGCTCCCTCCATACACTAAGCAGTCTCAGCAGGGTCTTTGGTTTAAATGCCTTTCTCCTCTCTGTATTCATGCTCTGTATCCTCTCTGTAAATGACCTATTTCCACATGTGATAAATTGATACTGTAGGATTGTGTGTGCATTATATTTGAATCATAGTGTAGCAGTGTTTTATAAGATAGAAATAAGAAGAATAACGAGTGTGACATGTCCAAGGGAACTTTGTCACGGGATCATGACATTCGAATGGCTCATGTTTCTTTGACATGTTTTCTGTAGCTTAGTTACAGTAATGATGCTCCCTCTGGCTGTGTAGTAATTGTGTCTGTCTCTGACCGTCCTGTCTTTCTCTCTCTCCCTCAGAGATCTGTCTGTTGACCCGAGGCAGACGGACGGCCAGTGTGCGHGCGGACACGTACTGCCGTCTCTACTCCCTGTCTGTGGATAACTTCAATGAGGTGCTGGAGGAGTACCCKATGATGAGACGAGCCTTCGAGACTGTGGCCATCGACCGACTGGACCGGATAGGTGAGACCAGCCTACCACTGACCAATAAATAAGCCACTGACCCATACAGGATTAGTTATGCGCATAGTTGAGGCATTTTGTCATTCATAGAATCAGCAGAACAAAAACAGATATACTGTATTCTATCAATGGAACCTACTGTAACTATGCCATTAATCATTTCTCTATGACTTCCCTGGTTTCCTTGATTTCATTTTGGACCCTTTATTTAGATGCAGCTGGTGTATCTTCAGCATATGATTTTCACAAGATATGATTATTATCTCAAAATAACTGTGTGTGCCGTCCTCCCCTGGGTTTACTGTAAATGTGCTGTCAGGAGGAGTGCTCCTCATTTGTGAAAGGGACTGCTCAGCACACTGTCTAAACAGCTTCCTTATGCTCTCCTCTTCTGTGTGGAAGGGAGGAGGTTACCGTATTTTCTCTTGGTTGCTACGTTACCTCCAGCGTGGCTACGCTGTCATTCACTCAGCTATCATCAGAAAGCACCTGGTTAGTGAATTCCGAGCTTTGAGTGTAAACATATAAATTATTCAACAGTGAAGGCAAGGTCAATGTGATGCTGATGTCACCGCTCGGTGACGTGCAGGGGCCCTGCATCCACCACCTGCCAGCGGTTGCCATAGCAGCCAGATTCCACATCAAGTACGAGACGTTCGGTTTCACACATTCAGAGGAGATTGAGTTGTCTTTGATCTTTGACAACAGATTAACACCTAACCTGAATAGAGCATAGGGGAGCACGAAAGGTTTAATATTCTGTTTAACCCATTCATGTCCATATCAGAAATTTTAATTTTGTTTTAGTACACTTGTTCTCTGAGCTTACTGATGGACYGATCTGAAGACATTTTTTAAATTGGCCAAAGCATTTGTCTACAATGTGAGTTGTTGATATTGTACTATATTTTGTCTCCAGACACATGGGGTTACTGTTTTTACACATTTCATGAATCAAGTCATGTGAATGAATAAATGTTTAAATGATCCGATCTTTAAAAAAATTGGTATATAGATTGTCCAGAACAATATATACAGTGCATTCGGAAAGTATTCAGACCTTTTTCCACATTTTGTTACGTTACAGCCTTATACTAAAATTGATGAAATCATTTTTTCCCCCTCATCATCTATACACAATACCCCATAATGACAAAGCAAAAACTMTTTTTTTTTTWATGTTTGCAAATGTATAAAAAAAAACTGATATCACCTTTACATAAATATTCAGACCCTTTACTCAGTACTTTGCTGAAGCACCTTTGGCAGCGATTACACCCTTGAGTGTTCTTGGGTATGATGCTGCCAGCTTAGCACACCTGTATTTGGGGAGTTTCTCCCATTTGTCATGTCTTTACTATCATTAAACTGAAGATGAATCTTTATCAAATCTGTAATTATTATTACGCGATTAAACTGATTAATCATGTAACTGTAATTAACTAGGAAGTCGGGGCACCAAGGAAAATATTCAGATTACGGAGTTATAATATTCCTAATATAACTTTTCAAATATTTTCATATCTGATCAATAGTCTTCTGAATTAATGAATTATATATTTTTATTATATATTTTACCTCACGTTAGTCTCATTCCAAACATCGTAAATTGTTGGTTATCTGCACGAACCCAGTCTTCACTAGGAGTCATCCATACATCATACACATTGTCTTAAATCATTTATTTACTAACTAAGTAATTCACAGAAATGCATAAACAAACAGTAGATAGTTACAAGGAAATGATAACGGAGTTTCCCTAGTGGGATAAACCGGCATCGCGGCTTGGTGTACAAAAGGGAAGTGGGGGTCGACTGAGATAAGACAATACACAGTTGATAATTATAACAATTGAAATGCTAATCCTTTGCACATGAACGCTCACTCATTCGGGAACAATTGCAATCAATATATATATTTACGCTCACGTGTGTCGTCGGGGTCGTGTGTCGTCGGGGTCTCTGTTGAAAAGTTTGTTTCTGTTGGAGAGTTTGTCCGCCCTCTCTGTCGTGGTTAGAATGGATAGTTCAGAGTGACATTCATTCATGTCGTTATGGATAGATGTTTCGGCGGTTATCGGTCTTCCCGTTCAATGATACCGAATTCCTAGCTGCAGACTAGTAATTAATATCAAAGACTTGTTCTTATTCTGTCGGTATCAATAGTCTAAGAGTTTAACCACGTGGGATGGTTCAAAGATTCAGCAGTCTGGTCTCAACCTTGGCCCTCTCGTTATCGAGGTAAGCTGGTCTGCAACCTTTGTCCTCTCGTAATTGAGAGAAACATGGTCTGGTGATAGAAAACCCAGGTGGGGTTTTATTCGGAACACCGAAAAGGGCTGTCTCATGACGCCCGGTCCTGTCTGTGCCCCTGGGGGCCAAGGACTTAGTGAAACTTTTTAGGGAATTGGAGTTTCCTTCATTAAACAGTCCAAAATCACATTACACAATTTCACAAACAGTTCCATCCTCACTCATTCATTTTATACAACACTTAGATGTAAGCCTCATATCTGAGGCTATTATATAAACAGCATTATGGTAATGTGGCCGTATTGTCTCCCATGAGTTTCACAAAATTGTACCAAATGGACCAGTTCGTAGCTGGATTCTCCACCGATCTTTTATACCTTCTCCAGAACATAAAGGAGAAGGATGATCAATGGAAACAGGCTGCACCTGAGCTCAATTTAGAGTCTCGTAGCAAAGGGTCTGAATACTTATGTAAATAAGGTATTTCTGTTTTTATTTTGTATACATTTGCAAAAAAATCGAAAAAGATGCTTACGCTTTGTCATTATGGGGTATTGAGTGTAGATTGATGAGGAAATAGTTTTATTTTAGAATAAGGCTGTAACGTAACAAAATGTGGAAAAAGGAAATGGGTCTGAATACTTTCCGAATGCACTGAGTATACCAAGCATCAGGAACAACTTCAGAACAGCCAATCCAAACACATCCATACACACTCTCTTTTACACACACACCGCTAGAGTACATGCAGTATAAGGAAATCCAGTGCAAGTCAATGGAGACTGCAGAGTGAGTCATTTTACAGCAATTTCCCTAACTCAATATTAGGAAGGTTTTACAAAACATATATTGTGTTGCGCCCCCTTTTGCCTTCAGAACACCCTCAATTCATTGGGGTATGGACTCTACAAGGTGTCGAAAGCATTCCACAGGGATGCTGGCCCATGTTGGCTCCAATTTTTCCACAGTTGTCAAGTTGGCTGGATGTCCTTTGGGTGGTGTACAATTCTTGATACAAACTCAGCAGAGTTGCAGTTCTTGACACAAACTGGTGCGCCTACTACCATCCCCCGTTCAAAGGCACTTAAAACTTCTTGACGTAAACAACCGCTGAATTGCGCCAAATTCCCCKAAAATTGCAAAAAATATTTATATTCATGAAATCACAAGTGCAATATAGCAAAACACAGCTTAGCTTGTTGTTAATCCACCTGTCGTGTCAGATTTTTAAAATATGCTTTACAGCGAAAGCAATCCAAGCGTTTGTGTGAGTTTATCGATCACTAGACAAAACATTAAGAACACCTAGCAGCAATGTATATTGGTCACGAAAGCCAGAAAAGCAATAAAATTAYTCGCTTACCTTTGATGATCTTCAGATGTTTGCACTCACGAGACTCCCAGTTACACAATAAATGTTCCTTTTGTTCGATAAAGATTATTTTTATATCAAAAAACCTCCATTTGTTTGGCGCATTATGTTCAGTATTCCACAGCCTTAGGCAGGTCATCAAGGCTTGACGAAAATTCCCAAAAGTATCCGTAAAGTTTGTAGAAACATGTCAAACGTTTTTAATAATCAATCCTCAGGTTGTTTTTAACATCAATAATCGATAATATGTCAACCGGACTGTAAACTATTCAATACTGGAGAAAGAAAATGTCGAGCAACCAGTGTCGAGCGCATGAACTAATGTAAGGACATCCGTCTATCCACTGARGCGTTTTGATAAATCTCGCTCATTTTTCAGAATAAAAGCTTGAAACTATGTCAGTTCTGTTATACTCACAGACAATATTTTGACCGTTTTGGAAACTTTAGAGTGTTTTRTATCCTACTCTGTCAATTATATGCATATTCTAGTATCTGGACCTGAGAAATAGGCAGCCTACATTGGGAACGTTATTTTTCCAAACATAYAAATTCTGCCCCCTAGCTTCAAGAGGTTTTAACCTGTCTCCTCCCCTTCATCTACGCGGATTGAAGTGGATTTAACAAGTGACATCAATAAAGGATCATAGCTTTCACCTGTGTTTTTAATGCTTTGTAAACTCTGTATATACAAAAAAATCTAAAAAAATCTAAAGAAATCCACACACTCTCTCTCACATACACAACCCTAGAATATATGCTTTATAAGTAAATTCAATGGAGACTGGATCTCTCTCTCTCAGATCTTAAGAATTGTTGGTGTGTATATATATATTTATATATATATATACACACTGAGTGTAAAGAAACATTAAGAACACCTGCTCTTTCCATGGAATTATAATAGAAAATTACAATCTTAGAATGTCAGTGTGGCCTGTTTAGACACTTGTACTAACTATGATGACACCAAATGTTTTGCATTCATACCAAACATAATTTGATTTGTGGCGCGTTTCGATATTGTGCTAAATATTGTACAAGGACGCGAATGGGTTAATTTGTCTGCTGTTTAGCTATTCTCTAGATTTACTGACAACAGAAGCATCCTTCATCTAAGGCTTAGTATTGTAAGTGGCCAGACTAAAAAGTAACTGGCGGGTAGAAAGCTGATGAACTCCAGATCTAAACAGTAATTCAGAGGATGGTAATTCTCTGTTAACCTTGGAGTTATTTTGGAACGCAGAGTCTTTTTCCGACACCTTCACCTAAAGCATCCAAAGAAATCYTGTTTAAAATGTCTTGTAGTTTACACAATGTCAGGACAGGAGACTATGAGCCTTCTGTTTAGCAGATCAGGGTGTGTACTACAGTGCTCTAGCGCCTTTAGATGTCTCTGGAAGAGACAGTAGACTAGACTCATTGAACTCTATCCTGACCCTAAGGAAACATAATAGACTTGGCCCTTTTGCCCTGGAGCCTATAGCAGCCAACCACTCTGCAGTSAACTGGACTGTGTTGTACCATGCTAGCTAGTTATGCAGCTTGAATTAGAGTTAATGTCCCTGTCAGACTGTATTTTCCATGTTCTCCCAGTCCCTCAGACTCATGTTTCAAATCCACCTGATGTTTTCATGTGGGTGTCACTCTATTTGTTTTTAAAAGCCCGATAGAGACGGACAAGTTGAAAATCCCCTGCGGATGGAGGAAAAACAGAGAGTAGTTGTCACGATCGTGTGGAGGAGAGACGGACCAAGGTGCAGCGGGATATGAATACATCTTCTTTTATTAGAACGACGAAGATGAACACGAAACGAAACACTTATACAAACTATACAAAACAACAAACGACCGTGAAGCTACAAACGAAAGTGCACACACAAGCTACTTACGTTCAACATAGACAATTACCCACAACCAGCTAAAGCCCATGGCTGCCTTAAATATGGCTCCCAATCAGAGACAACAATAACCAGCTGTCTCTAATTGAGAACCAATTCAGGCAACCATAGACTTTCCTAGACACCTACACTGAACACTAAACCCTCTACTCTACTTAACCCCCTAAACCATACAACACCCTAGACAATACAAAAACACATACTACACCATGTCACACCCTGACTAACTAAAATAATAATAAACAAAGATAACTAAGGCCAGGGTGTGATATAACCCCCCTTAAGGTGCGAACTCCGGACGCACCAGCATAAAGTCTAGGGAGGGTCTGGGTGGGCGTCTGTCCACGGTGGCGGCTCTGGTACTGGTCGTGGTCCCACCCCACCATAGTCACTACCCGCTTTCGTAGCCTCCTCCAAATGACCACCCTCCAACTTAACCCCACTGGATTAAGGGGCAGCACCGGACTAAGTGGCAGCACGGACTAAGGGGCAGCACCGGACTAAGGGGCAGCACCGGGATAAGGGGCAGCCACCGGACTAAGGGCAGCACCGGACTAAGGGGCAGCACGGACTAAGGGCAGCACCGGACTAAGGGGCAGCACGACTAAGGGGCAGACCGGCTAAGGGGCAGCACCGGACTGAATGGCGATCCTGGTTGGCTGGCTCTGGCGGATCCTGGCTGGACGGCTCTGGCGGATCTGGCTGGCTGGCTCTGGCGGATCCTGGCTGGACGGCTCTGCGGATCCTGGCTGGACGGCTCTGGCGGATCCTGCTGGCGGCTCTGGCGGATCCTGGCTGGACGGCTCTGGCGGTCCTGGCTGGACGGCTCTGGCGGATCCTGGCTGGACGGCTCTGGCGGATCCTGCTGGACGGCTCTGGCGGATCCTGGCTGGCTGACGGATATGGCTGCTCATGGCTGGCTGACGGATATGGCTGCTCATGGCTGGCTGACGGATCTGGCTGATCATGGCTGGCTGACGGATCTGGCTGATCATTGGCTGGCTGACGGATCTGGCTGCTCATGGTTGGCTGACGGATCTGGCTGCTCATGGCTGGCTGACGGATCGGCTGCTCATGGCTGGCTGACGGATCTGGCTGCTCATGGCTGGCTGACGGATCTGGCTGCTCATGGCTGGCTGACGGATCTGGCTGTCATGCTGGCGGAAGGCTCTGGCTGATCGCTGCAGCTCTGTGCTGTCGGGAAGGCTCTGGCTGATCCTGTCTGGCGGAAGGCTCTGGCTGATCCTGTCTGGCGGAAGGCTCTGGCTGATCCTGTCTGGCGGAAGGCTCTGGCGGCTCCGTCTGGCGGAAGGCTCTGGCGGCTCCTGTCTGGCGGACGGCTCTGAAGGCTCATGGCAGACGGGCGGCTTTGCAGGCTCAGTACAGACGGGCGGCTTTGAAGACTCAGTACAGACGGGCAGTTCATTCGGCGCTTGGCAGACGGACAGTTCAGACAGCGTTGGGCAGACGGGCAGTTCAGGCGCCTTTGGGCAGACGGGCAGTTCAGGCGCCTTTGGGCAGACGGGCAGTTCAAGCGCCGTTGGGCAGACGGGCAGTTCAAGCGCCGTTGGGCAGACGGGCAGTTCAAGCGCCGTTGGCAGACAGCAGACTCTGGCCGGCTGAGACGCACTGTGGCCTGGTGCGTGGTGCCGGAACTGGAGGTACCGCTAAAGACACGCACCTTCAGGCTAGTGCGGGGAGAAGGAACAGGGCATGCTGGACCCTGGGAGCGCACATTAGGCCTAGTGCGTGGTGCCGGAACTGGTGGTACCGGACTGGGGACACGCATCTCAGGGCTAGTGCGGGAGCAGCAACAGGACGCACAGGACTCTGGGGACACACAGGAGTTGGCGCGTGGTGTAGGCACTGGTGGTAAAGGGCTGGAGACACGCACCATAGGGCTAGTGCGTGGAGGAGGCACTGGTGGTACTGGGTTGGGGCGAGGAGGTGGCGCCGGAAATACCGGACTGTGCAGGCGTACTGGCTCCTTGAGCACCGAGCCTGCCCAACCTTACCTGGTTGTATGCTCCCGTCGCCGACCAGTGCGGGAGGGTGGAATAACCCGCACCGGGCTATGTAGGCGAACCGGGGACACCATGCGTAAGGCTGGTGCCATGTAAGCCGGCCCGAGGAGACGCACTGGTGACCAGATGCGTTGGGCCGGTTCATGACATCCGGCTCAACGCTCAATCTAGCCCGGCCGATACGTGTAGCTGGAATGTACCGAACCGGGCTATGCACGCGTACAGGAGACACCATGCGCTCTACTGCGTAACACGGTGTCTGCCCGTACTCTCGCTCTCCACGGTAAGTACAGGGAGTAGGCGCAGGTCTCCTACCTGACTTCGCCACACTCCCTTTAAGGCCCCCCCAATAATTTTTGGGTTGTACTCACAGGCTTCCAGCCTTGTTCCGTGCTGCCTCCTCATATCGCCTCCTCTCGGCTTTAGCTGCCTCCAGCTCTTCACGAGGGAGGCGATATTCTCCCGGTTGTGCCCAAGGTCCCTTACCATCCAGTATCTCCTCCCATGTCCATGAATCCTGTGTAGGTGGGTCCTGTTGCCGCTTGACACGCCGCTTGGTCCTAGATTGGTGGGTAATTCTGTCACGATCGTGTGGAGGAGAGACGGACCAAGGTGCAGCGGGATATGAATACATCTTCTTTTATTAGAACGACGAAGATGAACACGAAACGAAACACTTATACAAACTATACAAAACAACAAACGACCGTGAAGCTACAAACGAAAGTGCACACACAAGCTACTTACGTTCAACATAGACAATTACSCACAACCAGCTAAAGCCCATGGCTGCCTTAAATATGGCTCCCAATCAGAGACAACAATAACCAGCTGTCTCTAATTGAGAACCAATTCAGGCAACCATAGACTTTCCTAGACACCTACACTGAACACTAAACCCTCTACTCTACTTAACCCCCTAAACCATACAACACCCTAGACAATACAAAAACACATACTACACCATGTCACACCCTGAGCTAACTAAAATAATAATGAAAACATTGATAACTAAGGCCAGGGTGTGACAGTAGTAAAGATGAAACTCTGAAACTTGAGAGGGGGCGGAAGTAATAATCCTGGGAGTTCTTCTTAATGCGCGTTCAACTAGAAATGTTTTGAACGCTGGAGAGATGAGAGAGATGGATCTGTGATCTTACTTGGCCGCCTGCGTGAGCTCCGTGAAGGAGGCAATTTCAGCTGCAAATTGGTTTCTCCCCCAGTACCACCACCAACCCAGGCCCACACAACCACTATACACATGCACATACCACAGGCACATGTTGATCCACCTCATGTCTGAGAAAACACAGGCCACCCATCCTCACCCCAGGTGTTTGTGTGTGTGATCGGTCAGACTGAACATACCGTGACAGAAAGGTCATAGGGCCTTGTGTTTACAATTCAGGTGGTGCATGCTATAGCTGGGACGATTAACTGAAAATTGCAGACACCGACATTGCCCGCCTCTTACCAAAGCATTTTGCTTACGTCCGTAAACTGGTAATTAGGCTACACAATGTTTTTTAGGGTTCTATTCTAACCATTATTTGGTCAACTGTAATGTGCATTAACCTGCTTCCTGCAAGTAAAGTATCTGCCCTGCCGCCCCTGTTTCGCTGCCCGCTCTCAATCCCTCCCCCCACCTTGTGCACAGAGTGAAGGGAGCATACGAACAACATTTCAAAATGTAATTGCAGGAAAAACACTTTTTGCCTAATGTTACTGTTATTAAAGAGAGGGGAGTCTCGGCTTTCTGTATGTATGAAAAAAAAATCTCAACACTAACTATTGAGAAAATGCCAGCGCTTTACAAACAGAGTATATAATTGAGGTGATGCGTTGGCGGAACCGAGCACACCATTTGTGGTGAATACATCATCAAGTGCCTACATAGGCCTAACCAATGGAACGTTTTTGTTGGACATTAATTKGATCAATTACATGGCTATCTATCAACAATATCATATTTAGGGTTGGCAATCTAGCTAATATGTTTTGACTTCCATTTCCTTAGGTGTTGAATTATGTAGTATATAGCCTAAGCCAATATGCACAAAAAGATGCAGGTAACTTAATCTCTAAAGAGCCTCAAATGAATCTGATCATTCTAGATCCTATTTTGACATGTTGTACTTGTATGTATGTATGTACAGTCGTGGCCAAAAGTTTTGAGAATGACACAAATATTAATTTTCACAAAGTCTGCTGCCTCAGTTTGTATGAAGGCAATTTGCATATACTCCAGAATGTTATGAAGAGTGATCAGATGAATTGCAATTAATTACAAAGTCCCTCTTTGCCATACAAATGAACTGAATCCCAAACATTTCCACTGCATTTCAGCCCTGCCACAAAAGAACCAGCTGACATCATGTCAGTGATTCTCTTGTTAACACAGGTGTGAGTGTTGACGAGGACAAGGCTGTCTGTCATGCTGATTGAGTTCGAATAACAGACTGGAAGCTTCAAAAGGAGGGTGGTGCTTGGAATCATTGTTCTTCCTCTGTCAACCATGTTTCCTGCAAGGAAACACGTGCCGTCATCATTGCTTTGCACAAAAAGGCTTCACAGGCAAGGATATTGCTGCAGTAAGATTGCACCTAAATCAACCATTTATCGGACAATCAAGAACTTCAAGGAGAGCGGTTCAATTGTTGTGAAGAAGGTTTCAGGGCGCCCAAGAAAGTCCAGCAAGCGCCAGGACCATTCTCCTAAGTTGATTCAGCTGCGGGATCGGGGCACCACCAGTACAGAGCTTGCTCGGAATGGCAGCAGGCAGGTGTGAGTGCCTCTGCACGCACAGTGAGGCGAAGATTTTTGGAGGATGGCCTGTGCCAAGAAGGGCAGCAAAGAAGCACTTCTCTCCAGGAAAAACATCAGGGACAGACTGATATTCTGCAAAAGGTACAGGATTGGACTGCTGAGGACTGGGGTAAAGTCATTTTCTCTGATGAATCCCCTTTCCGATTGTTTGGGGCATCCGGGAAAAAGGTCATCCGGAGAAGACAAGGTGAGCGCTACCATCAGTCCTGTGTCATGCAACAGTAAAGCATCCTGAGACCATTCATGTGTGGGGTTGCTTCTCAGCCAAGGGAGTGGCCTCACTCACAATTTTGCCTAAGAACACAGCCATGAATAAAGAATGGTACCAAACACATCCTCTGAGAGCAACTTCTCCCAACCATCCAGGAACAGTTTGGTGACGAACAATGCCTTTTCCAGCATGATGGAGCACCTTGCCATAAGGCAAAAGTGATAACTAAGTGTCTCGGGGAACAAAACATCGATATTTTGGGTCCATAGCCAGGAAACCCCCCAGACCTTAATCCCATTGAGAACTTGTGGTGAATCCTCAAGAGGCGGGTGGACAAACAAAAACCCACAAATTCTGACAATCTCCAAGCATTGATTATGCAAGAATGGGCTGCCATCAGTCATGATGTGGCCCAGAAGTTAATTGACAGCATGCCAGGGCGGATTGCAGAGGTCTTGAAAAAGAATGGTCAACACTGCAAATATTGACTCTTTGCATCAACTTCATGTAATTGTCAATAAAAGCCTTTGATATTTAAGAAATGCTTGTAATTATACTTCAGTATTCCATAGTAACATCTGACAAAAATATCTAAAGACACTGAAGCAGCAAACTTTGTGGAAATTAATATTTGTGTCATTCTCAAAACTTTTGGCCACGACTGTATGTATGAATGTATATATTTATATATATATTAATTCCCTGAACATGTTAGATGAAATAGCTAACTTCTTTCATGTCTTACTTGGCACCTTAAAAGTCCTGTCCGCTAACGGAAAGTGACTGTGCATAAAAAAAAAATACAATACCAGTCAAAAGTTTGGACACACCTACTCATTCAAGGTTGTCTTTATTTTGAATATTTTCTACATTGTAGAATAATAGTGAAAACATCAAAACTATGAAATAACACATATGGAATCATGTAGTAACCAAAAAAAGTGTTAAACAAATCCAAATATATTTGAGATTCTTCAAAGTAGCCACCCTTTGCCTTGATGACAGCTTTGCACACTCTTGGCATTCTCTCAACCAGATTCATGAGGTAGTCACCTGGAATGCATTTCAATTAACAGGTATGCCTTGTTAAAAGTTAATTTGGGGAATTTCTTTCCTTCTTAATGCGTTTGAGCCAATCAGTTGTGTTGTGACAAGGTAAGGGTGGTATACAGAAGATAGCCCTATTTGGTAYAAGACCAAGTCCATATTATGGCAAGAACAGCTCAAATAAGCAAAGAGAAACGACAGTCCATCATTACCTTAAGACATGAAGGTAAGTCAACCCGGAAGATTTCAAGGACTTTGAACGTTTCTTCAAGTGCAGTCACAAAAACCATCAAGGGCTATAATGAAACTGTCTCTCATGAGGACCGCCACAGGAATGGAAGACCCAGAGTTACCTCTGCTGAAGAGGATAAGTTCATTAGAGTTACCAGCCTCAGAAATTGCATCCCAAATAAATGCTTCACAGAGTTCAAGTAACAGACACATCTGAACATCAATTGTTCAGAGGAGACCGCATGAATCAGCCCTTCATGGTCAAATTGCTGCAAAGAAACCACTACTAAAGGACACCAATAAAAAGAAGAGACTTGCTTGGGCCAAGAAACATGAGCAATGTACATTAGACCGGTGGAAATTTGTCCTTCGGTCTGATGAGTCCAAATGTGCGATTTTTGGTTCCAACCACCGTGTCTTTGTGAGACGCAGAGTAGGGGAATGAATGATCTCCGCATGTGTGGTTTTTCAAGAGGACAATGACTCAAAACACACCTCCAGGCTGTGAAAGGGCTATTTGACCAAGAAGGAGAGTGATGGAGTGCTGCATCAGATGACCTGGCTTCCACAGTCACCCGACCTCAACCCAATTGAGATGGTTTGGGATGAGTTGGACCGCAGAGTGAAGGAAAAGCAGTCAACAAGTGCTCAGCATACAGTTGAAGTCAGAAGTTTACATACACCTTAGCCAAATACATTTAAACTCAGTTTTTCACAATCCCTGACATTTAATCCTAGTAAAAATTCCTTGTCTTAGGTCAGTTAGGATCACCACTTTATTTTAAGAATGTGAAATGTCAGAATAATAGTAGAGAGAATGATTTATTTCAGCTTTTATTTCTTTCATCACATTCACAGTGGGTCAGAAGTTTACATACACTCAATTKATATTTGGTAGCATTGCCTTTAACCTTTCTAGGACACACGTTCCGCTAGCGGAACCCCTCAACAACATTCCGCTGAAAAGGCAGTGCGGGAAATTCAAAAATATTTTTTTGAAATATGGAACTTTCACACATTAACAAGTCCAATACAGCAAATGAAAGATAAACATCTTGTTAATTTACCCATCGTGTCCGATTTAAAAAATGCTTTACAGCGAAAACACAACATATGATTATGATAGATTATATGTTAAAACACACAGCCATTTTCCCAGCCAAAGATAGAAGTCACAAAAAGCAGAAATAGAGATAAAATTAATCACTAACCTTTGATGTTCTTCAACAATACATGTATGTTTTGTTCCATAATGTGCATATTTATATAAAAAAATCTCAGTTTACATTGGCGCCATGTTCAGAAATGCCTCCAAAATATCCGGAGAAATTGCAGAGAACCACATCAAATAACAGAAATACTTACCATAAACTTTGATGAAAGATACATGTTTTACATAGAATTAAAGAGACACTTGTTCTTAATGCAACCGCTGTGTCAGATTTTTTTTTTAACTTACGGAAAAAGCAAACCATGCAATAATCTGAGATGGCTCTCAGATAGAAACAACATTTCTCCGCCATGTTGGAGTCAACAGAAATACGAAATGACATTATAAATATTCCCTTACCTTTGATGATCTTCATCAGAATGCACTCCCAGGAATCCTAGTTCCACAATCAATTGTTGTTTTGTTCGATAATGTCCATTATTTATGTCCAAGTAGCTACTTTTGTTAGCACGTTTAGTACACATATCCAAACGCTCGTGCAGGTCCAGGCGAATTTCGGACGAAAACTTCAAAAAGTTATATAACCGGTCGAATAAACTTGTCAAACCAAGTATAGAATCAATCTTTAGGATGTTGTTATCATAAATATTCAATAACGTTCCAACCGGAGAATTCCTTTGTGTCTATAGAAGTAATGGAACGCAAGTCGATATCATGTGGAATGCGCATGACCAGGACCTGGCTCTCTGCCAGACCACTAACTCACACAGCTCCCATCCGGCTCAACATCACAGTAGAAGCTTCATTCAACGTTTTACAGACTGTTGACATCTAGTGGAAGCCGTAGGAAGTGCAAACAGATCCATATCCCACTGGGATTTCAATAGGCGATGAGTTGAAAATTGACCAGCCTCAGAATTCCCACTTCCTGTTTGGATTTTTTCTCAGGTTTTTGCCTGCCATATGAGTTCTGTTATACTCACAGACATCATTCAAACAGTTTTAGAAACTTCAGAGTGTTTTCTATTTAATAGTAATACTAATATGCATATATTAGCATCTGGGACAGAGTAGGAGGCAGTTCACTCTGGGCACGCTATTCATCCAAAGTCAAAATGCTGCCCCCTATCCCTAAAAAGTTAAATTGTTTAACTTGGGTCAAACGTTTCGGGTAGCCTTCRACAAGCTTCCCACAATAAGTTGGTTGAATTTTGGCCCATTCCTCCTGACAGAGCTGGTGTAACTGAGTCAGGTTTGTAGGCCTCCTTGCTCGCACACGGTTTTTCATTTCTGCRCACAAATGTTCTATAGGATTGAGGTCAGGGCTTTGTGATGGCCACTCCAATACCTTGACTTTGTTGTCCTTAAGCCATTTTGCCACAACTTTGGAAGTATGCTTGGGGTCATTGTCCATTTGGAAGACCCATTTGCGACCAAGCTATAACTTCCTGATTGATGTCTTGAGATGTTGCTTCAATATATCCACATAATTTTCCCTCTTCATGATGCCATCTATATTGTGAAGTGCACTAGTCCCTCCTGCAGCAAAGCACCCCCACAACATGATGCTGCCACCCCTGTGCTTCACGGTTGGGATGGTGTTCTTCGGCTTGAAATCCTCCCTAAAGGATTGTCGTTATGGCCAAACAATTATATTTTTGTTTCATCAGACCAGAGGACATTTCTCCAAAAAGTACGATCTTTGTCCCCATGTGCAGTTGCAAACCGTAGTCTGGCTTTTTTATGGCGGTTTTGGAGCAGTGGCTACTTCCTTGCTGAGCGGCCTTTCAGGTTATGTCGATATAGGACTCTTTTTACTGTGGATATAGATACTTTTGTACCTGTTTCCTCCAGTATCTTCACAAGTTCCTTTGCTGTTGTTCTGGGATTGATTTGCACACCAAAGTACGTTCATCTCTAGGAGACAGCGTCTCCTTCCTGAGCGGTATGACGGCTCCGTGGTCCCATGGTGTTTATACTTGCGTACTATTGTTTGTACAGATGAACATGGTACCTTCAGGCGTTTGGAAATTGCTCCCAAGGATGAACCAGACTTGTGGAGGTCTACAATTTTCTTCCTGAGGTCTTGGATGATTTCTTTAGATTTTCCCATGATCTCAAGCAAAGAGGCACTGAGTTTGAAGGTAGGCCTTGAAATACATCCACAGGTACACTTCCAATTGACAAAAATTATGTAAATTAGCCTATCAGAAGTTTCTAAAGCCATGACATAATTTTCTGGAATTTTCCAAGCTGTTTAAAGGCACAGTCAACCTAGTGTATGTAAACTTCTGACTCACTGGAATTGTGATACAATGAATTATAAGTGAAATAATCTGTCTGTAAACAATTGTTGGAAAAATTACTTGTGTCATGCACAAAGTAGATGTCCTAACCGACCTGCCAAAACTATAGTTTGTTAACAAGAAATTTGTGGAGTTGTTGAAAAACAAGTTTTAATGACTCCAACCTAAGTGTATGTAAACTTCCGATTTCAACTGTATATGGGAACTCCTTCAAGACTGTTGGAAAAGCGTTCCTCATGAAGCTGGTTGAGAGAATGACAAGAGTGTGCAAAGCTGTCATCAAGGCAAAGGGTGGCTACTTTGAAGGATCTCAAATTTAAAATATATTTTGATTTGTTTCACACTTTTTTGGTTACTACATGATTCCATATGTGTTATTTCATAGTTTTGATGTCTTCACTATTATTCTACAATGTAGAACATAGTAAAAATACAGAAAGCCCTTGAATGTGTGTCCAAACCTTTGACATTTATTTATTGTTATCGAGCAAATTGGGTCAAGAATTCAATTGATCACAATATGACTTTTTTTCCAGCTCTAGTACACAAACAAGTTAAAACTTCTACAGTGAGCCCATTGACACATACGGAGGCTCGAGCGTATCTTCCCTTCTCAGTGCAAAATTACTGTCTGTGAATTCAATAGCGAAGGTGCATAAAGATGGCGGCCCCCATGTACTTACCACAAACGCCTAATTTGCTAAGTTTGTTGTATTGTACAATGCTGTCCATTACTCTTTTTTGTATTGGCATTAGCACAGTATACATGATCCCAATTTTAGCTCCAAGATGGCGGCAATTAAAAAAAACAAAAAGTAGATTGTGCTGATTTACACATTGAACCATGTTGCGCGCCGCAGGTTAAAAAGTCTGTGGATAGTGCAAGAACAATGGCGTCATATCTGAATTCCTCTATCTTTATGCACCTTAGCCATTACAGACAGCCTCCAGATAGGCAGACTGAAGGGAGATATGAATACATGTCTGTCCTGATCAGGTTAACTCCTTCCAGCTGCCCCATACTCTGTTCTGCTATGCCAGCAACTTCTCTAATACCAACTAATCAGGGGGGAGAATGCTATTACTGTAGAGCACTGTTAGGAGTATTCATTGGACCATTTGGCTGTTTATTACTTTGTATAATGTATTGATTGTGCTGATTCTACAGTGGAACTGTGTCTGCTCAGGTAACAGAGTCTCATCTCTCCTCTTCTATTTTCCGTCCTCAGGGAAGAAGAACTCAATCCTAATGCACAAGGTTCAGCATGACCTCAACTCGGGTGTCTTCAACAACCGAGAAAATGAAATTATCCAAGAGATTGTGAAATATGACCGTGAGATGGTGCAGCAGGTGGACATGCAGAGGCCTCGTGCCATGTCCATGTCCAACCCCCCCACGCACGGGGGCATCTTCGCTCCTCCAGCCCCACCTCAGAGCTCAGCCATCGCCACCCTCCAGCAGGCTGTGGCTATGAGCTTCTGTCCCCCCATGGCAGGCCCTCTGGTAGGGGCCGGGGCCCTGCAGTCACCCCGGATGGTACGGAGGTTCCAGGTGATGCAAAGCATGTCAGCCTCCCCTCCTCCCCAGACTGAGCAGACCATGCAGCCCCAGCTACACGCCGGTGGTGCCTTCGCCTCCGCCCTCTCCAGCCCCCCCATCCAGAGCCCCCTAGCTGCTGGGGGACGGACATTCCAGTACGGCCCCTCTTCTGGCTCCCAGCTCTCCCTGGTCCAGCAGATCGTGCCCAGCCCCCCACACCGGCCCAACACCCATAACAGCACCCGCTCTCTGCACATGGGCAGTCTGAGTCAGGACGTCAGGGCACTGTCTGCCTCTCAGCCCTCTCTGCCCCAGGGAGGGGCTCAACCCGTGGCCCCGAGCCCACCACAGTCCAACCGAGTTTCCTCAACCTCCATTGGGCCACCTCAGACCCCCCCGGGCTCTGTGGGGCTCAGGAGCGCTGTGACACATAGGATGGTGCTGCCCCACCAGATGTCTGTGGGGGCGTTTCCTCTAGCCTCCCTCCCGGGGACTCTGACATCGCTGGGGACAGGCATGGGTGCGGGTATGGGAGTGGGCATGGGAGCAGGCTTGGCGCCAGCCCTGCCGGACTCAGGTTTACCCAAAAAGGACTCCAAAGCCAGCCACCCTGAGACAGACCATGTCAGATCGAGGCTATCTTCCAATTTGTGACCATTATTAGATTTCTGCAGAGCCAGGGGTTTTTGGTTGTGGGAACTGTGGAAGGTTTCGTCCTTCTACCCAATAATCTCCCCTCTCCCTGTCACGTGGTTCTGAATATGACTATAAGAATGTATGCTGTGGGACCTTGGAGAGGGAGCGGGAGACCGTAGCTGAAAGACAATGTATGACTAACAATATAGTTATTATCAGAGGTGGGATGTTTCTACTCCACCCACAGACATAGATAGTAGATACCGGCCGTACGTAGTAGTAGCACCTTCTCCCCACATCTCTCCTTTATTTACTCTCTTTACTGTAACCATATTCAACATAAATAGCACGCATCTCTCWCCCATTATCTATATAGTCGAACAATACAAACTGGCAGGGACAAGAAGAAAATCAGGAACCTGCTTCAGATGACAACGATGACAACAACGCTTTGCAGAAGTTGTTCTGGGATTTTCTCTTTTCTCTACGGACTGGTTTTAACAAAAGTTCTACTCATGTCACTGTAATATTGTTTCAGAAAACAAGAAAATGTTTTTTTTAGACCATGTCTTAAATTATTGCATTTTTTTTTTTTTACAGGTTGGGCTTAAACAAAATGTTGCATTGTATTAATGGGATGAATAATATATTTCTGAAAAAAAACGAGTGGATAGATCATTTCACTGCCTTGATTTCAACATTTTACGCCATATCCTTTGTGTGTGTGTGTGTGTGTGTGTGTGTGTGTGTGTGTGTGTGTGTCTCTCTCTCCATAAGGAATTCATATCTATAAAATATATCTTCCCCCTTTCTCAAATTGTATTTGCAGATGACAGTGTAGGTATAATTTCAGTATTTTTCTTGGAGTCTACAGCCTACATTTAATTCTGTCTTGGCCAGAATACAGCTAGGGTGCAAGTGATATACATTACCTGACCAAAAGTATGTGGACACATACTCGTCGACCACATCTCATTAGAAAATCATGGGCATTAATATGGAGTTGGTCCCCCCCTTTGCTGCTATAACAACCTCCACTCTCCTGGCTCGCAGTCGGCGTTCCKATTCATCCCAAAGGTGTTCGATGGGGGGGTCAGGGCGTTTCAACTGCTCCAGTATCCAATGGCAGCGAGCTTTAAACCACTCCAGCCTGCGCTTGGCATTGTGCATGGTGATCTTAGGTTTGTGTGCGGCTGCTCGGCTATTGAAATCCATTTCCTGAATCTCCTGATGAACAATTATTGTGCTGACTTTGCTTCCAGAAGCAGTTTGGAACTCGGCAGTGACTGTTGCAACCGTGGACAGACAATTTTTACGCTCTAGGCAGTCCCATTCTGTGAGCTTGTGTGGCCTACCACTTTGGGCTGAGCTGTTGTTGCTCCTAGACATTTCCACTTCACAATAACACAATAACAAAACCACTCATTTGATGGGGTGTCCACATACTTTTGTGTATATAGTGTTTAAACCAAGTCATCCATCCCCATTGAACGATGCATATGCATGTTGATTTGGGTTATGAATCACATGAATATATCAACATACTGTATCTCATTCAACCCTGATGGAAATGCGTATAAGGTTTTTTGCATAGCTGAAGTTTAGTATAGACAGATCATAGTTTTATATTTTTAAACATATCCAAGATAATAGTCTGACTGATGTTCTGAAGGCACTGTGCAGTGTAATTGATTACGCTAATATGTATTCTTATACTGTACAGAGACTGATGCACGCTGGTCAGATACACACATTACACCATTTAATGAATACGTTGAACTTTTCATCTCATCTGCATTGTCCCATCCATTACAATACTTTTTTTTAGATTTTTTAGACTTTTTAGATTATTTAAAACAAATCCATTTTCTTTTTCCTTTCCTCTCAAATTCTAACAGTAATATTGCATCAAATTGAGGTAGATTTTGTGTGCATAAATTACATAATGCTTCTGGAATGCTGAAATCTAAATGACTCCCATTCTATTCTAATCTGCAGCAAGGACAGAGCAGACATTTTGGAGGGTGCATTTCAATAATGTGTCTCCTACCATAAGTAATGCCACTGAATGTGTGTACCGGCCTCCACTGATTAGTGTCCAAAAGTATTAGTGGAAGAGGCTTTCCAAGCGCTGATATCCAATTCATCTGCTGCTCAATAACCCTCCCCACCACCACCATTACTATGTAATGAGAGAGAAGATTGGATCCCCTCAGGCCCCATTTATTTTGGACTGTTATTACTTTCCATTGTGTTTCATCATAAGTTTTACTGTATCATCCACCTTGTCGGTGGCGCCAAGGTTGTGGGTTTGGAAGGGATTTGTTGCTGGAAATTATGCCCAATGAAACTTCTTTGGGAACTTTCATGTGTTTGAAGGTGGTTTTAATGGCCGAATTCCTTTTAGATTGCTGAGCAGGTTTTGAGACTATTTGTCTAGCAATAAATTAGGACATTTAACAAACATGTAATAAATACCATACAATACAGTGTAGATGAAAAGCCAAAATTTTAATAAAATGTCAATGTTTTTGAATTGCTTAAGATTTGTTTATGGGAAGCGTTTGGAAGTTCTTATATCTACTGTACATGATACACTTAAGATGGTAAATGGTGGGAATATTTCATGCAGTCCATATACACTGAATAAAAATATAAACGCAACATGTTAAGTGTTGGTCCCATGTTTCATGAGCTGAAATAAAAGATCACAGAAATGTTCCATATGCACAAAAAGCTTATTTCTCTCAAATGTTGTGCACAAATTTATTTACATCCCTGTTAGTGAGCATTTCTCTTTTACCAAGATAATCCATCCACCTGACAGGTGTGGCATATCAAGAAGCTGATTAAACAGCAAGATCATTATACAGGTGGACCTTGCGCTGGGGACAATAAAAGGCCACTCTAAAATGTGAAGTTTTGTCACACAACACAATGCCACAGATGTCTCCATTTTTGATTGAGTGTGCAATTAGCATATTGACTGCAGGAATGTCCACTAGAACTGTTGCCAGAGAACTGAATGTTAATTTCTCTACCATAAGCCGCCTCCAACATCGTTTTAGAGAATTTGGCAGTACGTCCAACCAGCCTCATAACCGCAGACCACGTGTATGGCGTCGTGTGGGAAAGCAGTTTGCTGATGTCAATATTCCTAGGCATGTGAAATCCATAGATTAGGGCCTAATTTATTCATTTCAATTGACTGATTTCCTTATATGAACTGTAACTCAMTAAAATCTTAGAAATTGTTCCATGTTGCGTTTATACTGTATTTGTGTTTAGTTTACAATCCAATCTGAAGCATGTTCATTTTGTCAGGGTAGAATGACAGTTATCCTCTCCAATAGCTACATTTGTTGTCATGTGTTTAGCCTTTACCCAGAATTTTTCTTGGGATGTTTCCTTGCCAAATTGTGATTTAAACTGTAACTTGAATAAATATATGAAGCAATAACAAGCAGTATAAGAAAGAGTCCTTGATGTTTTGGTTTACATTTCCAGAAAGAGACTGAAATAACTTTTTAAACCCTTACATTAACTGTACGTACTGTATAGGTCATATTCTATAACAATTAGTACATGTTTTGTTCTATTCAGAGGAACTGAAACAAGGAAACGTGTGGTACTGGTTTATTCATCTCTATCCACAACAGGAACTCTATCAAGAATTTGAATGAAGTGTTTATTTGCTCATTTGATTTTTCCAGTTCAATACAATTACATGAAATATCTATCAACACTATCTTCAGGGCATTGTTGTCTCTCAGCTTTGCAAACGTTCCTGACCACTTTTCCTGAAGTATCCTTAAACCAATTATCAATTTAGCCTTGAATCCTGACACTGGTGTAACCCTTTCTTCTCACACTGTCAGAGAAGAGCAATTTTTCTGTAAATAAATAATGCGCCTGAGCTTTTTACAGAAAAACACAGAACACCCCTGGGCCAAGTTAGGCATCTGCGTTTGTCACATTCCGAAGCATCTGTGTTTTCCAAATGCTTTATTAGCCCACCATATTTCTTTCCCCCTGTCCAAATATAGTGTACTTTACAGAAACTGTTGCAGTTTTAGAAATGGCTTCAGCTCAGTGAGTTCATTTAGGGAGACACTGATGGCTGTTTTGTTGTTGTGTTGCCGGGCAGGTCATTGTGGAGACATAGCATGTAAAGCTGGGAGATAAATCAGACAGAACATGGATTAGAGAAGGGCGACAATTTAATACTAATCAACCTCGCAAATAAAATATTCAAATAGCTGCGATGGGGAGAGAGGTCATTTTGAAGTGGCCAGTCATGGTGGAGAGAGAGCGTTTGGGGTGACTGTTACATGAGCTGACATTTCACAGGCTTTGTAGTCTACCAGAAATCTTGGCCCAGTCGTCAAACTCACATTTTAGAGGAGTTATTAACTCATCAGACAGACATCCTGTCCTCTTCACATAGAAGAGACTGGGTCCAGAAATTCCACAAACATCGTAGTGCCTAATCCTAACTTGAGATTCAAACTTAAACTTTAACAAAAATCCCATTGACACTGCATGATGGGGGCCTCTGGAATAATCACTCCACCAAACTAAATTAATGATCAGTTAGTCCTTTCAGTTGAACTTTGTCTGACATGTTATATTTCAAGTGTTGCTGTGGTCGGACAAATCTTTTTGACATTTGAACAAAATCCGTTTCTGTTGGTTTATTACCAATATCCTAAACTGTAAGCAATGAGATAGATGGTATATTCATGAATGTTATTCCCCCCCAAAAATGTGAATTCATATCCCTCCCTCTTCTGATCAGTTCACATTTTTAGCCATAGACGTGTATAATGTTCCTCATACTCATAACCTACACATCTTACTCTCATACAGTAGTTTCTGAAACAATACTCAGTATGGAACTAGCAGTTGGCTTTTCTGTTAGAGATGCTTTCCATCTCTATTGGCGGACACTGTTGTGACCAATGTGATGTGAGCACATGTACAGTATGCTGCACAATATGGTCTTTGTTTTTGTTCCTTTCTATGCTGACCCCATTTGACCTGTAATTTTTTAGCTGTGTCACAGACTATATGATTCAATTTGAGTGTGTCTTTGAGTGCGTGTGGACATTGAGATTGGAGGGAGGTGACTCCATACAAATGGTGCTTTGAGCACAAAGTGGCAGAGTCAGCTGTTATTGCCAAACATTGCTCCTAAACTACAGCACTCAATTGACTTAACAGCTGATGGTCTCTTTTCAGAGCTGGTTGGAAACCCAGGCTCGCCATGAAGAAAAAAAAAATATACTTACAGCTAGTCAGAGCAACAGAAACAAAGGTACACATGCTAATCAGAATTGGGAGCTGGTTCTTTTAAAGAACAGTACATGTCTCATCTCTCTTGAAAAGGGATCCCCATAACACATGTACTGTATATACCTAGTGTCTAGCATACCTAGTGTCTAGCATACCTAGTGCCTAGCATACCTAGTTTCCACATACTACATCTAGTTAATTGTCTCTGTGGCTGTAAAACAAAAGGTCCCCAAATGCAAATTAATCCAGTTGTGATGTACAGTATATCTAACTGCAATACATGTAATAAGGAAAGCTAAGAAATACCATTTGGATTACTAATGTTTGTTGTTTGCTGATCAGCTATTACATAATACACATTGCACTTCTAACAAATGTTAATAGGGATTATATTATCATTATATACATATATATATAATCATATATATCATTATATTATACATATCCTTATATCATTATATAATCAACTGGTGTTCCCCTGTTCGCTGCACTCAACCTTTTGATTGACTTTTCCATCACCTTTGAAATACACGATTTACTGTGCAATAAAGCATTCACTCATAAGGTTGCTTTTTCCTCCATTAGTGACACTTGCTGCATCAATATGACTAAGTGGTCATGACCCTTGACATTCATTGCCAATGTCTGTAATGATGGAACATCCTCTTGACTGTTCTTGATTAAATTGTAATTGTACACAGGGAAAAATTGACATTGTTGTCAATACATTACCTTATTGTTATTCTTCCAAGGTTAATTTGCTCAATGCAATGACGTCTCACACGGTGTGCACACGCACACACACAAGCACGCACACACACAAACACTGCTCCATCACTGAGCAGACAGTGACAATAGCTAGGTTCGCTGCATCAGTGATGAGGTGTGTGTGACAGTCAGTGAGCCACGCCACCCATTAGTGTGCATCAGAGCTCTAGGTCAGAGCAAGGACACCCCCCCAGCCACACTACTTTACCTCTCCGCCCCCCACCCCCTAACCCCCCCTGGGGCTGCCAGTGCCCAGCGCCCCCCTGCCGGCTCTGCTGAGAGGTGGGCACTAATCACGCCACGGGGCAGCAGATACGCAGCGATACTGGGGGAGCTTGGCAGATGACCCAAAGAGCTAGCTCAGTGAGTGAGTGTCCTGGCCAGCACATGGAGACATTTGGATCCCTTACAGCTTGAGCCATGCTAAAATTCCTCACACTAGGTTGCTTCAATAGCTAGGATACCCGCTACTGTGCACATTATGTACCAGGACATCAGATCATTAGTTAAGTGTTTGTAAATCCCTCAAATGTATACTACATCCTGTGAAAATCATGTATTAGAAACACTTTGGCTTAACAGCAAAGGCTGTAGTAAAACTATGTTCGGTTGCATTTCATCAAATACTTGTGTTGCTTTCATGTGCAAGCTTCAACTATCTATCTATCGAACTTACCTGAATTCACCTGCTATGGAGTGTAGCCATCGTTGCTTCAATGGTAGGTGTTCCAAGCGAGAGGAGGACTTATTTTATGACGCTGGACATCGTTTCTATTGCATGCAGGGCATTTTCCAGCATGTATTATAGATAAGCATCAGCCTTGGAATTATAGTTTCGGGGAGTTTGCTGCGGTACCATGAGTAATGTTGGATTCCCATTTGTTTGCCGAGTCATTCATCACTTCAGTGACAGAGGTTTTAAGAGTGCACTCTATACCCAGGGTTTTGTTCTATTTCTGTATTGTGATTGTGTGCCTAATCATTTTGTCTAATAATATATTAAAGTTAATTGCATTCCGTGTGTAGTTGAATTTTTATTGAGTTATGATTGCATGGGAGAACATCCTGAAAACAGTAATCTCTGTGACTCGGATGGATCAGCATGGGAATAATTGTGAAAAGGACATCTCAGTAAATTAACTTCTATGATAATGACTTGCTAGGGGAAAAACGAGAGGCTAGGGATATTACTAATAGATATTTAAAGTTTAGATGATTGTTTTCAGAATGTACTCCTTTGCAATAGAATAAATGTAGTATGAAAATACAACCACACACTGAATGCAATTTGACTTAAATGTATTAGCTAAAAGAATAATGATTAGGTAAACAAATGCAATACAATCAATTACAGTAGAGAAATCAAAAATTTAAGCCTGGTTATAGAGCGCACTCTTAAAACTCAGTCAATGACACTGTTTGACCTAGCAAGCTAATGTTGACTCACGTTGGAGCTCAATTAATGATTCAGCAATGAATGTGAACGCAATGTTACTCACGGTACCGCAGCAAACCCTTGAAACCAGCTGGCTGGAGTGTTACCGGACATATTCAATCTCTCCCTATCCCAGTCTGCTGTCCCCACTTGCTTCAAGATGTACACCATTGTTCCTGTACCCAAGAAAGCAAAGGTAACTGAACTAAATGACTATTGCCTCATATCACTCACTTCTGTCATCATGAAGTGCTTTGATAGGCTAGTTAAGGATCATATCACCTCTACCTTACCTGAAACCCTAGACCCAATTCAATTTGCTTACAGCCCCAATAGATCCACAGACGATGCAATCTTACATAGGAATAACTATGTAAGAATGCTGTTCATTGACTACAGCTCAGCATTCAACACCATAGTACCCTCCAAGCTCATCATTAAGCTCGGGGCCCTGGGTCTGAGCCCCGCTCTGTGCAACTGGGTCCTGGACTTCCTGACGGGCTGACCCCAGGTGGTGAAGGTAGGAAACAACACCTCCACTTCTCTGATCCTCAACACAGGGGCCCCACAAGGGTGCGTGCTCAGCCCCCTCCTGTACTCCCTGTTCACCCATGACTGTGTGGCCACACACGCCTCCAACTCAATCATCAAGTTTGCAGATGATACAACAGTAATAGGCCTGATTACCAACAATGACAAGACAGCCTACAGAGAGGTGAGGGCCCTGGGAGTGTCGTGCCAGGAAAATAACCTCTCACTCAATGTCGAAAAAAACTAAGGAGCTATTCGTAGACTTCAGGAAACAGCGGAGGGAGCACACCCCTATCCACATCGACGGGACCGCAGTGGAGCAGGTGGAGAGCTTCAAGTTCCTCTGTGTACACATCACTGACGATCTGAAATGCTCCTCCCATACAGACAGTGTGGTGAAGAAGGGGCAACAGCGCCTCTTCAACCTCAGGAGGCTGAAGAAATTTGGCTTGGCACCTAAAACCCTCACAGACTTCACAGATGCACAACTGAGAGCTTCCTGCCGGGCTGTATCACTGCCTGGTACGGCAACAGCACCGCCCGCAACCACAGGGCTCTCTAGAGGGTGATGCGGTCTGCCCAGCGCATCATCGGGGGAAAACTACCTGCCCTCCAGGACACCTACAACACCCGATGTCACAGGAAGGCCAAAAAGATCATCAAGGACAACAACCACCCGAGCCACTGCCTGTTCACCCCGCTATCATCCAGAAGGCGAGGTCAGTACAGGTGCATCAAAGCTGTGACCGAGAGACTGAAAAACAGCTTCTATCTCAAGGCCATCAGACTGTTAAATAGCCATCACTAGGATGCTTCCACCTGGTTACATAACCCTGCACCTTAGAGTCTGTTGCCCCATATACATAGACTTGAAATCACTGGCCACTTCAATAATGGAACACTAGCCATTTTAATAATGTTTACATATTTTTGCTTTACTCATCTCATTATGTACAGTGGGGAGAACAAGTATTTGATACACTGCCGATTTTGCAGGTTTTCCTACTTACAAAGCATGTAGAGGTCTGTAATTTTTATCATAGTTACACTTCAACTGTGAGAGACGGAATCTAAAACAAAAATCCAGAAAATCACATTGTATGATTTTTAAGTAATTAATTTGCATTTTATTGCATGACATAAGTATTTGATCCTAACCAGTAAGAATTCGGCTCTCACAGACCTGTTAGTTTTTCTTTAAGAAGCCCTCCTGTTCTCCACTCATTACCTGTATTAGCACTCTCCTGTTTGAACTCGTTACCTGTATAAAAGACACCTGTCCACACACGCAATCAAACAGACTCCAACCTCTCCACAATGGCCAAGACCAGAGAGCTGTGTAAGGACATCAGGGATAAAATTGTAGACCTGCACAAGGCTGGGATGGGCTACAGGACAATAGGCAAGCAGCTTGGTGAGAAGGCAACAACTGTTGGCGCAATTATTAGAAAATGGAAGAAGTTCAAGATGACGGTCAATCACCCTCGGTTGGGGCTCCATGCAAGATCTCACCTCGTGGGGCATCAATGATCATGAGGAAGGTGAGGGATCAGCCCAGAACTACACGGCAGGACCTGGTCAATGACCTGAAGAGAGCTGGGACCACAGTCTCAAAGAAAACCATTAGTAACACACTACGCCGTCATGGATTAAAATCCTGCAGCGCACGCAAGGTCCCCTGCTCTAGCCAGCGCATGTCCAGGCCCGTCTGAAGTTTGCCAATGACCATCTGGATGATCCAGAGGAGGAATGGGAGAAGGTCATGTGGTCTGATGAGACAAAAATAGAGCTTTTTGGTCTAAACTCCACTCGCCGTGTTTGGAGGAAGAAGAAGGATGAGTACAACCCCAAGAACACCATCCCAACCGTGAAGCATGGAGGTAGAAACATCATTCTTTGGGAATGCTTTTCTGCAAAGGGGACAGGACGACTGCACCGTATTGAGGGAGGATGGATGGGGCATGTATCACAAGATCTTGGCCAACAACCTCTTCCCTCAGTAAGAGCATTGAAGATGGGTCGTGGCTGGGTCTTCCAGCATGACAACGACCCAAAACACACAGCCAGGGCAACTAAGGAGTGGCTCCGTAAGAAGCATCTCAAGGTCCTGGAGTGGCCTAGCCAGTCTCCAGACCTGACCCAATAGAAAATCTTTGGAGGGAGCTGAAAGTCCGTATTGCCCTGCGACAGCCCCGAAACCTGAAGGATCTGGAGAAGGTCTGTATGTGGGAGTGGCGCAAAATCCCTGCTGCAGTGTGTGCAAACCTGGTCAAGAACTACAGGAAATGTATGATCTCTGTAATTGCAAACAAAGGTTTCTGTACAAATATTAAGTTCTGCTTTTTCTGATGTATCAAATACTTATTTCATGCAATATAATGCAAATTAATGACTTAAAAATCATACAATGTGATTTTCTGGATATTTGTTTTAGATTCTGTCTCTCACAGTTGAAGTGTACCTATGATAAAAATTACAGACCTCTACATGCTTTGTAAGTAGGAAAACCTGCAAAATCGGCAGTGTATCAAATACTTGTTCTCCCACTGTATATACTGTATTCTATTCTACTGTGTTTAGTCTATGCCACTCCGAATTTATTTATTTCACCTTTATTTAACCAGGTAGGCAAGTTGAGAAAAGTTCTCATTTACAATTGCGACCTGGCCAAGATAAGCAAAGCAGTTCGACACATACAACAACACAGAGTTACACATGGAGTAAAACAAACATACAGTCAATAATACAGTAGAAAATAAGTCTATATACAATGTGAGCAAATGAGGTGCGATAAGGGAGGTAAAGGCAAAAAAACAGCCATGGTGGCGAAGTAAATACAATATAGCAAGTAAAACACTAGAATGGTAGATTTGCAGTGGAAGAATGTGCAAAGTAGAGATCGAAATAATGGGGTGCAAAGGAGCAAAATAACTAAATACAGTAGGGGGAGAGGTTATATTAGGGGTTAAATTATAGATGGGCTATGTACATTGCTCATCCTAATATTTATCTATTCCTTAATTCAATTTTTTTACTTTTAGGTTCTGTGTATTGTGTGTATTGTTGTGAATTGTTAGGTATTACTGCACTATTGGAGCTAGAAACACAAGCGTTTCCCTACACCCACAATAACACCTGCTAAACACGTGTACGTGACAAATAAAATTTGATTGGATTTTGATTTGAAACAATAATTCCAAGACTGATGTCTATCTATAATCCAATTGCGGAAAATGCCCTGTATGCAACAGAAGAGGCGACCAGAAGTCCTCAACTCATCTCAGAACAAAGCCTTCCTCAACAGCTCCCGATCCGACGAAGCCAGGCTAACTTTTGAAGCGATGACGGCTAAATAAATAATATTTAAGTAATAAATCCAAGATGGCGTAGCAGTCAGGAGTCTTGTCTTCGTCTTGTCGTGTCCCGTGTATATATATTTTTTCTTCGCATTTTCTTCGCATATATTTTTWAAATATTTTTTTACCTCAACTCCAACATACTCTCCTGCAACCCGCCTCACCCAATGTGGTATGGATCTGCTATTTTCTTTACTTTAGAACCGGAACCCCCAACAGAAGCTAGCCAGCTAACTAGCTACTAGCTAGTAGTCAGCTAGCCACTGCTAGCGGTCATCAGCTAACCTTTAACCCGGACAACTCCTGCCAGTGTGCACAGCGCGATTCAACCTAGAGCATACCAGACTCTTTTTCCTCACATCTCCGGATTCCTACCGCAAGCTCTGAACCTTTTCACCTGGATCATTGCAGCTAGCTAGCTGCTATTCGAGTGGCTACTCCTGGCTAACGTCTCTGTCCCGAAGCAAGCACCAATTAGCCTGGAGCTAGACTATGCTAGGCCCATCTCCCGGCTAGCTGAAGAGGTCCATCAGCCACTTCCTTGGGCTACAATACCTATTTTGCCAATTGGCCTGGACCCCTTTTACTGCCGATACGGAGCCCCGCCGATCCTTCACGACTGGTCTACTGACGTAATCCGCCCGAGGGGGTTTTCAACAGGCTCCTCCGTCGCGACATCCCCTGAATGCCCATCTGCTAGCCTGCTAGCCGTCTAGAGCATATCGGACTGTTAGCTGAAGAGGTCCATCAGCCAGGTTTCTTGGGCTACAATACATATTTTTCCAATTGGCGTGGACCCTTTTACGACACGGAGCCCTGCCGATCCATCACGACTGGTCTGCCGACGTAACCGCCCGAGGGGGCTACAACTGACTCTTCCGTCGCTACGTCCCCCTAAGGCCCTTCTGCTAGCCCTGGCCAGCTAGCTGTCTGAATCGCAGTTTCTCCAGCCCGCCTAGCTACTCACTAGACCCCATGATCACTCGGCTACACATGCCTCTCCCTAATGTGATTATTGTCTTATTTCACTGTATGCCTTAGGGGGACGTAGGTGATTTAAACCAGGTGACCTCACCTGGTTTAAATGGTGTCTCTAGAGACAATACCTCTCTCATTGTCACTCAATGCCTAGGTTTACCTCCACTGTATTCACATCCCACCATACCCTTGTCTGTACATTATGCCTTGAATCTATTCTTCAGTGCCCAGAAACCTGCTCCTTTTACTCTCAGTTCGGAAAGCACTAGATGACCAGTTCTTAAAGCCTTTAGCCGTACTCTTATCCTACTCCTCCTCTGTACCTCTGGTGATGTAGAGGTTAATCCAGACCCTGCAGTGCCTAGCTCCACTCCCATTCCCCAGGCGCTCTCATTTGTTGACTTCTGTAACCGTAAAAGCCTTGGTTTCATGCATGTTAACATTAGAAACCTTTTATTCACTGCTTTAGCACATTCTGCCAACCCGGATGTCCTAGCCGTGTCTGAATCCTGGCTTAGGAAGGCCACCAAAACCCCTGAAATTTCCATCCCTAACTATAACATTTTCCGACAAGACAGAACTGCCAAAGGGGGCGAAGTTGCAATCTACTGCAGAGATAGCCTGCATAGTTCTGTCATACTATCCAGGTCTGTGCCCAAACAATGAGCTTCTACCTTTAAAAATCCACCTTTCCAGAAACAAGTCTCTCACCGTTGCCGCTTGCTATAGACCACCTTGTGCCCCCAGCTGTCCCCTGGACACCATATGTGAATTGATTGCCCCCCATCTATCGTCAGAGCTTGTACTGTTAGGTGACTTAAACTGGGACATGTTTAACACCCTCAATCTCACACAAATTATCAATGAACCTACCAAGTACAACCCCAATTCCGTAAACACGGGCACCCTCATAGATATCATCCTAACCAACCTGCCCTGCAAATTCACCTCTGCTGTCTTCAACCAGGATCTCAGCGATCACTGCCTCATTGCCTGCGTCCGTAATGGGTCTGCGGTCAAACGACCACCCCTCATCACTGTCAAACGCTCCCTAAAACACTTCAGCGAGCAGGGCTTTCTAATTGACCTGGCCCGGGTATCCTGGAAGGATATTGACCTCATTCCGTCAGTAGAGGATGCCTGGTTATTCTTTAAAAGTGCTTTCCTCACCATCTTAAATAAGCATGCCCCATAAAAAAAAAAAAATGGAACCAGGAACAGATATAGCCCTTGGTTCACTCCAGACCTGACTGCCCTTGACCAGCACAAAAACATCCTGTGGCGACTGCATTAGCATTGAATAGCCCCCGCGATATGCAACTTTTCAGGGAAGTTAGGAACCAATATGCACAGGCAGTTASGAAAGCAAAGGCTAGCTTTTTCAAACAGAAATTTGCATCCTGTAGCACAAACTCCAAAAAGTTCTGGGACACTGTAAAGTCCATGGAGAATAAGAGCACCTAGTAAAACCAAGTAAAACTAAATGCATGCTCTTCAACCGATCCCTGCCCGCCCGTCCAGCATCACTACTCTGGACGGTTCTGACTTAGAATATGTGGACAACTACAAATACCTAGGTGTCTGGTTAGATTGTAAACTATCCTTCCAGACTCACATTAAGCATCTCCAATCCAAATTTAAATCTAGGATCGGTTTCCTATTTCGCAACAAAGCATTCTTCACTCATGCTGCCAAACATACCCTCGTAAAACTGACTATCCTACCGATCCTTGACTTCGGCGATGTCATTTACAAAATAGCCTCCAACACTCTACTCAGCAAATTGGATGCGGTCTATCACAGTGCCATCCGTTTTGTCTCCAAAACCCCATATACTACCCACCACTGCGACCTGTATGCTCTCGTTGGCTGGCCCTCGCTTCATATTCGTCGCCAAACCCACTGGCTCCAGGTCATCTATAAGTCTTTGCTAGGTAAAGCCCCGCCTTATCTCAGCTCACTGGTCACCATAGCAGCACCCACCAGTAGCACGCGCTCCAGCATGTATATTTCACTGGTCACCCCCAAAGCCAATTCCTGCTTTGGCCGCCTTTCCTTCCAGTTCTCTGCTGCCAATGATTGGAACGAACTGCAAAAATCACTGAAGCTGGAGACTCATATCTCCCTCTCTAACTTTAAGCACCAGCTGTCAGAGCAGCTCACAGATCACTGCACCTGTACATAGCCCATCTGTAAATAGCCCATCCAACTACTTCATCCCTATACTCTTATTTTTTGCTCCTTTGCACCCCAGTGTCTCTACTTGCACATTCATCTTCTGCACATCTATCTCTTCAGTGTTTAATTGCAAAACTGTCATTATTTTGCCACTATGGCCTATTTATTGCCTTACCTCCCTTAACTTACCTAATTTGCACACACCGTATATAGACTTTTCTATTGTGTTATTGACTGTTTGTTAATTCCATGTGTAACTATGTGTTGTTGTTTGTGTCGCACTGCTTTGCTTTATCTTGGCCAGGTCGCAGTTGTAAATGAGAACTTGTTCTCAACTGGCCTACCTTGTTAAATAAAGGTGAAATAAAAAATAACTCCACAGCAGGCGAATTCAGGTAAGTTAGATATTAAACTAGAATTTCTCTAGACTTGTAACATGTAAGTAAGATTAGGCAACAGTCTTTTTGCTAGATAAATACAATTCGTATCTTCACAGATGTAAAAGTTTAAGCTCAACAAATAGTGTCCTTCTCTCTTCTCAGCTCGAGCAGAGAGTCACGAGTCCCAAAAAGTCTTCCTCCCAACAGAAAACCCCCAAATTCTCACGTTGTCCCAAAACTTTATGTTTATTATTGGATAAACCAAACCAGGTTGTGGACGGCAAGAAATCTACCAACTTGACTGTTAGATTATTGCACATGAAAGCAACAATTGTTTGATGTAATGCAATCACATAGGCTCAACAGCAACGGCTGTAGTAAAATGTAGTGTTTCTAAGAGGGCCTTTAAATAAGCCTTTAAATATCTATTAGTAATATCCCTAGCGAATCAATATCATATAAGTTAATTTACTGAGATGTCCTTTTCACCATTATTCCCATGCTAAACTATTCAAGTGTTTGGTGAGAAGGTTACCTGCACCATTTCAAAAACGTCTACATTTGGAGGGCTTTGAGGGGTAAATGGGCTTGCGAATGGGATAACAAACAGACTGAGGTATACGTATGACAAGCAGAACAAGAGAGGGTCAAAATCAAGGGAAATCCTTCCAGAACTGCAGTGGAGTAGAAAGACACTACCATTACCCCATCGTTCAGGGCCTTTGAAGGCAGATTGTGTTTTTTTTTACAACATAGAAGGGGGCTTACATCTCATTAAACCGTAGCTGGGGGAAACAGAATCAGGAGCTAGTAAGCAACAGTACTTGTGCACTCAAATAACTGCAGGGAGAGGATGAGTTCATGCACATAGCCTCCTTATCAAGCATTACCCCCTTTGGTGGAGATGGCTTGTTTGGCCATGGCTTGTTTGGCCATGCAACTGATGGAGCGTGCTGGAGCTACTCTCTTTGTTCCACTTAGAAGCATTAGAGTTTGCTATATTTTTCACTACAACTTCTCTGTCTCAGGCAGACATGTACAATGCCTTCGGAAAGTACTCAGACCCCTTGACTTTTCCACATTTTGTTACGTTACAGCCTTATTCTAAAAGGAATTAAATAAAAAATACCCCATAATGACTAAGCGAAAACAGGTTTTTAGAAATGTTTGCAAATGTGTTAATATAAAATTCAGAAATTGCAAAAGGGTTTTCTAATGATCAATTAGCCTTTTCAAATGATAAACTTGGATTAGCTAACACAACGTGCCATTGGAACACAGGAGTGATGGTTGCTGATAATGGGCCTCTGTATACCTATGTAGATATTCCATTAAAAATCACCCGTTTCCAGCTACGATAGTCATTTACAACATTAACAATGTCCACAATGTATTTCTGATTAATTTGATGTTATTTTAATGGACAAAATTGTAGTTTTTCTTTCAAAAACAAGGACATTTCTCAGTGACCGCAAACTTTTGAACGGTAGTGTAAGTATTCAGACCCTTTGCTAAACATCCTTGAGATGTTTTTACAATTTGATTGGAGTTCACCTGTGGTAAATTCAATTGATTGGACATGATTTGGAAAGGCACAAACCTGTCTATATAAGGTCCCACAGTTGACAGTGCATGTCAGAGCAAAAACAAAGCCATGAGGTTGAAGGAATTGTCCGTAGAGCTCCGCGACAGGATTGTGTCGAGGCACAGATCTGGGGAAGGGTACCAAAAATGTTTGCAGCATTGAAGGTCCCCAAAAACACAGTTGCCTCCATCATTCTTAAATGGAAGACGTTTGGAACCACCAAGACTCTTCCTAGAGCTGGCCGCCCGGCCAAACTGAGCAATCGGGGGAGAAGGGTCTTGGTCAGGGAGGTGACCAAAAACCGAGATGGTCACTCTGACAGAGCTCTAGAGTTCCTCTGTTGGAGACGGGAAAACCTTACAGAAGGACAACCATCCCCATTCAGGCTTTATGGTAGAGTGGCCAGACGGAAGCCACTCCTCAGTAAAAGAGACATGACAGCCCGCTATGCACCTAAAGACTCTCAGACCATGAGAAACAAGATTCTCTGGTCTGATGAAACCAAGTTTCAACTCTTTGGCCTGAATGCCAAGCATCAAGTCTGGAGGAAACCTGGCACCATCCCTATGGTGAAGCATGGTGGTGGCAGCATCATGCTGTGGGGATGTTTTTCAGAGGTAGGGACTTGGAGACTAGTCTGGATCAAGGCAAAGATGAACGGAGCAAAGTACAGAGAGATCCTTGATGAAAACCTGCTCCAGAGCGCTCAGGACCTCAGACTGAGGCGAAGGTTCATCTACCAACAGGACAACGACCCTAAGCACACAGCCAAGACGACGCAGGAGTGGCTTTGTGACAAGTCTCTGAATATCCTTGAGTGACCCAGACTGAGCCCGGACTTGAACCCGATCAAACATCTCTGGAGTGACCTGAAAATAGCTGTGTAGCAATGCACCCCATCCAACCTGACAGAGCTTGAGAGGATCTGCATCACTGCATCACTGCATCACTGTGTCACTTGAGTGGGTTGAGTCACTGATGTGATCTTCCTGTCTGGGTTGGCACCCCCCCCCCTTGTGTTGTGCCCTGGCGGAGATCTTTGTGGGCTATACTCGGCCTTGTCTCAGGATGATAAGTTGGTGGTTGAAGATATCCCTCTAGTGGTGTAGGGGCTGTGCTTTGGCAAAGTGGGTGGCGTTATATCCTTCCTGTTTGGCCCTGTCCGGGGGTATCATCGGATGGGGCCACAGTGTCTCCTGACCCCTCCTGTCTCAGCCTCCAGTATTTATGCTGCCGTAGTATATGTGTCGGGGGGCTAGGGTCAGTTTGTTATATCTGGAGTACTTCTCCTGTCTTATCCGGTGTCCTGTGTGAATTTAAGTATGCTCTCTCTAATTCTCTCTTTATTTCTCTCTCTCGGAGGACCTGAGCCCTAGGACCATGCCTCAGGACTACCTGGCATGATGACTCCTTGCTGTCCCCAGTCCACCTGGCCGTGCTGCTTGTCCCAGACCTGCTGTTTTCAACTCTCTAGAGACCGCAGGAGCGGTAGAGATACTCTTAATGATCGGCTATGAAAAGCCAACTGACATTTACTCCTGAGGTGCTGACTTGCTGCACCCTCGACAACTACTGTGATTATTATTATTTGATCATGCTGGTCATTTATGAACATTTGAACATCTTGGCCATGTTCTGTTATAATCTCCACCCGGCACAGCCAGAAGAGGACTGGCCACTCCTCATAGCCTGGTTCCTCTCTAGGTTTCTTCCTTGGTTTTGGCCTTTCATGGGAGTTTTTCCTAGCCACCGTGCTTCTACACCTGCATTGCTTGCTGTTTGGGGTTTTAGGCTGGGTTTCTGTACAGCACTTTGAAATATCAGCTGATATACGAAGGGCTATATAAATACATTTGATTTGATCTGCAGAGAAGAAGAAGAAACTCCCCAAATAAGGTGTGCCAAGCTTGTAGGGCATACCCAAGAAGACTTGAGGCTGTAATTGCTGCCAAAGGTGTTTCAACAAATTACTGAGGAAAGGGTCTTGAAATTAGCCATCTAAAAAAGTAATTTTTTAATATATTTTTTATATAAATTAGCAAACATTTCTTACAACCTGTTTTTGCTTTGTCATTATGGGGCATTGTGTGTAGATTGATGAGGGAACAAAACTATTTAATCAATTTTAGAATAAGGCTGTAAACTCACAGAATGTGGAAAAAGTCAAGGAGTCTGAATACTTTCCGAAGGCACTATGTATTTCCTCAGTGATATTGGTTTCTTCTCAGTGTGGACTGGTTAGGTATGATGACAGTCTCGGGTTGAATGGTGGGAATGTGGTTACCTAGATTTACCGATAAAACCACTCCCTTTTCCCTGGATAAATAACTGCAAGAAACTGGTAAATTATAATAAATTACTTATATGAACAGCATGACGTGAAATGGAATTGTTAGTCACAGGTAGATTCTGTCAACGTTACATTATTTTACGAAGTAAATAGCTATCTACAGTTAATAGTTAAATTAGCTAGCTAATGATTGTAGCTAGCTAACGTTATATCTGTCACTGACTTGGTACTCACCTTCATAGTTGTCTATGTAGGTTCCTATATACATCTTGAACCCCTTTTCATTCTTGCTAGCTGGAGTCTCGGAGGCTGATTAACAATTCAATGTACATCATTAATATTCATTTGAGGCAAGTCCTGAAGACACCTAGTAAAAAACTGCGACATAGTGGTAGTAACATTATATCGTCGATAACAACTATACTGACCGGAAATTGCCACACCAATAGGAAGTGTGTTTGAACGTTCGATCATGGAATGTGCATAAGGGCTATTATATGCAATGTCTAAATATGGCTTCTCTACGGCCTTCTCTCTGCTAACTGCATGATCAATCATCAACGCTCAGGCAGTGGTGGAAAAATTACCCAATTGTCATACTTTGCTTTTAAATATACTTAAGTATCAAAAGCAAATGTAATTGCTCAAATATACTAAGTATCAAAAGTAAAAGTACAAATCATTTCAAATTCCTTACATTAACTTCTCTGGGATATGTGGGATGCTAACGTCCCACTTGGCCAAAAGCCAGTAAAAATGCAGAGCGGCAAATTCAAATAAATTACTATAAAAATCTAACTTTCATGAAATCACACATGAAAGACACCAAATTAAAGCTACACTTGTTGTGAATCCAGCCAACATGTCTGATTTCAAAAAGGATTTACGGCGAAAGCACACCTTGCGATTATGTTAGGTCAGTACATAGCCACAGAAAAAGACAGCCATTTTTCCAGCCAAAGAGAGGAGTAACAAAAAGCAGAAATAGAGATAAAATTAATCACTAACCTTTGATGATCTTCATCAGATGACACTCATAGGACTTCATGTTACACAATACATGTATGTTTTGTTCGGTAAAGTTCATATTTATATCCAAAAATCTGAGTTTAGGCGGGACGCTACTGTCTCACTTGGCCAAAAGCCAGAGAAAATGCAGAGCGCCAAATTCAAATAAATTACTATAAAAATCGAACTTTCATTAAATCACACATGAAAGATACCAAATTAAAGCTACACTGGTTGTGAATCCACCCAACATGTCAGAATTCAAATAGGCTTTTCAGGCGAAAGCAAACGATGCTATTATCTGAGGATAGCACCATAGTAAACAAAGAGAGAGAAGCATATTTCAACCATGCAGGTGCGACACAAAACTCAGAAATAAAAATATAATTCATGCCTTAACTTTGACGAGCTTCTGTTGTTGGCACTCCAATATGTCCCATAAACATCACAAATGGTCCTTTTGTTCGATTAATTCCGTCGATATATATCCAAAATGTTCATTTATTTGGCGCGTTTGATCCAGAAAAACACCGGTTCCAACTTGTGAAACGTGACTACAAAATATCTCAAAAGTTACCTGTAAACTTTGCCAAAACATTTCAAACTACTTTTGGAATACAACTTTAGGTATTGTTTAACATAAATAATCGATAAAATTGAAGACGGGATGATCTGTGTTCAATACAGGATTAAAACAAACTGTAGCTAGCTTTCTGGTCACGCGCCTCTAACAAACAGGACACTTTATGTGACCCTCGTTCAAGATGGCCGTACTTCTTCATTACACAAAGGAAAAAACCTCAACCAATTTCTAAAGACTATTGACATCCAGTGGAAGCGGTAGGAACTGCAAGAAGGTCAATTAGAAATCTGTATTCCCAATGAAAACACATTGAAAAGAGAGTGACCTCAAAAAAAAAATCGGAATGGTTTGTCCTCTGGGGTTTCGCCTGCTAAATAAGTTCTGTTATACTCACTGTTATACTTCTATCCAAATCTACTAATAATATGCATTTCTTATCTTCTGGGGATGAGTAGCTGGCAGTTGAATTTGGGTATGCTTTTCATCCAAACGTGAAAATGCTGCCCCCTATCCTAGAGAAGTGTTAAGCAAACCAGACGGCACAATTTTCTTGTTTATTTATTTATTTACGGAAAGCCAGGGGCACACTCCAACACTCAGACATCATTTATAAACAAAGCATTTGTGTTTAGTGAGTCCGCCAGATTAAAGGCAGTAGGGATGACCAGGGATTTTCTCTTGATAATTGTGTGAATTGGACCCTTTTCCTGTCCTGCTAAGCATTCATAATGTAATACCAGTGAGTACTTTTGGGTGTCAGAGTGTATGGAGTAAAAAGTACATTATTTTCTTTAGGAATGTAGTGAAGTAAAAGTAAAAGTTCTACAGACATCCCAAAAAATATCTTAAGTAGTACTTTAAAGTATTTGTTTCAGGGTATTTGTTTCAGGGTCACCTTTTTCAATAATTTTTTTTCTCTCCCCAATTTCGTGATACCCAATTGGTAGTTACAGCCTTGTCCCATCCCTGCAACTCCCGTATGGACTCGGGAGAGGCGAAGGTCGAGAGCCTTGCGTCCTCCGAAACATGACTCCGCCAAGCCGCCTGCTTCTTGACACAATGCTCACTTAACCCGGAAGCCAGCCGCACCAATGTGTCGGAGGAAACACCGTACACCTAGCGACCGTGTCAGGGTGCATTGCGCCCGGGCAGCCACAGGAGTAGCTAGAGCGCAATGGGYGAAGGACAACCCGGCCGGCCAAACCCTCCGCTAACCCGAACGACGCTGGGCCAATTGTGCGCCGCCTCATGGGTCTCCCGGTCGCYGCCGGCTGCAACACAGCCTGGGATCGTACCAGGATCTGTAGTGATGCAGCTAGCACGAAGATGCAGTGCCTTAGACCGCTGCACCACTCAGGAGGACTACCTTTTTTTAATTGTAAAGATGTCTTAATTTTTATTATTGCTGCTGCAGTTTTAAAACAGCCTTTCACTAAAATATCGTTGCTTTAAATCAGTTCACAAGCGAGCACTCTCTTGCAGTCTTTCTCAATTCCATTCAAATTGCATCCAAAATAGATAATCCTGTTCTAGATTTATATATAGATGTCCCAGTCTACCTCTTTCAGGTAATAAATTCAATGCAGTATCAGCCTTTATATTAATTAATGATGGGTTATGCATAATAAGCTTCTAACTTACAGCCGTCGTCTCTTGCGCAACATGGAAGCACCTGCGCTCCGCTGGCCTCTCCATAAAAAATGCCCCTTAGCTCTTGGAGTCCCATGCAGGAAAAGCTAGACTACAATAGCTTCCCGGGCTTCTTTTTATATCAATAAACTATTCAAAGTGGGATGCAAGCTCTTGTTTGCTGAATGCTAAATACAGCAGCCAATAGAGCTCACATGTAGTTTGAAAGAGGAGCGAATGCGCAATGATGGTAGGCTATAGCAGTTATTTATTCAATCTTCGTGAAGAGAAGTGAAAGCCGTCTGCACCTAATTCTAGTCCTATATTATGCAAGCATGTCATTAGAATGATGAAGATAAGGACAACAAAACTTATTTCATTTAATTGTTGAAAGATAGGAAGGAATGAAGCAATAGAGAGAAAGAGGTAGGCTATAACATTAAGGGAAATATAGTATTAGAAAAAGTATATACAGTACCAGTCAAAAGTTTGGCCACACGTACTCATTCAAGGGTTTTTCTTTCTTCTTACTATTTCCCACATTGTAGAATAATAGTGAAGACACCAAAACTATGAAATAACAGATATGGAATCATGTAGTAACCCCAAAAATGTTAAACAAATATATTTTGTATTCTAGAGTCTTCAAATTAGCCACACTTTGCCTTGATAACAGCTTTGCACACTCTTGGCATTCTCTCAACCAGCTTCACCTGGAATGCTTTTCCAACAGTTTTGAAAGAGTTCCACATATGATGAGCACTTGTTGCCTGCTTTTCCTTCACTCTACGGTCCAACTCATCCCAAACCATTTCATTTGGGTTGAAGTCGGGATTGTGGAGGCCAGGTCATCGAATGCAGCACTCCATCACTCCTTCTTGGTCAAATAGCCTTTACACAGCATGGAGGTGTGTTTTGTGTCATTGTCCTGTTGAAAAACAAATTATAGTCCCACTAAGTGCAAACCAGATGGGATGGCGTATCGCTGCAGAATGCTGTGGTAGCCATGCTGGTTAAGTGTGCCTTGAATTCTAAATTAATCACAGACAGTGTCACTAGCAAAGCACCCCGCACCATCACACCTCCTCCTCCATACTTCACGGTGGGAACCACACATGCGGAGATCATCCTTTCACCTACTCTGCGTCTTACAAAGACACGGCTGTTGGAACCAAACATCTCAAATTTGGACTCATCAAACCAAAAGGACAGATTTCCACCGGTCTAATGAACTATGCGCGTGTTTCTCTTGTTATTGGTGTCCTTTAGTAGTGGTTTCTTTGCAGCAAATCGACTATGAAGGCCTGATTCACGCAGTCTATGCTGAACAGTTGATGTTGAGATGTGTCTGTTACTTGAACTTTGGGTTGCAATTTCTGAGGCTGGAAACTTTAATGAATTTATCCTCTGCAGCAGAGGTAACTCTGGTTCTTCCTTTTCTGTGGCGGTCCTCATGATAGCCAGTTTCATCATAGCGCTTGATGGTTTTAGCAACTGCACTTTCAAAGTTGTTGAAATTTTCCGGATTGACTGACCTTCATGTCTTAAAGTAATAATGGACTGTCATTTCTCTTTGCTTATTTGAGCTGTTCTTGCAAAAATATGGACTTGGTCTTTTACTAAATAGGGCTATCTTCTGTAACCCACCCCTACCTTGTCACAATACAACGGATTGGCTCAAACGCATTAAGAAGGAAAGAAATTCCGCAAATTAACTTTTAACAAGGCACACCTGTTAATTTAAATGCATTCCAGGTGACTTCCTCATGAAGCTGGTTTAGAGAATGCCAAGAGTGTGCAAAGCTGTCATCCAGGCAAAGGGTGGCTGAATCGAAGAATCTCTGAAGAATCTCAAATATATTTTGATTTGTTTAAAACCTCTTAAGGATCGGACCCTTTTTTTCTTAAAATATTCCCAAAACTAACTGCCTGTAACTCAGGACCTGAATCAAGGATATCCATATTCTTGATACCAAAACCCTTTGAAATTTGTGGAAATGTGAAATTAACGTAGGAGAATAACACATTAGATCTGGTAAAAGATAATACAAACAAACAAACATGCTTTTTCTATTTTATTTTATTGTTTTTTGTTCCTTTATACCCCAGTATCTCTACTTGCACATTAATCTTCTGCACATCTATCACTCCAGTGTTTAATTGCTCAATTGTAATTATTTCACCACTATGGCCTATTTATTGCCTTACCTCCCTTATCTTACCTCATTTGCACACACTGTATATATACTTTTTTCCTACTGTATTATTGACTGTATATTTGTTTATTCCATATGTAACTCTGTTTTGTTGTATGTGTCGAACTGTTTTGCTTTATCTTGGCTAGGTCGCAGTTGTAAATGAGAACTCAACTTGCCTACCTGGTTAAATAAAGGTGAAATAAAAAATGTATGAATATAAGTACATTATTTATATTGAGAGGTGAATGTATCAAACCAGTTGCCGTGATAAACGTTTTTGTTGTTGTGCACTCTCCTCAAACAAGCATGGTATTGTTTCACTGTAATAGCTATTGTAAATTGGACAGTGCAGTTAGATGAACAAGAATGTAAGCTTTCTGCCCATATCAGATATGTCTATGTCCTGAAAAGTTTGCTGTTATTACAACGTCATTCTAGTCACATTAGCGCACATCAGCAACAACCGTCCCAGAATAGGGACTCCGATCTTACGGAATCTTTAAGAGGTTATTAATAACCTCTACAGGATCAGTTGGTTCCCCGCGGGATGGTTGAGCTAACGTAGGCTAATGTGATTAGCATGAGGTTGTAAGTAAAAATAACATTTCCCAGGACATAGACATATCTGATATTGGCAGAAAGCTTAAATTCTTTTTCATCTAACTGCACTGTCCAATTTACAGTAGCTATTACAGTGAAAGAATACCATGATATTGTTTGAGGAGAGTGCACAGTTATGAACTTGAAAATGTATTAATAAACCAATTAGGCACATTTGGGCAGTCTTGACACAAGACTTTGAACTGAAATGCAATGGTTCATTGGAGCAGTTTAAAACTTTGCACAACTTTGCACAAACTTTGCACAACTTTGCACACTGCTGCCATCTTGTGGCCAAATCTAAATTGTGCCTGGGCTGGAATAATACATTATGGCCTTTCTCTTACATTTCAAAGATGACGGTACAAAAAAAATAAACAAACATGTTTTTTTCTTTGTATTATCTTTCACCAGATCTAATGTGTTATATTCTCCTACATTAATTTTAAATTTCCACAAACGTTAAAGAGCTTCCTTTCAAATGGTATCAAGAATATGTATATCCTTGCTTCAGGTCCTGAGCTACAGGCAGTTAGATTTGAGTGTCATTTTAGCCAAAAATCAGGCTCAGGTAGCATCAGGCTTGAATTTTCAATCAAATCTCTAATCAAATCCAGACATAGGCCTATTTATATGCTTTTGAATTACGCTTCCGGTTTTGGAAGGAAATACCAGGTTACCCTGGTGAACAGTGATTTATTCTCGGGATGGAACACTTGTAAAATACCGGTAAAATATTCAACCCTAGTCTGGTCTGTAAGATGTTCTCCCAGAGAATCTGCCATAATGCATCAGAACAACAGATCTATACCTCAGCCACAGATCATTATTGAAACTCCATGTAGCCATGCCTAGCAGCCATGTTCCATCAGCCCAGACATGTACAGAGCCTTTTTCTGTCTGTTTGTCTGACAGATTAAACCCTTTCACCAATCACTTCTTAGTTCTCTGCTCAGATTTTGCAGACAGAGCTCTGTGCTCTGCGTCAGTGGCCAAGTTGTGAAAGGGGATATGCGTAAGTGTATGAGAACCTGAAAGCACTTCACAGTAACAATCAGAGCTGTGCCCTTGAACACTGACGGGGAGAAGAGAGAGCTGAGACATGCAGGGAGTGCTTTTTAGACCATTCGAGGACCCCGACTTGATTTGCTTTGTCATTGAAATTACACAACGGTAACAGAGGACCTCTCACAATCAACATGCTTATAACACAGCGAGAGGCATAGTGGGAAAGGCCGAGTAAAAACCAGTCCGTTTAATTGAAATCTGAAAATGAACCAAGTCTAAGTGTGGAATTAATACAGATGGCTCTGAAGTGATTGCAAACAAGGCACTTGAGTTAATGATAGAGGGCTTTGCTCAGAATAAGAGGATGTATCCATGCCTAAAGAGCAAATATGACTTCTTTGTAATCACTTGTGAACATTATGAGGAGTTGGTAAACAGATGGCACGAGACAGATGGCATGCGAATTGTTCAGTAATACTATATTTATGAAATGGTTTAATTTAAGTAGTGTCGCCGAAGTATTCCGTTTCAACTGCAACACTAAAAGAAAGCTACATACAATTGTAACTGTGCCAGATTCATGGTAAACAAATGACCAGTTACACAGAGTGGATAAGCAGAAAAAAAGAATGTGGCTTTTTTTTGCAGGATCATCCATATTTCATGACGTCCTCCCTCTCACAGCCAGTTCTGTTTGGGTCTAGGCTACATTTGCATTTGAACATCGACTCAACACCTTTTGTCTGAAACTGCTGTAGCGTTTGAAGCTCAGATCAGATACTATTCCTGCTTTTTTTTACCTCTAGATGTGGGCACTGGCCCAGAAAAATATAAACTTTGTTGATTAGCAATTCTTCAAACCCTTTGTGGTGCCTCATAAAAGGAGACCATCTTATGATGCTCGATACAATTAAAGGGTACAGATATAATGAAATAAATCCCCATGTCTGTAAACACATAATCCATTCAAAATGCTTATCATCAAATGAACAAGAGATGCTTTAAGAAATACATGTTTATTTAAAAAAATCTATTGCTTAATTACTCCAAAAGGTGAAAATAAGAACACGAAGTCACAGATTTCTCCCTCATTCCCATCCATTATTTCTATCTTCTTCCCTCTCTCTGTAAGTGAGAGTAACTGTCTCTATTGGAAACTTGTGAGGTAAATTAAGTATCGCTCGAAATGTGAGAGTGGGCATCTCTTCCTGGGTGCCTCTGAATCGATGAAAGGCAGGATCATGTGCTTAATGACCCAGGTGTTAGCCGGAGGGAGAGAGCCGACCGACTCTGCCCAGAGAAGGAGGGGAGATGGAGGGCACAGACTGACCACACTGGGCTACACCGCTGATCAACGCTCACTCAGAAGTCTCTCTTAGTGTCTCTGGCTCTTTATGTAATGGGGGTATTCCTAATAAGGGGAGGACACACAGGTGCGAGGAACACGAGCGTAATACAGTATAATGCAACGCTCACATTCTCGTCAAGAAATGTCATTCGCACACATTGACACACGGAAACATTCTCTCACAACCATCCACACACTACAGTAACAGGAGAGTGAAAGTCAACGCATGGGTCATAATTGAGCTCTGTTGAGATCTTCAGTCCAGAGTGGGGAAGCTGCTCTCCTCTCCTCTCCTCTCCAGAGCTGGCCTCTCCTCCCACAATGGTCTGTAGCTGGCTGTCTGGGTCACTATGAGTGATTGAGCTGCTTCCGAAGGCCTTGGCTTCGCCCAGCGGGCTGTGGATCAATCAGCCGATGTCTGAGGGAGACAAGACCTCCCAGCCTCCCAGCCCCACGCAGCCCCCCCAGTGTTCAGCCTCACAGCCTGTCAATCCCACTCATCTCCCTCCATTGGCTTCTGCTTCCTGTCTGTCTGTTCCTCTCAGCTGAAGAAGTAAGTGGAATCCTTTACCCGCTGGAGATCAAAGTTGCCTGGGAGACAAACACAACACAAACTCATCTCAGTGAAAAGTGATGCGTGATGATTGCTTAAGTTTTGATCTGTCAAATATTGTTGTCCAATTCTGAGTGATTGATCAAGTCTAATATCAATCTCTATCTTCAGATCCGCAGTGAATTCAACTCTGAAAAGTTGCCCCTGTACATGACTGTCGACTCCTATAGATATATTATAGGAGTCAATGCTTCCCCTACCATTATATAGGTGGGCCAGACTGCTGACTGTAACCTGTCATATGTGAGTGTAGGAGCAGGGAGGGGCCTGTCTGTCTATATAAGGCACCAGATTATAATACTGATTCTGTCATTAGAGGGGAAATGACAGCTAGGCAAGACACCCACTCTGTGCATAGCTATTCTATCTCAACTAATACATGTAACCTACTATGTGAGAGGAACAAAATGTTCCGATTATGTTGTATAACAATGGGCGATGCTGAAATTAACCACGACCTGTTCAATGTAACCTGGCAGAGTGATGCAGAAAATCATCCTGGATTATGTCCAGCTAGTATTCATCCACTGTATCCTGTTAGAGGAGACAGCCAGGGGTTACCGTGGTGATGGCCTCTGTATGGTTCGGACACAAAGCAGACCACCACATCTGCCTGGGCCATGTAAATAGATTATGAATGCGGGTGGAGTGTGGGGACAATTAATGGTAATCAATTTTATGCAATTCAGCTGCTGGTGCCAACCAACCACTACAGATGGACAGAGAGACAGAGAGAGAGAGAGGTTACGTAAAGCCTCCTTCAGAACTGATGGATGGACGTGGTGCTGACAGAACAACGGACGCTGTTATCAATCATCCTCTTTGTCTATGCTGTGGGGATTAGAGGTGGAATCTGATGGACAGAACACACAGGTCACATAGGGTGCAGAGAGAGAGAGACAAAGATACAGAGAGAGAGACGCACAAAAGAGAGTCAGAGAGAGATGCAAAGAGAGAACGAGGCAGAGAGAGAACGAGGCAGAGAGAGAGAAAAACACTGACCTGTTTGGGGCACTTTGGCCAGCAGCAGCAGCATTCTACGGTACTCCAGAAACTTTTTGCTTTTGACCTCGCTCCTGGAGGAGAAGGGAGGACAGGATAAAAGCCTTATTTAACTGTTGTTGTTGTGGTGGTGAGAGGTTGGTCAGGAGTCCCGGTTAGTGAGAAGAGCAGGACAGTGGTGCAGGATCCTCAGGCTCATCTCCCTAAGCTCCAGCCTTCCTCTGTCTCTCCTCGCCTCTCCTCCTAGGGACTAATGACCTCACGGGGCCTGGGCACAGGGGGTGAGGGCCTGAGGTGCCCAATTACCCCACAGAAGGAGCAGTGTGGATACCATGTACACTTAACCCAAGCCCAGGGGATTACCGTAAAAACAAAACTTTTTACAAGCAACCTCACTAACAGTAAAACAGCCTTTTTACTGTAATACAAGTGGTCTGTTGAGATTCTAAACACATTTACCTTCAAAGGCAGTCTGGGATCTGGGAATTTGTTCACGTTAAAAATCATGTCTGTATTGGATAGCATAGTTAAAAGCCCATCCAGCGTTTATTATGTTTAGTTTCTACAGTGCTGAAATGATTATTACTTTAACGATGTGTGTATGCTTTACCATGCAACTACAGTGCATTAGGAAAGTATTCAGACCCATTCCCTTACACATTTTGTGTAGTTACAGACTTGTTTTACATTTATTTTTAAATTAATTTTAATAAATCGTCAATCTACACAAAATACCCCATAATGACAAAGTGAAAACAGGTTTTTAGAATTTTTGCAAATGTATTACAAATAAAAAAAAGAAAAACCTTATTTACATAAGTATTCAGACCTTTTGCTATGAGCCTCGAAATTGAGCTCAGGTGCATCCAGTTTCCATTGATCATCCTTGAGATGTTTCTACAACTTGATTGGAGTCCACCTGTGGTAAATTCAATTGCTTGGACATGATTTGGAAAGGCACGCTTGTCTATATAAGGTCCCACAGTTGACAGTGCATGTCAGAGCAAAAACTAAGCCATGAGGTTGAAGGAATTGTCCGTAGAGCTCCGAGACAGGATTGTGTCGAGGCACAGATCTGGGGAAGGGTACCAAAACCTTTATGCAGCATTGAAGGTCCCCAAGAACACAGTGGCCTCCATCATTCTTAAATGGTTGAAGTTTGGAACCACCAAGACTCTTCCTAGAGCTGGCTGCCCGGCCAAACTGAGCAATCAGGGGAGAAGGGCCTTTGTCAGAGAGGTGACCAAGAACCTGATTCGCTGGTCTGATGAAACCAAGATTGATCTCTTTGGCCTGAATACCAAGCGTCATGCCTGGACTAAACCTGGCACCATCCCTACGGTGAACCATGGTCGTGTCAGCATCATGATGTGTGGATGTTTTTCAGTGGCAGGGACTGGGAGGGACTGGGAGACTAGTCAGGATCGAGGGAACGATTAACGGAGCAGAGAGATCCTTGAAAACCTGCTCCAGAGCGCTCAGGACCTCAGTCTGGGGGCGAAGGTTAATCTTCTAACAGGTTAACGACCCTAAGCACACAGCCAAGACAACGCAGGAGTGGCTTCGGGACAAGTGTCAATGACCTTGAGTGGCCCAACCAGAGCCCGGACTTGAACCTGATCGAACATCTCTGGAGAGACCTGAAAATAGCTGTACAGCGATTCTCCCCATCCAACCTGACAGAGCTTGATAGGATCTGCAGAGAAGAATGGGAGAAACTCCCCAAATACAGGTGTGCCAAGCTTGTAGCGTCATATCCAAGAACACTCGATGCTTCAACAAAGAACTGAGTAAATGGTCTGAATACTATGTAAATGTGCTATCATTTTTGTTATTCTTTATACATTTGCCAAAAAAACAACACTATTTTTGCATCATCATTATTATGTGTGTAGATTGATAAGAAGAAAAAAACTATTTAAACCATTTTAGAATAAGACTAACATAACAAAACGTGGAAAAAGTCAAGGGGTCTGAATAGTGTCTGAATGCACTGCATATCATTAAAGTCCAGCTCTGGCTTGTCCAGGCTTAACAAGTACATAGCGTATACAGGGTGAGAGAGAGAGATCACAGCAGTAAACTCCCAAGTAGATGAATGTTTGTACATTCTTTGCATACATGGCTGAGAGAAAGTGAAAGTTTAATCGACAGTGCTGTTGCATCTACTTTTTGTTGAGTTATGTACTCTCAGTAAAAATGCACAATGTGCAATAACAAGTTCTGTTAATGCACAAAATAGGCGGGGTTTGCATATAAAGACATATAAAGTCAGGTTTTTCCCCTCCCCAGCACTTTTTTCCCCTCTATGCTCCTTTCCTCCTTCTATCTTATAGCTAAATAAAGCAAACTAAACTGCCAGTCCCAGTGTGGTGTATCAGTGGTCCAGTGTGTGTGGTGTGTAGAAACTTACAGTTGCCCAGAGCAGTATTTTTTCAGTAGGAAGTTGGACAGCTCTTGAAGAATGGGCTGGCTGTGCAGTGCCACAAACTGCTCCCGGCAAACCTGGCAACCCAAGAYAGCACAACACACACAGTCACTCTACTGTACTCCCAACACTCAAGCAATCACTCTATTCAACACTGGCATTTGACTGTACAGGGAGTTCTAGAGTGATCTGGCAACCCGAGAGAGTCACTTACTCTGTCCTCATGATACAAGCAGAACCAACAACACTACTCAACTCTCCAGCTTCATTGACAAAGGACTCTAAGTCACACTGCTGTAGGGTGAGTTATGCTAATGATCTCCATTGGGGTTGCTCCATTTGTCCTCTCCAGTCCTGTCGGTCTCCATTGTGTGACTGGGGAGATCTAAACTAGGTTGATGAAACGCTCACAATCCCTCCGAGAGGAAGGAGAGGAGACCGGTCACAGACCCTGATACTACATAGACAACAGGGGAGGACAGGAGGAGAGAAGGAGAGGAGGTAGAGGTAGAAATGGAGAAGGAAAGGGATAGGAGACTAGCTAGAGTGACTGGGGCCATTCATTTATGCTGCCAGGTCGGTGCTAATGTAATGCTCGCCTGAAGAATAGAAATATGATAATATAAAATCCCATGTCATATGTTAAGGTGCTGACCAAGATATTTAGAGTGCTGCCCCTAGCCTTTGTGTTCAATTGGCTATGTAATGAGGGAAGGGCACTTTGAGATTTAAACATGACAAGAAATAACCACACTGTGAATAACCGCTTCAATGCTAATCATTGGAGATTGGATGAAGAAATAGCACTTTCCTTAACATAATTCACACAGAAATACCATTATGGTAATTCGGCCATTTTGTATCTCAACAGAGCGTCTCAATTTAGTGTTGTTGACACCTCGGAGCGTCTCAATTTAGTGTTGTTGACACCTCGGAGTCACGCTAAAAAGGACAGGCCAACACAGCCATCTATACTCCGTAATGGCCCTCTGTAACAGGATGCAACTCTGGGACATATGGTGCTGTCTGCTGCCAATAGCTGTAAAGCCATGTATTAACAGCCAGGCAGCCAGTGGTGTAAAGTAATTGACTCTGGCCACTAGGGAAGGCCTATATGGGGTATTATACTCTGGGTAGTTCAAACCTTGAATGCTGATTGGCTGACAACTGTGGTATATCAGACCGTATACCACGGGTATGACACGACCTTTATTTTTTCTGTTCTAATTACGTTGATAACCAGTTTATAACAGCAATAAGGCAACTCGGGGATTTGCGGTATTTGGCCAGTATACCACGACTGAGGCCTGTGTCCAGGCACTCTGCGTTGCTTCATGCGTAAGAACAGCCCTTAGCCGTGGTATATTGGCCATARACCACACCTCCTTGGGCCTTATTGCTTAAGTATACTACCACACCTAGCCACAAGGAGCTGTGTGCTAAGGTCAAAGGAGGAATGACGAAGGTGATAGAAGAAAATGAAGATGACGTACCTTGTTCATGGTGTCGACTGTGATGGCGTGGGTCCAGAAGCAGTCGTGGACGGAGACGAACGTCAGGCCGGCYCTGGAGAAGCACACAGAGGAAGAAGGAGAGAGACATGAGATATAGGGCTAGACGKGGTGGAAGGAAATCGTGGTGGAAACTGGACACCGTAACATGAGGTTACACAGCCTGGGAGACATACTAAGACTTGAATCACTGTGACATAGTATGACAACAGTTTATGGGTTCAAACAGAGATGGTTATTCAGATGGCTATCCCATGCAGATTTCAAAGGGGTCATGAGAGCTTATACCGTAGCAGGCTAGAGCAGGGATTGGCAACTTTGATGGTGGTGGGGCCAACATAAAATCTGAACTCATCATGAGGGGCAGTGGCCCGAGGGTCTGCGTACCCATACATGCAGTCAGAGCCGGCCCTAGCCTTTTGGGGGCCATAAGTGACATTTTGTCGGGCCCCAATTCTACACATTTTGCCATGGGGTGTAGAGAAAATGTAGCAATTTTATAACAAATTTCTTGCAATTCTACACAGTTTTCCATGGACCGGAGAGAAAATGTGCAATTCTACACAGTTTTCCATGGACCGGAGAGAAAATGTGCAATTCTACACAGTTTTCCATGGACCGGAGAGAAAATGTGCAATTCTACAGCTTATTTCCTGCAACTCTACTTATTTTGCCATAGGGTTCAGAGAAATGTTTGCAGTTTTGAATATGATATCTGAGTGAGAGTGACTAAGAAAATTAATGGGGGCCCCTCAGTCGGTAATTTGACCACAATACTAAAAGTTTAGATAATTGAGTGACTGTCAGTGAGTGACAAGAGAAAAACTGCTGATGCACAACCACATTTTAGAAATAGGCCTATTCTAGTTTTTTTTAACTCTCAACAGCAATTTGAGACCTCCTTGGAAATTGATGCAGCCTGCCACCAGTTTCCCCATCCCTGTTGTAGAGTGTGGTGTGGGTCAGAGGTTATAGGTTAGGCCTTAGTGTACCTGTAGCAGTAGAGAGCGGTCAGCATCATGTGTGTGGAGTCCAGAGAGTGGATGAAGTTAGGAGGGAAGGCATTCTTCTGTTTCACAGTGTCTGGTCTCCTGTGGATGAAAAACAGGAGAGTTATTCACAACAGGAGAAGACACACACAGTCACACGCTAACTACACTGCTCAAAAAATTAAGGGAACACTAAAATAAACACACTAGATCTGAATGAATGAAATATTCTTATTAAATACTTTTTTCTTTACATAGTTGAATGTGCTGACAACAAAATCACACAAAATTATCAATGGAAATCAAATTTATCAACCCATGGAGGTCTGGATTTGGAGTCACAATCAAAATTAAAGTGGAAAACCACCCTACAGGCTGATCCAACTTTGATGTAATGTCCTTAAAACAAGTCAAAATGAGGCTCAGTAGTGTGTGTGGCTCCACGTGCCTGTATGACCTCCCTACAACGCCTGGGCATGCTCCTGATGAGATGGCGGATGGTCTCCTGAGGGATCTCTCCCAGACCTGGACTAAAGCATCTGCCAACTCCTGGACATCTGTGTGCAACTGGCGTTGGTGGATGGAGCGAGACATGATGTCCCAGATGTGCTCAATTGGATTCAGGTCTGGGGAACGGCGGCCAGTCCATAGCATCAATGCCTTCCTCTTGCAGAACTGCTGACACACTCCAGCCACATGAGGTCTAGCATTGTCTTGCATTAGGGAACCCAGGGCCAACCGCACCAGCATATGGTCTCACAAGGGGTCTGAGGATCTCATCTCGGTACCTAATGGCAGTCAGGCTACCTCTGGCGAGCCCATGGAGGGCTGTGCGGCCCCCAAAGAAATGCCACCCCACACCATGACTGACCCACCGCCAAACCGGTCATGCTGGAGGATGTTGCAGGCAGCAGAACGTTCTCCACGGCGTCTCCAGACTCTGTCACGTCTGTCACGTGCTCAGTGTGAACCTGCTTTCATCTGTGAAGAGCACAGGGCGCCAGTGGCGAATTTGCCAATCTTGGTGTTTTCTGGCAAATGCCAAACGTCCTGCACGGTGTTGGGCTGTAAGCACAACCCCACCTGTGGACGTCGGGCCCTCATACCACCCTCATGGAGTCTGTTTCTGACCGTTTGAGCAGACACATGCACATTTGTGGCCTGCTGGAGGGCATTTTGCAGGGCTCTGGCAGTGCTCCTCCTGCTCCTCTTTGCACAAAGGCGAGGGTAGCGGTCCTGCTGCTGGGTTGTTGCCCTCCTACGGCCTCCTCCACGTCTCCTGATGTACTGGCCTGTCTCCTGTAGCGCCTCCATGCTCTGAACACTACGCTGACAGACACAGCAAACCTTCTTGCCACAGCTCGCATTGATGTGCCATCCTGGATGAGCTGCACTACCTGAGCCACTTGGTGGTTGTAGACTCCGTCTCATGCTACACTAGAGTGAAAGCCCCGCCAGCATTCAAAAGTGACCAAAACATCAGCCAGGAAGCATAGGAACTGAGAAGTGGTCTGTGGTCACCACCTGCAGAAACCACTCCTTTATTGGGGTGTCTTGCTAATTGCCTATAATTTCCACCTGTTGTCTATCCATTTGCACAACAGCAGTGAAATTATTGTCAATCAGTGTTGCTTCCTAAGTGGACAGTTTGATTTCACAGAAGTGTGATTGACTTGGAGTTACATTGTGTTGTTTAAGTGTTCCCTTATTTTTTTTGAGCAGTGTATGTTTCTCTCACATACCCCCACTATGAAGTCCCTGATGATGCAAGGAACTGAAACGCCAGTTTCCAAGTCATAAATCACTGATGGTAGATATGAATTATGAATGAGTGACAAAGAAACAACAGAACAGATGTTCACGTGCAAAGGCATCTCGCCAATAACAACTGCACTCTAAACTTCCAATTTCCCGTGTAAGCTTCCAGCTAATTGGGTGTTGGCGAGAAAAGAAAAACATATTGCAGTATTAGTAGCTGTTTTTGCAACTGTGATCCAACTGAAGGTTGGAGAAATGTAAATGTACATCGACCTCTGCTGAAAGTGAGCACTTTCCCAATCTGTATATGCACACATTATCCTCATTAGCCTGGCCCTGCCCTCCCAACCCACTGCTCCAGTGCACTTGTAATGAGGATGGAGTACAAGGGGATAATAGCTTGGGATCACCCAGCAGCACAGACTAGACATAGGCATGCCAGCTATACAGATGTCAACTCCACTCCCTGTAACGCATTTTGGCTGGGAACTGGCCAGAGTGATGGAGAAAAATAGCCAAGCCTGTATCAGTGCTTAGGGTAAATTCTACCTACTCTGAAAAACTATGCGGTTAACTTTGTCTCTATGGGAATGGGATAGACTGGGAGTTTAGCTTCAAGCACTTTAGCAACAGTTAGTCAAATCAAATCACATTTTATTGGTCACAAACACATGGTTAGCAGATGTTAATGCGAGCGTAGTGAAATGGTTGTGTTTCTAGTTCCGACAGTGCAGTAATAGCAAGTAATCTAACAAGTAATCTAACAAACACAACTACCTTATACACACACAAATGGGATGAATAAGAATATGTTTATATAAATATATGGATGAGCGATGGCCGTGCGGCATAGGCAAGATGCAGTAGATGCTATAGAATACAGTAAATACATATGAGATTAGTAATGTAGGATATGTAGACATTATTAAAGTGCCGTTATTTAAAGTGACTAGTAATACCTTTATTAAATCCATTTATTAAATGTATTAAAGTGGCCAGAGATTTGAGTCTGTATGTTGGCAGCAGTCACTCTATGTTAGCGATGGCTGTTTAACAGTCGGATGGCCTTGAGATAGAAGCTGTTTCTCAGTCTCTCGGTCCCAGCTTTGATGCACCTGTACTGACCTCGCCTTCTGGATGATAGCGGGGTAAACAGGCAGTGGCTCGGGTGGTTGTTGTCCTTGATGAGCTTTTTGGCCTTCCTGTGACATCGGGTGCTGTAGGTGTCCTGGAGGGCAGGTAGTTTGCCCCCGCTAAATACTTTGTTCAGACCCCACTAACCTCTAGAGAGCCCTGCGCTTGTGGCCGGAGCAGTTGCCCTACCAGGCGGTGATACAGCCCGACAGGATGCTCTCGATTGTGCATCTGTAAAAGTTTGTGAGTGTTTTAAGTGGCAAGAAATATTTCAGCCTCCTGAGGTTGAAGAGGCACTGTTGCGCCGCCTTCACCATGCTGTCTGTGTGGGTAGACCATTTCAGTTTGCCCGTGATGTGTACGCCGAGGAACTTATAAAACTATCCACCTTCTCCACTACTGTCCCGTCAATGTGGATGGGGGGGTGCTCCCTCTGCTGTTTCCTAAAGCCCATGATCATCTCCTTTGTTTTGTTGACATTGAGTGAGAGGTTGTTTTCCTGACACCACACTCAGAGTGCCCTCACCTCCTCCCTGTAGGATGTCTTGTCGTTGTTGGTAATCAAGCCTACCACTGTAGTGTCGTCTACAAACTTGATGATTGAGCTGGAAGCGTGCATGGTCACGTAATCATGGATCAACAGGGAGTACAGGAGAGGGCTGAGATTGCACCCTTGTGGGGCCCAAGTGTTGAGGATCAGCGGGGTAGAGATGTTGTTTCCTACCCTCACCACCTGGGGGCGGCCTGTCAGAAAGTCCAGGACACAGTTGCACAGGGCGGGGTCGAGATCCAGGGTTTCGAGCTTAATGACGAGTTTGGAGGGTATCATGGTGTTAAATGCTGAGCTGTAGTCAATGAACAGCATTCTTACATAGGTATTCCTCTTGTCCAGATGGGATAGGGCAGTGTCCAGTGTGATGGCGACAGGTCCACACCTGTTGGGGTGGTAAGCAAATTGCAGTGGGTCTAGMGTGTCAGGTAAGGTAGAGGTGATATGATCCTTGACTAGCCTCTCAAAGCACTTCATGATGACAGAAGTGAGTGCTACGGGGCAATAGTCATTTAGTTCAGTAACCTTTGCTTTCTTGGGAACAGGAACAATGGTGGCCATCTTGAAGCATGTGGCCACAGCAGACTGGGACAGGGATTGATTGAATATGTTCGTAAACATACCAGCCAGCTGGTCTGCACATGCTCTGAGGACGCGGCTAGGGATGCCGTCTGGGCCGGCAGCCTTGCGAGGGTTAACACGTTTAAATGTTTTACTCACGTTGGCCACAGTAAAGGAGAGCCTACAGGCGTTGGTAGTGGGCTGTGTCAGTGGCACTGCATTGTCCTCAAAGCGAGCAAAGTTGTTGTTTAATTTGTCTGGGAGCAAGACGTCGGTGTCCGCAACGGGGCTGGTTTTCTTTTTGTAATCCGTGATTGACTGTAAACCCTGCCACATACATCTGGTGTGACTKCAGGGCTGGTTATTGTATGGGAAAGATAGAATGCTTGGTGGTAGTGGTCTATCTGAGTGTGGGACGGTTAGATGGTTAGAGGCCTGTAAGCACAGGAGAGCCACAGCCAACCACTCCACCTCATCACTTACTTACATTCCCTAATAAAGGCCTTTTTAAGACTCTAATTACCACAATACTGTGTGCGTGTTTGTGTACAGTACATGTTTTCCTACCTTATCAGGACCAGAATGTTCTGACAAAGTAGGAAAACAGGAAACATTTTGTAAAGCCAGGACTTTTTTCAAGTCCTGAATTTGTTTTAAATGCTATTTTTGGCTTAAGGGTTGGGGATACGTTTAAGGGCTAAGGTTTAGGAGTTAGGAAAAATAGGATTTTGAATGGGAATACATTTTTGCTCCGCAAAAAGTCCTGAAAATTCACGAAAACAAAGCTGTGTGTATGTACACAAGTGAAAGCTGGGGAAATCAGCAGAGAGGAGGGAATGCTGAGCTCTGCTGTAACTGGCAGCCTGTGAAATACTGATACTTTCTCTGGCAGAAATCTAAGTTGAGAGGAATAACTCTATAAGCAGCAGCATCCCTCTGCACGCACGCACGCACACACACACACACACTTTAGTTTGAGATAAAGAGAAGGAAGCTTTTTGGTGTGTGCCGCCGTGCTCGTGTGTTGCGGTGAATGTCAGGTCAGACAGAAGGCTGTCAATCTGTCTCCTCTCTCTCGGTGTCAGTGAGGTATTTATGGTCTCTCTCGGTGTCAGTGAGGTATTTATGGTCTCTCTCGGTGTCAGTGAGGTATTTTATGCGTTCTCTCTCGGTGTCAGTGAGGTATTTTATGGTCTCTCTCGGTGTCAATAGGTATTTATGGTCTCTCTCGGTGTCAGTGGAGTATTTATGGTCTCTCTCGGTGTCAGTGAGGTATTTTTGGTCTCTCTCGGTGTCAGTGAGGTATTTATGGTCTCTCTCGGTGTCAGTGAGGTATTTATGGTCTCTCTCGGTGTCAGTGAGGTATTTATGGTCTCTCTCGGTGTCAGTGAGGATTTTATGGTCTTCTCTCATCGGTGTCAGTGAGGTATTTATGGTCTCTCTCGGTGTCAGTGAGGTATTTATGGTCTCTCTCGGTGTCAGTGAGGTATTTATGGTCTCTCTCGGTGTCGGTGGCAGACCTCACAGTAATGGGGAGACTGTCACAAGGCATAGGCCTCACCCCACTGAGGGATCAGACAGTACGCTACAGACAGCAGCAATTAAAGGGGAGCTCTGTCCCAGTCACGAGCTGGATGAAATAGTCACAAAACGTGTATGGCTGTCAGTCAGCATGGACATTGTGAAGAACAGAGTATGAAATTAACGTTTTATTTTAAAGTTAGAAATGACCCATATGCATTGTTCCAATCTTAGTGATACAGCTCTAGTGTTTAGTGTTATAGTGTAGGCACTCACTCAAAGATTTACACTAACTAGCCCAACTAGGCCTAGTTTCCTATGTTGCACAGGAATATGTATAGGCTACTTTAAAAAAAGTTTCAAACCAAATACCCAACAAACAACAACCACGGTGTATCAACCTCCAGCTCTACCTCTGATACTAATCACACATTCAATGGCCCTTTTACAGAAATCATTCAGCGGTGACATTTTAGCCCAAATGCCACCCTACCCAGGGCTATCAGTGGCCTGTCTGTCCGTCCATCTGGTGCAGATGGCCCCATTGTTTTGAACATATCTTTCCTTTTCAAGTTCAAAAAGTTCACATATACATTATAAAACATGTCAAGGATTGTTCACATCATGCTCTATGTTTTTGGAAGGGAAAGAGAGAGAGAAATAGCCATTTCTTAAAATCTATCCCTAAAAGGACAAAAATACTGTAAGTAATAATAATAATTACAGCAGTTTACCTCAATGTCATTGAATAGAATTAACACACACGTTCCTGTTTTTGTCTATACAGTTATTTGGCAGGGTACAATATGTCTTTAGTCGCAACCCGGCTGTTATAATTTACATTACATACACATTTTTCAGTCTCTGAGTCCTTTGACTTACAGTTGGCGGCTGTGGTTTGAGCCAAATTGGCCGTAGTKATTTTCTGTGCAATCACTAACAGTACCCTTAACATGTACATGTGGATTTTATCATCCAGGTTACAAGGTATTGCTCCCAATAAAATGAAAAGTGATTCCAGTGGTAACTAAATGTCTAGGAGTGTCTTCACTACTTCTTTTTTAATGTTCTTCCAGAACCCCTGTAACTTTGGACAGTCCCAGAAGATATGTGTGTGGTCTCCCATTGGTCCACAGCCCCCCCCCCCAGCATACAATTTCGATATCAAGAAAGGTGTTAACGCATCTCATCTTCACGTTCCAGTCAAACTAGTGCATTTGTGACTACTTTCACAAATTCTCTCCCATGATTTATCTTCCACCACCAAATTCATTTCTAGTTTCCATCTTCCTTTAACATCCTGCGTGTGAAACCTTATATATAACTGAGACACATAGTTTTTGGCTATTTGACCTTCCAATATGTTTATGAAATATTGCTCGACACTGAATGCTGATTTTTTTATGACCTCCCATTTCTTGTGTGTCATTAGGTTGTCTTATCTGGAAGTACCTAAACATGTAATTTGCAGGAAGACCAAATTTGGTTTGGAGCGGAGTAAAAGATTTGTGAACATTCGCTTCAAAAAGCTGGTTAATTGACCCTTCGCTAAGCTCCACCCCCCTTGGTTACTGTTGCAACCTCAGACAGCATTTTCCCAGGAAGCCCAATTCCCCATTCAACCACTGGCGAAATCCCCTTCTAATACACAATGAAATTAAACAGACTACCCCTTGCGAATCAGGAAACTCTTGGGTATGTTGTGGTGGACTGTTGCTTCACGGGAAAGGGAACCTGGTAAAATTATGTTTGTAGTGTAGATAGCCACTGAATGGCTCCGAATTCACTGTCAGCATGCAGTGAAAGCTATAAATACTTTTGGAGCAAACTAGCTTGCTAGTGCTCTAAAATCATACCCTGATGTTGACAGCAGATGGGAGTTTTATTCATAACATTGCTAACTTAGCTAGCTAACATGCAGTACCAGTCAAAAGTTTGGACACACCTACTCATTCAAGGGTTTTTCTTTATTTAAAAAAAATATTTTCTACATTGTAGAATAATAGTGAAGACATCAAAACTATGAAATAACACCTATGGAATCATGTAGAAAACAAATCAAATTATATTTTATATTTGAAATTCTTCAAAGTAGCCACCCTTTGCCTTGATGACAGCTTTGCACATTCTTGGCATTCTCTCAACCAGCTTCATCGGGAATGCTTTTCCAACAGTCTTGAAGGAGTTCAAATAGCCCTTACAAAGCTGTCAGGGCAAAGGGTGGCTACTTTGAAGACTCTAGTATAAATATATACCGTACCAGTCAAAAGTTGACACCTACACCTTTTCTTTATTTTTTATTATTTTCTAAATTGTAGAATAAGTGAAATGCCAAGAGTGTGGAAAGTTGTCAACAAGGCGAAGGGTGGCTACTTTGAAGAAACTCAAATATAAAATACATTTTGATTTGTTTAACACTTTTTTGGTTACTACATGATTCCATATGTGTTATTTCATAGTTTTGATGTCTTCKCTATTATTCTACAATGTAGAAATGAGTAGGTGTGTCCAAACTTTTGACTGGTACTGTACATTGAGAACATACGTTTTATTAAGTGGCTAGCAAGCTAGTTAGTATTAGCAACGTTAGGTGGTKAATGATACTGAGAGCTAGCTAAGCAGCTGAGTTAGAAAACAATGTAACAAAAGTATAATTTTGTATTCGAAAAATACTTCAACAGGCTATGTATTTCAGGAATCACAAGGACATGTACTCCTGGTACACTTAAATTATTGATCAATTTAAATATGTTTTTTTTTAACGAAAACTCTCCGTTTTTGCCATAGCCCTCATTGGCTTTCATGCAATATAAACGTGAGCTTTTCCGAGGTGTTGGACTTGATGAACGTTGCTATCCAGTTGCTGCTGTTGGTTCCCTGAAATTCTGGGGCGGGGCTAAGCAAAGGGTCAATTGTGATCAACCCTTTCTGCCATTATGGACTGCTGTCCATACCTTAAGAGTGTATCTTTTACATTCAGTCTTCAATCTAACTTTCCTCCAATGTAATGGGCCTAAAAACAGTAATGAAGGAAGGGGTGTTCCCGGAAATGAATTGTGAGCTGTAGCCATTCACTGGATATAGGGTTGAAGTTCCATACTCGAATCCTTAATAAACAATGGAATGAATCCCATTCTCAATAGTGTTTGTTCTAGGTATAACCAATCAACCCTATCAAATACCTTCTCCGCATCTAGGCTGAGAAGCATTGCTGTTTGTTGTCTACCCTTAGCCAGTGACTGAATGTTTAATACCCTCCTAATATTGTTAGTAATTTGTCTGCCAGGTATAAAACCTGTCTGAACCGGGTTAATCAGTTTCCCTACTGTATATGTTTCTGAATTCTCTTAGTAAATTTCAGGTCCGTGGGGAGGAGACTAATATGCCTGAATGAGCTACACTGGGAAGGATCTTTACCTTCCTTGTAGATTACTGTTATGATTGCCTCTGACCATGTTTTGGGTGGGTCTTCCTTTGATAATGCATAGTTATATACTCTGCACAAAACCAGGGTAATATCCTCAATGAAGGTCTTCACCTCGGTATCCATCTGTCCCCTGGTGATTTATTATTTTGCAATCTCTTGATGGTTTACTCAATTTCYTTCTCTATAACTGGCCGTGTCATTTCGGCCCAATCTTCCTGTGATCATTTTGTGAGATTTAGGTTAGACAAGAGGGTTCAAATGTTTTCTTGTTTATGGTCTTGTCCTGATGAATCATTAAGGTCTTTATAATATGCTGCAAACACCTCCGCAATGTCACTTGGTTTTGAGACTTCTGCTTTAGAGAAGGGATGAATTATCTTAGGGACTACTCTGCTAGCCTGGGCTTTTCTTAGCTGGAAGACTAGCAACTGGCTGGCTCTATTACCCATCTCATAATATCTTTGATTAGTAAATCTAAATGTCCCTTCTGTTTTGTAAGTCAATAACTCATATAACTTTTGTTTACATTCATTCAACTTATGCAATGTATTATCGTCCCTTGTTTTTTTATGTTCTCGTTCAAGTCTCTAAACTATCTTCCAAACCCTGCTGTTTTTCAATACCCTGCTTCTTTAATTTGGCAGACAAAGCAATTATCTTCCCTCTTAATACCGCCTTTGCCCCTTCCCACAAAATGGATTAATACATCATTATCAAAAAAAGAAAGTAATCTTTCAAATGTTCATTGTAACTCTTGCTTTACAATATGTTATGTCAAAAGTGCTTCTCCATTCCTAGATGTATCTTTAGACATACTTGACTGGGGTCCGATATAGTTTTCAACGCTGCATTCCTCTACTTTATGTAAATACTGCTTGGATATAGAAAATAAGTATATTCTGGAGTAGCTGCCATGACCCTTTGAGAAAAAATGTGTCTTTCATTCTGGAATGCTTAGAACGCCAAGTATCAATAAGCCCCAGTTCATACATCATGGCAGCCAGGGCTTTAGATTTCTTAGAATGTGGACTGTGCTCAGCAGGAAGTRGGTCAAGCTTGTAATTCTGTATGCAATTAAAAGACCCCGCCAATAATAACCATCCCTTTTGCATTGTCCACGATTACAGTTGCGATATCTTTAAAGAACCCTGGGCAGTCCTCATTTTGATGCATTCAAGTTCAGAATAGAAATTTCTGTCCCCACTACCCTTATCTACCCTGATCATCATTCAACACTTTATTCTTGGCAGAGCACACAGATCTATTAAATAAGATTGCAACACATKTTTTTTTCCCACCATGAAAAGATGCGCTAAATACTTGATCTACCCATTCTCTTCTTCATTTTTTAGTTAATTCTTTGTTAAATGTGTCTCCTGGACATGTTCTACTGAACATTTATACTATAACTAATACAATTAACTAGTCGTTTAATCTGTTGTTTTGCGTTGATACATAACTCCCTCCTCGACTTGTACTCCCCTCCCTCTCATCATATAAATCCATTTTAAAAAGTAATGTCTGTGAAGTGCAGAAACTCACTCCTAAGCTCAATATGATGGTCAAGGATAAATGGAACATAACCAAACAAAATCAGTCCCCCCCTCCCCCAAAAACTGGTTGTCTCAAATAAAAAGTAATGTTGTTGATTATCTCAAATAAAATATACCATCCCCCTTTGACATATGTCCAGAGAGCTGTGCCTTTCCTGTCTGTCTGGAGTAAACACAGTCTGTGTGGATGCCATGATCCAAAAGAGTCAAATCCCCATCCTAGGAAGTTGCTGCTCAAACCCGGACTCCCACCACCCCGCACACGACCCATTGAACTTATTATCAGTTTGAAAAAACGTTTTAGACTTGCTAACATACTGTATATGTATACTATCTGTCGACAAAGTCATCCAATAACTAAACCAAATAAAGCGGCCTACATCTACATCGCAAATCAATGTGTTCATTACCTCAGTGTAAACACATATTGTAATGTGGGGTAATACATTTCAAACGTCTTCCTGGATGAATGTCTTCAGATCCATATCTGACAGCACAKTTCTGTCACTGCCTCCTGCACCTGCCATCGGTCTCTCTCGAAATCTCTCTCCAGACGGTTTCTTTCTTCCATCTGTACCGTGATGCCCAGGTCCCTCAGGMTCGGGATTGCATCCATCAAAAGTGCTGAAGGTCTTCGTGCCTGAGTTTAGTGTCATCCTCAGTTGGGCTGGATATAGGCACTTCGTTTTATGTTTTTCCCTCCCAGCTGTTAGATCCCTTCTGGGACTCACATCCTTTTCTTCTGTAGGTCTGGGGAATAATCATTGTCAAAGTAGATTGTTTTCTCCTGAAYTGTAACTTGCCTCTGCTCCCAGGCCTGGCGTAGAATAGTTTCTTTGACAGTAAAGTCCAGAAACTGCACTATAATGGACTTTGCCGGTGCTTCTGTATCTCTCAGCTTCGTAACCAGTGCCCTCACAAAGCTCATCATATCATTTATTTCAACGCATTCTGCTACCTGGTAGATCCGAATATTGTTACACCTCAGCATATTTTCCAAGTCGTCACACACCGTGGCTCTGTCCTCACCTGTCTCCTCTGGAACTGTCGTTAATTGTTGTTYTATCTACTTGACAAAGTCATTATTCAACTTAATATATAGTACTACAGTAGTTAGCTAGTTTTCCATTTGGGTCGCAGCTGCGTCTTCAAGCTGTTTTCCCATTCACGACGTCACCAGAAACTCCCTTTAGTCCACTGTTAATAGTCCCAAAATGTTTTGCATGTCAGCAGTCAAGTTAAAATATAGGATTTTCAAGACGCAAAGTGTCACTTGCCACATCATCCTGATGATGTGCTTGCTGTCGCTGAACGGATCAGAATGTGACCAATCAAAAGAGGTAAACATGTCTTGATACTGTTTTTATACAGGGTGTACATGTCAAAGTCTCTAAAGCAAGTTGGAGATGAGTGGAGAGAAAAAAAGTGAACCCTGAGAAGATACCGATGGATGACAGGGTTGGGGTCGATTCCATCTCAATTCCAGTCAAGTCAGGAATGTAACAACTTTCCCCTATGGAGAAATCCCATGTCCAATGCAACTGACAGGAATATAAACAGAATTGATCCCAACTCTGGTAGTGTTAGAAGGGTCTGGAGGGAGAGGAACTTACTCTTTAGAGTCGTGGGTGATCTGGAGACTCAGGTACTGGATGGTGGCCTTCAGCTGCAGGAGACATGGGGGGGAAAGGGAGGAGGACATGAATGAGTCAGGTAGGTTTGATGATGTCATTTCAGTCAATGAAATGGTGGAGGTTGGGAGAGGGGAGACTGGATTAGTATTAGACATTCTGTAAACAAACACACAAAGCAAACAGGGTAAACTTCTAACACCCAAAGCAGTCCTTCTGTTTGACATTTCTAACACATTGATGGAAAATCAAATGAATGTGGAATCCATTCTTATTGAAAGCCTTTGATTGACCTACAAGTGCTACCCATTGATTCCCAGCCCATCTGCCACAGAAATGACAATAGAACACAAGACATTAATGACTGGTAAAACCTGACTTGAGCCAACATACAAGCGTACAGTGACATGCTAACAACAGTAATTGTCTCCTAGGACAGCAGTTTCCAACCTGTGAGTCAATTATAATAAATCAAAAAAGGGATCAAAATATCAATTGTCTTCCAAAAATAATAACAGTTGGGAGCATCTTGATGTTAGAAACTGTCAAACAAAAATCCATCTGTAATAATAGGCATTTCATGTGTTACTTTCACTGACAGAATTGACTAAGATATTTTATGTAAAAAAATGGTGGTCCTCAAGAGCTTTTGACAGTTATTTGGTGGTCCCCGGAAAGGAACAGGTTGGGAACCGTAGTCCTAGAAATAAACCTGACTAGTGCTCAATAGCTCAACAACAGCTACTGACAGAGCAGACACACTAACTACTATAGGTTCTGCCACAGAAGAGAGTTTGGCCAGGCGAATAATGGAGCCCATCACTTTGGCCCTGTAAGAGCTGTAAGGGAAGCCATTTTGTCACGAATGTGAGTGACTGCTCTCCACATTGGCCCTATCACTGTCACGCCCCTGAGTGCCTCAATCACATTACTGCTCAGATTAGTTTCTCCCCGTCTCTCTCACACACACACACACACACACACACACACACACACACACACACACACACACACACGGAGAGCAGTAGAGGAGAGAGGTTCCCTGCTCAAGGTGACACTGCATTGAGCCGGGACAGAGAGAAGACAGAAACATGAGAGAGACAAGCAGCACACAGCTGAGAGGGACATCTGAAGTGCTGAGGATAGCTTGAGAGCTGGAGCTTGGGTGGAGTGTGTGTGTGTGCTGGCCATGAGGTAAATTGAGATGCAGTCCTGTGGGTGGTCATCAATCACTATGATTTATGAATCTATTAGACCCCATTAATGGAATAACCACTTAATGTAGGAGAGATGAGAGAAAGAGTGTGGGGGGGGGGGGGGGGGTCAGAAAAAGAGAGAGAGAATGGTATAGAGTGTGAGAGAATTAGGGGTGAGAGACACCTTGCTCAATCACTCGCCTCACTCATTAGTTATTCTGCCCTGCAATTCCTCTACAGCAGAGCTTCCAAAGGGGAGCACATTTTTGTTTTCGCTCTAGCACTACACACCTGATTCAAATAATCCACTCATCAAGCCTTTGGACCTGGGTCAGAGTGGAATCAGGTGTGTAGAGCTAGGGCCCTCCTTAGGGTCCCAGGAGCAGGATTAAGAAACACTGCTCTACAGAGACAGTAGGAATAAAGAACAGAACAGTCTTTTATACTCAGGTTGAAGGTGAAGCGAAGTGATAAGACTAGCAGTGAATGGGAACCTCTACCCATAGACAGAACAGGCTCTCTACGATAATAGAGTACCCTGATATATTGACATAAATGGACGTAACTGGAAAAGATCAGGTCAGGCCTGGGGAACTCCAGTCCTCGGGAGCCTGATTGGTGACACACTTTTGTGTCTAATAAACCACTAATCATGATCTTTAGTTTAGAATGCAATTACTTTAAAATCAGCTGTGTTTGCTAGGGATGGGGAAAAGTGTGACAGCACTCCGAGGACTGGAGATGCCCATCCCTGGATCAGGTCATCATCATTGTAGCAGTATATCTCCATCTAAGAAAGAAAGAACTCAGTTATGGGTCAAAATGATGCCCATCTAAGAAAATAACATTTTGGGAGCTCGGAATCAAATAGGATTCACTGTTTGCACTCCTACATCTAGCCATACCAAAGCAGCCAGGGCAGTCCTCCCACTGATACACCCTGGCAGTAGGCTTGTGTGATGAAAACATCTATCAACAACCAGATAAGACTGGCTTCAGACAGCAGACACTACTGCATATCATAGCACACATTACATGACCACTGCTGGTTCTGGAAAAGAATGAATGTCTGTCTGTCCGCCACAAGTGAAGAGAACCATTCATTCGTCTGGAACTCCTGACTAACTGAAAGCTCTCCAAATGAAGTGCTTTCACCGACACTGGTTCACTTAAAAGTAAATCATCAAAAGCACTGAGAACACTTAAAGACATGCTCCGGAACTTTGGCGACTAAGTATTTTTAAACCTCCCGCTTTGGGCTGGATGTGTCAATGTGTAGTTCATACAAACATTATTTTTTGTAGAATTACCGTCTTTCCTCAATTAGCCACAAAATCCCTAGTTTGAAAACAGTTTTTCTGGTAGATGGGCTGCGCCACTTTCCCTACATTTCCCCCCACATGGGGCAGCCCCCTAGCAATTCAAGTTCTAGCCAATAAGCTTCAGTCCCTTGCCATTTGGTGCACATATCTGCACATATGTGACTTKGTACGCAATTGTCTGGGACCAGTTTTGGCTCGTGACCTCTACTTTCAGAACTACTGGATAAAAAGAATACAAAAAGGTGAGTTGGGAATCTCTTTAAAACACTTACATCCATCACCCAGACTGTACTGTCGCTAACTGAATACGGTTAATTCATGCTGTCTGCAACTGCTTTCATGAATGGAAATGTGTTGCAAAAGCATGTGTCCTATTCATTAGTGGAACCCGTAGCAAAACATTTTGCAACAGAAAATAAGCATTTGTTATTGGACAGGTTCAGATAGTGCCATCCTGTTTCTACCCGTTTTCTTCCATTTTGTGCCTAATGAAGGCAACCGTTGTCAGTTCTTTATGCTAAATTAAACATAGATAAATCAGGAATTAGGACTTCTGGAGATAAATCCAATCCCACAGTGACAAGCCTTCATGCAGGGTAGCAGCTCTCTTGATTTACCCAGCTAGCAGCCTCCTCTCCTGTCAATGGCTCCAGGGCACATTGATTTATTACAGAAACAACCAAACAGGTTGAAAATAGACACACACAGACACACTGGGCGATACATTCCCATCAGCATGTGCCATGTAGTGCGATCTCATCCATCAGCCCTCTAGGAGGAGTTGGAAGGAAAGATGTGTCTATCACTGTGGCAGAAAGTCCTTCCGATCTCCCCATGTCCTCAGGGATACATTTAGGGAGAAAGGAAGAGGTAATGATGGAAGGATCTGGGGTTAACTCAACACACTACTCTATTGTACGTAGGGGCAGCAGGTAGCCTAGCGGTTAGAGTGTTGGGCTAGTAACCAAAAGGTTGCTGGTTCGATTCCCCGAACCGACTAGGTGAAAAATCTGCCGATGTGCCCTTGAGCAAGGCACTTAAACCTAATTGCTCCTGTAAATGACTTAAAATGTCAAATGTATCTTCCATATCCTTATTGGGTTTGCATAAAATAGGAATTAAAGGTAGGCGTAGCGAAATGACGCTACCACGATTAGAGCTGCAGTTATTGAAATGCAAGACATCACTCTCACAAATCAAATCGTATTTGTCTCATGCGCCGAATACAACTCGTGTAGACTTGAAATGCTTGCTTACCAGCCCATCCCAACGATGCAGAGTTTAAGAATAAAAATTGTAACAAGAGAAATAAAATACACAAGAATGAAGCTATATACAGGGACTACCAGTACCAGATCAATGTGCAGAGGTATTTGAGGTAGATATGTACATAAAGGCAGGGTAAAGTGATTAGGCATCAGGATAGATAATTATAAGTGTAAAATAAAGAACAGAATAGAAGCAGCAAATGTTGTGTAAAAGTGTGTATGTTTGTGTTGTGAATGTGTGGGAGTGTCAATGTAGTGTGTATACAGTGCATTTGGAAAGTATTCAGACTCCTTTACTTTTCCCACATTTTGTTACGTTACAGCCGTATTCTAAAAAGGATACAATTATTTCCCCCCCTCATCAATCTACACACAATACCCCATAATGACAAAATGAAAACAGGTTTGTAGAAATTCTTGCACATTTATTAAAAATAAAAAACAAATGCCTTACTCATAAGTATTCCGACCCTTTGCTATGAGACTCGAAATTGCGCTCAGGCGCATCCTATTTCCATTGATCATCCTTGAGATGTTTCTACAACTTGGAGTCCACCTGTGGTAAATTCAATTAATTGGACATGATTTGGAAAGGCACAAACCTGTCTATATAAGGTCCCACAGTTGACAGTGCATGTCAGAGCTAAAACCAAGCCATGAGGTTGAAGGAATTGTCCGTAGAGCTCCGAGACAGGATTTTGTTGAGGCACAGATCTGGGGAKGGGTACTAAAACATTTCTGCAGCATTGAAGGTCCCCAAGAACACAGTGGCCTCCATCATTCTTAAATGGAAGAAGTTTTGAACCACCAAGACTTCCTAGAGCTGGCCGCCCGGCCAAACTGAGCAATCGGGAGAGAAGGGCCTTGGGTCAGGGAGGTGACTAAGATCCCGATAGTCCCTCTGACAGAGCTTCAGGTTTTCTCTGTGGAAATGGGAGAACCTTCCAGAAGGACAACCATCTCTGCAGCACTCCACCAATCAGGCCTTTATGGTAGAGTGGCCAGACGAAAGCCACTCCTCAGTAAAAGGCACATGACACCTAAAGGAACAAGATTCTCTGGTCTGATGAAACCAAGATTGAACTCTTTGGCCTGAATGCCAAGCGTCACGTCTGGAGGAAACCTGGCACCATCCCTACGGTGAAGCATGGTGGTGGCATCATCGTGCTGCGGGGATGTCTTTTTGTTAGGATTGAGGAAAATGAACGAAGCAAGGTACAGAGAGATCGTTGATGAAGTCCTGAGTGCCCTGGAGAAGGTTCTCAGACCGGGGCGAAGGTTCACCTTCCAACAGGACAACGACCCTAAGCATACAGCCAAGACAACGCAGGAGTGGCTTTGGGGACAAGTCTCTGAATGTCCTTGAGTGGCCCAGCCAGAGCCCGGACTTGAACCCGATTGAACATCTGTGGAGAGACCTGAAAATAACAGTGCTGCGACGCTCCACATCCAACCTGACAGAGATTGAGAGTATCTGCAGAGAATGGGAGAAACTCTCCAAATAAGGTGTGCCAAGCTTTTAGCGTCATACCCAAGAAGACTTGAGGCTGTAATCGCTGCCAAAAGTACCTCAACAAAGTACTATGTAAAGGTTCTGAATACTTATGTAAATGTAATATTTTGTTTTTTCTTTGTAATACATTTTCAAAAATGTCTAAAAACCTTTTTTTTTTGCTTTGTCATTGTGGGGTATTGTGTGTAGATTAAAAAAAATATATATTTTAGAATAAGGCTTTAACGTAAGAAAATGTGGAAAAAGTCAAGGGGTCTGAATACTTTCCGAATGCACTGTCTATATAGTCTAGTGAATGTGCGTAGGATATGTGCAAGATAGAGTCAGTGCAGATAGTCAGTTAATGGTAGCCAAACTATTTAGCAGTCTGGCTATTTAGCAGGCTTGTGGGAAGAAGCAGTCTCAGAGCCTGTTGGTACGAGAGATGATGCACCGGTAAGGTTTGCTCACATCGGCCACAGACAGTGAGATCACATAGTCATCCGGGAAAACATGGGCTTTCACGCAAGGCACAGTGTGATATTTAGCTCGTTTGAGAGTTCTGCGTCGGTGGGTAACTCACGGCTTGGTTTCCCTTTGTAATACGTTATCGTGTGAAAGCCCTGCCACACATAATATTGCAGCTTTTCATGTCTCTCTGATAGGAGACTCTCGAACAAAGCTATTCTTGAGTGACTGAACCTTTGCCAATAGAACGGAGAGGAGTGCCGTTCAGTTCTCTTTGCCTCAATTTGACCAGGATTCCATCTCGCCGGCGGCGTTTTGGTAGCTTATGAAACAAAGGAATAGGGTGAACAGTGGAGTAGCTGAGTCGTGGAACAGTGGAACAGCTGTCGATCTGATGTCCAGAAGTGCTTGGTGGTCATTATGTGATGATAGTATGAACTTTCTGTACAAAAAATTAAGATAAACACGATAAAAGTCACTAAATAACAAAGTTGGGTTGGAACTCGTAAGATGTCGCCCAGTATCTGCGCATGTGCACGGTTCGCTTCACACTCATACAGTGTGGGAGCCACGGGACCAAAACAGCAGAGAAGTTGAGCTTCATGCTGTTCACTTTCTGCATACATGTCAGATCGCTGAGTCTACCTTTAAAATCTTGATCATTGTAATTTTCCCTAGGAATGGATCTGCAATGTATCTTTGAAGAGAGAGATTTTAATTTATGTCTTGATTTGTACACTATACCCACATCATTATATCTGCACCAGTTTTACCAGCCTAGCCCAATCCTTAGCTTATGATGAATTTGCCCTTGATACAGTGCAACATTCTCTCCATGGAGAATAGTCCCAACTCACCTGAGAGTTACTCTATCAGACAGCACTAGATAAAACAGTCATAAGTATCAATGAAGAAGCAACATTGTGCCAGAAGTGGGAGGATTCCCATTCATCACATTACGACTTTGTTGTGGCACTTCCTACCACAACCATCATCAGTCCATGTCTAGCCCAGCCCTGCCTCCAGCCCAATGAGCCAACCACTCTACGCCTAACCTGAGCCTTCCTGGCCCCTCTATCTCACTCCAACTCTCTACCTCGCTCACACCAGCTGTCACTCACTCACCTTATTGATCACTATGGTCAGACAGTCCACAGATGAGATACAACACAATTATTCACCTCCCGCCTGGAGACCTACCAAATTCCCACTGACCTTTTCCTCTCCTCCTCCTCTCCTCCCCTCCATCCCTCCCTTCTCTCTCTTTCTCCCTCCCTCCATCTTACCTCCAGGGTGTCCTTGAAACTCCAGCAGCATTTATTAGTTCACCACACAACCGCGGGGAGTTGCTGGCTTTGGTTCTCGGGGAGTGAGGGAGAGGACAAGTCGACATTTGGAGAAGTGCGYTATCATGGAATTAGAATAACTCATTCTGATTCTGTGTATGGTACAGTGCATATTCCACTAGCATACTCATCTTGACTACAGCAGCTAGCATGTTTCATCAAGACAAGGGGTTAGGACTGGAAAGGAAATCTTAAGTAGGTCTCCACACAGTAGGCAAAATAGTGTGTAAAAACACTGGAGAGTTGTCTTTTAAACTCAAACATAAAGTGTTTTTAACAGTGGGACCCCCGATCCTTTGGGTTTCCACCAGCAAGGTTAGTTGAGGATACGCAAGGGTTTCAACTCAACATAGATCCACTGTCTGTCTCTCTGGGTAATAAAAGCATGGAGTAACCCCATAATCCACCACTCCTCTCCCCGGTGAAATCCACTTCTCCGGTTTCACTTGATACGTAACTCAGCCAGCGAGGGTGGAAAGGAGAAAAATCTTCGCCCAGGCAAAAGTGACCCCTAATCTGATTAGTTGCCTACAATCCCGTTAGGCAGCCATATTGATGCATGTCCACGCTGCTCGCAGCTTGCTACTGTCATTTCCTCCAACCTATCATCACTGGGCCACCTTCCCTCCCTCCGCCACTGACTGATTATGGGACGCTTCTCTCTCTTCTCTTCCTGCTTATTTGTGTACTGGTTGTTCCGGGTACTTCATCTTCTCCCATATCGTCTACTCTAATTAATGCTCCACAGAGTCCATTTATGAAAGGAAAAAAAGATTGAATCAAGTATGGTGGAAAATTAGGGAGAAAAGGTGACCTTTGTAGAAGTTAGTGTTTCATTTCTGTTGGCCCCATGATGCGCAAGTAGATGGAGAGGGAATAGAAGTATGTAGGGTAAATAACATGAAGTGTGGGAATAATAGTGTAGGGGTGAGTTACATTCGTCTTGGTGGTGTGTGTGGGTGTATGTTTGAGGATGTTATTACTTACAAAGCAGACTATGATACACACATTCGCATCGGCAGCTAAATATATGATTCACACTACAGAAACAAATCATGTCTACAGAGAGAGAGAAAGAGAGAGAGCCCTCCAGAGGCCTGCCATCTGTCACCTCCGCTCCCCAGCACCTGCTGATGAGGTGCTGCTAGCCCAGCGCATCACCGCTGCTTGATGCCACACTACCAGAGCACGCTGGGCTAGCTGACAGACCTGCTTAGGATGTCTGTCTGCGCTCCGTTAGTGCTGAATGCCAGACACGTAAGCAGCACAGCTTCACACACACAAACAGATCCACACAACTACATACACACACAATTTTTGGGTTATAATGGGGACAGTAACATCAGTAATCTAAAAAAATAATACTTTAACCCTTTACAGTCTAAGCTCTGTCTAAAACGGGGGAGGGGGGGGGGGGGTTCTACTAAGCTATATGGAATACCAAGGATCATTTTGCTATTTGATTTTGAATTTTAAAGACCCCTTTAAGTATCAACAATAATAGTGAAGACATCAAAACTATGATATAATACATATGGAATCATGTAGTAACCAAGAAAGTGTTAAATCAAAATATATTTTATATTTGAGATTCTTCAAAGTAGCCACCCTTTGCCTTGATGACAGCTTTGAACTTTCTTGGTATTCTCTCAACCAGCATCATGAGTTAGTCACCTGGAATGCATCTCAATTAACAGCAGCTAAATTAATGAAAAGTTAATTTGTGGAATTTCTTTCCTTCTTAATGCATTTGAGCCAATCAGTTGTGTTGTGACAAGGTAGGGGTGGTATACAGAAGATAGCCCTATTTGGTAAAATACCAAGTCCATATTATGGCAAGAACAGATCAAATAAGCAAAGAGAAATGACAGTCCATCATTACTTTAAGACATGAAGGTCAGTCAATCTGGAAAATGTCAAGAACTTTGAACGTTTCTTCAAGTCCAGTCGCAAAAACTATCAAGCGCTATGATGAAACTGGCTCTCATGAGGACTGCCACAGGAAAGGAAAACAGAGTCACCTCTYCTGCAGAGGATAAGTTCATTAGAGGATAAGTTCATGCAGAGGATAAGTTCATCAGCCTCAGAAATCGGCAATTAACTGCACCTCAGATTGCAGCACAAAAGATTGCTTCACAGAGTTCAAGTAACAGACACATCAACTATTCAGAGGAGACTGCGTGAATCAGGCCAATGGACATTAGACTGGTGGAAATCTGTCCTTTGGTCTGATGAGTCCAAATGTCCGAATTTTGGTTCCAACCGCTGTGTCTTTGTGAGATGCAGAATAGCTGAATGGATGATCTCCGCATGTGTGGTTCCCATCATGAGGAGGTGTGATGGTGTGGGGGTGCTTTGCTGGTGACACGATTGGTGATTTATTTAGAATTTAAAGCACACTTAACCAACATGACTACCACAGCATTCTGCAGCGATATGCCTTCCCATCTGGTTTGCGCTTAGTGGGACTATCATTTGTTTTTTAAAAGGACAATGACCCAAAACACACATCCAGGCTGTGTAAGGGCTATTTGATCAAAAAGGAGAGTGATGGAGTGCTGCATCAGATGACACGGCCTCCACAATCATTCGACCTCAACCCAATTGAGATGGTTTGGGATGAGTTTGACCGCAGAGTGAAGGAAAAGCAGCCAACAAGTTCTCAGCATATGTGGGGACTCCTTCAAGACTGTTGGAAAAGCATTCCAGGTGACTACCTCATAAAGCTGGTTGAGAGAATGCCAAGAGTGTGCACAGCTATCATCCAGGCAAAGGGTTGTTACTTTGAAGAATCTAAAATATATTTAGATTTGTTAAAACACTTTTTTGGTTACTACATGATTCCATATGTGTTATTTCATAGTTTTGATGTCTTCACTATTATTCTACAATGTAGAAAATAGTAAAAAATAAAGAAAAACCCTTGAATGATTAGGTGTGTTCAAACTATTGGACGGGTACTGTATTTCCATACATTTTCCCCCACAGGTACTGGGGGACCTTCAGACGAGTCTTGAGGCCTGTGGGCATCCTAGAGCAAAACGGAGAACACCATAGCGTTCGTGAGTGTCACATCTTTCCATAGAAGAAATAATAGATTATAGGCCAAACCGTTCAGAGCTACAGATGACTTTGTGAGAAGACAGATTTTCGGGATGTCTCATGGTCTGACAAACACCCCTCTAGCTCTGTCACCTTTCACCGCAGATGCGGAAGTGCAACATTGGTGGATTGAGACACATCCAATGCAAAAAAACATCTCTCTAGCTTAAATTTCAAATTTTTAAATGGGGATTTTTTTTATTATTATGCTAATTGGATTTCCGCAGGTGCGTGGACATTGACTCTAGGGGGTTAAAGGGCAAATTTGCCAGTTTTCAACTTCATATTCATCATCTCCAGCATTTCTATGATCTGTGGTTAAAAACATAACGAAGAAAAGTCCTAAAAAATGCATCTTTGTGACATCACAGAATAGGATTAAAAGTAAATTACAATGATTTTCAAAACATGCAACAAGGTTCTAGCCCAAGTGAGAGTATTTCCTTGCTCCCCACATCACTGTGAATCTCATAGTGTTTGAAAAAAATCACTGTGTTAAATGTTTGATGTCAACAGGTAGAAATGTTTAACTTTAAAAATGTTTCTACACAACGTAGAAATGCGACGTTTTCACATATGCTGACACTGGTATTGTGATGGAGAGAATGAAAATGAGGAAGAAAAGTGGTGGAGTTGCCCTTTAAGGAAAATGTTTATATATTTCTTKATTTTAAATGTTTATGTTTAGCTCACATAATATAATGTCAAAGAATGCATTAAAGGTGTATGTAAAGTAATAAAATAGGCAAAAACGAATGTAGACAATACATGCATTTATATAGCTTCCAAAATATTTTTTACAATGGTGGGGGAGTACCAAGATGGAGGCCCGGTGGCTTCAACACAGCGCCCRCTATCAGTCATCTTTACAAATCTTTGGGTAGAACATTCCATACAAATGRGCACACACCACACACACAGATTGTTGGGGAAGAGCACATTTAGCTGAACCCAGGTTGGGCAGAGACGGTTCACATCAATACACTGTACTATTATAATGAAGACATAGACTTACAAATGCAATTGCAAGTCCTAGAAGCTTTTCCATTTCAGGTACTGCACTTAAAAGCTTTTCAATCCCAAACCTTGCATTCAATGCACACTCAAATACACTGACTGTACTACAATATATCCAAGAAAGCACATCGCTTCTACTTAAGAATTGGCACATCAATTACAATCTCTGGCAGTCCTTTATCCATGAAAATCGAAGGAAATGGACCTTAACATGAACTCCAGAGCTACTGTCTGTAGCCTTATACTCCAGTAGTAGAGGCGCTGCAGTAAATCTGTGCTGTGGTGTCCTGGCTATAAGAGGACTGTGGTGGTGCGGATCTGAGGCGGTGTCCTGTCTTTAAGATTATTAATGGAATCCAGGCTGGTTCTGCATGAATCTGGCCAGGCACTGTGACATTTTCAAACAGGGAACTGGAACCCCTACTGAGCAAATCCAGAGAGAGACAGAAAGAGAAGAGAGAGCGCAAGTGCTAAAGAGAGGGAGCAGCAGCACTGCTCTCAGTATATAACTACCCCATCAATGGTCAGTAAAGGTGAAGGAGCACGACACTCTAAATCCACTCTGAAATTCTGGCAATGTATAACATGTAAACCTGACTGGGCAAAGTAGGCTGTGGGGGGTAGATGGAATGGAGGAGTTATTGACAAGGGAAGACAATATTTAATTTAGCCCTCCCAGCCCCATGCTTGGCAATAGGGTGCAAAGGACAAACAGCTAGCTCAAAGACAATCCAATTGTAAGGGCCGGGGCCTTCATACCCAGTTAGGTAGAGGCAAAACAGGGTAGCGTTCAACCACATTATATATTTTTTTCTATTTGTAGTGGTGCAAAAAATGTGTCAATGATAGACATGACGATTGTATACAATGCACTCGGAAAGTATTCAGACCCCTTCGCTTTTCCACATTTTGGAATAAATATATTTTCTTTCTTGTCAATCTACAAACAATACCCCATAATGACAAAGCGAAACAGGTTTTTAGATTTATTTTTAGAAATACCTAAGTAACATAAGTATTCAGATCCGATGCTATGAGATTAGAAATTGAGCTCAGGTTCATCCTGTTTCCATTCATCCTCCTTGAGATGTTTCTACAACTTGATTGGAGCCCACCTATGGTAAATTCAATTGATAGGACATGATTTGGAAAGGCACACACCTGTCTGTATAAGGTGCCACAGTTGACAGTGGATGTCAGAGCAAAAACCAAGCCATGAGGTCGAAGGAATTGTCCGTAGAGTTCCAATACAGGATTGTGTCGAGGCACAGATCTGAGGAAMGGTACCAAAAATGTCTGCAGGATTGAAGGTCCCCAAGAACATAGTGACCTCCATCATTCTTAAATGGAAGAAGTTTGGAACCACCTAGAGTCTAGGTCCTAGACTCTTCCAAGAGCTGGCCACCCGGCCAAACTGAGCAATTGGGGGAGAAGGGCCTTGGTCAGAGAGGTGACTAAGAACCCAATGGTCACTCTGACAGAACTCTAGAGTTCCTCTGTGGAGATGGGAGAACCTTCCAGAAGGACATCCATCTCTGCAGCACTCCACCAATCAGGCCTTTATGGTAGAGTGTCCAGACGGAAGCCACTCCTCAGTAAATAGGCACATGACAGCCAGCTTGGAGTTTGCTAAACGGCACCTAAAGGACTCTCAAACCATAAGAAAAAAGATTCACTGGTCTGATGAAAACAAGATTGAACTATTTGGCCTGAATGCCAAGTGTCACGTCAGGAGAAAACCTGGCACCATCCCTACGGTGAAGCATGGTGGTGGCAGCGTCATGCTGTGGTGATGTTTTTCAGTGGCAGGGACTGGGAGACTAGTCACGATCGAGGGAAAGATGAACAAAGAAAAGTACAGAGAGATCCTTGATYAAAACCTGTTCCAGAGCGCTCAGGACCTCAGACCGGGGCGAAGGTTCACCTTCCAACAGGACAACAACCCTAWGCACACAGCCAAGACAACGCAGGAGTGGCTTTGGAACAAGTCTCTGAATGCCCTTGAGTGGTCCAGCCAGAGCCTGGACTTGAGCCCAATCAAACATCTCCAGAGAGACCTGAAAAAAGCTTTGCAGCGACACTCCCCATCCAACCTTATAGAGCTACAGAGGATAATTTAAAAATCTATTTTAGAATAACATTTACATTTAAATATAATGAATAGAATAAGGCTATAACATAATAAAATGTGGAAAAGGTCAAAGGGTCTGAATACTTTACAAATGAAATGTATTTCCACTAATATTTCTTTATGCAATAAATATTTTACAACTGGTCATGAACGGGTGTTTTTGCTTAGGAATACAGCAAATAATTTCACCTGTGCACCTGGCTGGTTATATTATTGAGCTGCCCAGTGACGCAAGCCTACCAGATGAGCTAACCTACTTCCATGCTCGCTTCGAAGCAAATAACACTGAAACATGCATGAGAGCACTAGCTGTTCCGGAAGACTGTGATCACGCTCTCCACAGCCGACATGAGTAAGACCTTTAAACAGGTCCAAATTCACTAGGCCGCAGGACCAGACGGATTACCAGGAGTACAGCGAGCATGCGTTGACCAACTGGCAAGTGTCTTCACTGACATTTTCAACCTCTCCCTGTCCGAGTCTCTAATACAAACATGTTTTAAACAGACCACCATAGTCCCTGTGCCTAAGAACACTAAGGTAACCTGCCTAAACGACTACCGACCCGTTGCACTCACATCTGTAGCCATGAAGTGCTTTGAAAGGCTGGTCACGGCTCACATACACCATTATCCCAGAAACCCTAGACCCACTCCAATTTGCATACCACCCCCACAGATCCACAGATGATGCAATCTCTCTTTCCCACCTGGACAAAAGGAACACCTATGTGAGAATGCTATTCATTAACTACAGCTCAGCGTTCAACACCATAGTGTCCTCAAAGCTCATCAATAAGCTAAGGACCCTGGGACTAAACACCTCCCTATGCAACTGGATCCTGGACTTCCTGACTGGGCCGCCCCCAGGTGGTAAGGGTAGGTAACAACACATCCGCCACGCTGATCCTCAACACAGGGGCCCCTCAGGGGTGCGTGCTCAGTCCCCTCCTGTACTCCCTGTTCACTCATGACTGCACGGCCAGGTACGACTCCAACACCATCATTAAATTCACAGATGACAACAGTGGTAGGCCCGATCACCGACAACGACGAGACAGCCTATAGGGAGGAGGTCAGAGACCTGGCCGTGTGGTTCAAGGACAACAACCTCTCCCTCAACGTGATCAAGACAAAGMAGATGATTGTGGACGACAGAAAAAAAGAGGACTGAGCACGCCCCCATTCTCATCGACGGGGCTGCAGTGGAGCAGGTTGAGAGCTTCAAGTTTCTTGGGGTCCACATCACCAACAAACTAACATGGTCCAAGCACACCAAGACYGTCATGAAGAGGGCACGACAAAACCTATTCCCCCTCAGGAGACTGAAAAGATTTGGCATGGGTCCTCAGATCTTCAAAAGGTTCTACAGCTGCACCATTGAGAGCATCCTGACTGGTTGCATTACTGCCTGGTATGGCAACTGCTCGGCCTCCGACCGTAAGTCACTATAGAGGGTAGTGCGAATGGCCAAGTACATCACTGGGACCAAGCTTCCTGCCATCCAGGGCCTCTATACCAGGAGGTGTCAGAGGAAGGCCCTAAACATTGTCAAAGACTCCAGCCACCCTAGTCATAGACTGTTCTCTCTGCTACCGCACGGCAAGCGGTACCAGAGCGCCGAGTCTAGGTCCAAGAGGCTTCTAAACAGCTTCTACCCCTAAGCCATAAGACTCCTGAACATCTAGTCAAATGGCTACCCAGACTATTTGCAGTCCCCCCCCCTCTTTACACCACTGCTACTCTCTGTTGTCATCTATGCATATTCACTTTAATAACTCTACCTACATGCACATACTACCTCAACGAACCGGTGCCCCCYCACATCGACTCTGTTTTAGTACCCCCCCGCTATTGTTATTTTACTGTTGCTCTTTAATTACTTGTTACTTTTATCTCTTATCCGCATTATTTTTTAACTGTATTGTTGGTTAGGGGCTCTTAAGTAAACATTTCACTGGAGCATGTGACTAATAACATTTGATTTGATTTTGATTTGATTATTAGTATTATCATCATCTTTTTCATTTCTACTAAGCTGTATTTGGACTTTAGGAATTACTCTAACTCTATTACTAATTTAATCTACAAATAAAGTTGATCAAATTGATTACACTAATATTTTATTGTAATGGAAATGAAAATAGGCTATAGTCCTATGTTTTTTCTAGTAGAATTATACAAAATATATCTTGGACTTTAGTTACAATGAGAGTGCAGCGGTTCAGTGTATAGTGTAGTAGACTAGTGATTCAAAAGAGCAATAACTGCACATTTGGTAAAACAATTGTTGACATTTTTTATACATTAAATACATGCTTCATCATGTGGACAAATATCCTGCCTCCATTGTGTTGTGTTATGGAGAAAATGGGGGGGGGGGGGTCATGTTTGCAGTAACTGAAAAAAGTTACTGCCGTTTTCCTTGGTTTCACTGTAACTGCCATCACTCAAGTCAGCTTTTTACCTTGGTTTTACTGAGCTTTGGGCTGCAGTGTCTACGGTTTGTTTACCTTGGTATTATCTATTGTTCTTTGCTGATAGAAGTATCAAATTATATGACATTGACAGCCACATCCAAATAAATATAATAACACAAGTTTGTGTTAAAAAAAGAATTGTCATGGAAACGTATTCCAGTGGGTGTACCAAGCAAGAAGGCAGTAACTGCCTACGGTCAAAGGTCATGTCAGAGGTCAGGGTAAATATGAATAAAAAATAACCTTGCAGTAAAACAACAGATAACCACATCTCCAATGATCTGCCTACAATGTATTTTGCTGGACAATAAGAAAAACGTTGAAGCAATTCCTGCTCTTTTGCTTGGTAGGGCAGAGCAGTTAAGTGTATAGTGTAGTAGTCTAGTGATTCTTCATCCATTGAGATTGTGTTGTGTGTTTTCTCCAGCGCCAGGTAACATGTGAGATGGCATGGCAGCACGGTTGGGTGTGTGATTAACAACGATTAAGTGGAGAAGAATTCAAGAGGAGAAGAATAGACACAGCCCCCTGATTTATGAAGACCTTCCTCAAGAAATGCCGTAAAAGTCCAATAAAATGTGATGATATCCAGCTCCTGAGTCCAGACTTCTTGAGGAAATGCCAGGTAGTAGACTAATAGGGAGAATATTAACCAAATCAAAACATAACAGTATATTGCTATATATGGCAAATAGGCCTGCAAGGCTCCACCTTGGAGCTGAGATCAAACAAACTCAACCCCCACACACCCTCTCTGTGAACCCTCCTAAATTCATACTAACTCCCTGCATTTAACACTGGAAAATTAAGTCCAAAATTGGGGCAATGTTATTAGAGTAACTCTCTCAGAGAAGATTGGGGAGGGAGGGTCACAGAAGCAGCAGTAGCAGCACCTCTGTCCCGGTGGGCAGCAGAATACTAGCCGTCAGATTAACTCAGACTATTAGGGTGCCATCTGACATCACTGCTGTCTGACTGACTGACAGCACAGTCCTGAAGGACAGACAGAGGCCTGGTGGTGGTGGTGCACTCTATTCTGGAGGACGAGAGGAGAGAGTAGAGGACAAGAAAGGGTAGAGAAGTCACAGCACTCTCTGCATTGCAGTGATGATGAGCCGAGCTGTTGCAACAGTAGAGTCAGTGTGCCCTCTGCCCATTACCTGGTTCATGTGTTCGGAACAGGGAAGCCCTGCCACACCCTCCTGTTCAACCACAAGGCGGTGTCAGGCACAAAGACAAAATGGCGGTTACACATTTCCTTGGATTTGAATGACATTTGAAATGTAAAACATGTGGCAAAAGAACAAAGACACGCATGCATACATAGCCAACATTAAGCATCTCTCAATTTCAGGTGCCCTAATGCTACACCCTTCTCCAGAGGCTTGTGTTGGTGGAACCAGTGCCAGTGTTGACCACAGGATGTATATTGGCCAGCTCAGTGCCATTAAATGCTACAGAGACCTCGGTGCCAGTGAGACAGATGTGCAGCCAGATGCTTTCAGCAGAAGTGAGAAGAAGCAGCTCTGCCTAAACTTCCACACAACACAACCACCTCTGAGCTCGGGCTCTGGCTCTTAATACTGCCTGGCAGGCAGAGAGGCAGATGAGAGAGAAGGGGAGAATAGACAAAAGAGAAAGAGGGGGAAGGAAAGGGGTGGAGAAGGAGGAGGAAGAGAGGGAGCATGCAAAGCCACTGCTGCAGCTGGCTTATTGTTTCACAAGACCACGAGGCAGCACGAGACCTTTCAGAGGCCGCCGCCCCTGTCTGTCAGTGAGGTCAGCAGAGGTCAGGTGAGGTGAAGAGAGCCCTGTAATTGGCTACTGCTTTTAGGCCCTTCTACCAGCTCACGACACACCACTATAGCCAAACAACAAGCTCACAGAGAGACACTGTCTCAATTAGGGGGGAAAAGGGACCTTACAAGGGACCCTAGTCTGCTTGTTATTTTCATGACCTCTCCAGATAACATAAGACTGGCATTAATGGTGAACACAGCCAGATTGGTTAGTCTARAGAACACAGACTGAGTGCACAAAATATTAAGAACACATGCTCTTTCTATGACATATACTGACCAGTTGAAATCTATGACCCCTTATTGATGTCACTTAATAAATTCACTTCGATCAGTGTAGATGAAGGGGAGGAGACAGGTTAAAGAAGGATTTTTAAGCCTGGAGACAATTGAGACATGAATTGTGTATTCAGAGGGTGAATGGGCAAGACAACAATTTAAGTGTCTTTGAACGGGGTATGGTAGTAGCTACCATGCGCACCGGTTTGTGTCAAGAACTGCAGCGCTGCTGTTTTTTTTACGCTCAACAGTTTCCCGTGTGTATCAAGAATGGTCCACCACCCAAAGGACATCCAGACAACTTGACATAATGAGTAGGTGTCCAAACTTTGACTGGTACTGTATATTGTATAAATACGCACATATTTTCTTTTAAAAAGGGCAAAGTTGACATGTATGAGCTTGTATAACAGTGCAGCAGCACAGGGTGCCTTTACTGTAAACACAAGTGTAGTAAGACACAAAAGAAGGATCACCGCTTGGGTGTAAGATGTTCAATATATACTTATTTCTTTATGCTTCTCTGAGCTCCAACTAAGCAACATCTTAAGTATCTAGAGTAAGTGACATTTACTCTTACCATCTGTGTCCGGCTGCGGTGGTAGGGCTGGATGATGGGAAGGCCCAGGGGTGTCACCCACTCTACCGTGCTGCCTGACTTAGCGATGAGCCTGGCGCTCTCCGTCAGCCAGTCCTGAAACAGAGGGCCCCGCCACGGGTTAGCTAATGGGAGGAGAGGTGGTCACTCAGTGAAACTTAAGTAGGACACTTAAAACACCACTCACAGGTCACAGCATGCAACTGCTCTGCTGCCAGCTACTGTAGATACACATCAGAGCTAGGGGATTCAAATCACTTTCGTCATCTACTGTTGACTGGTGAGTACATATGGACTATGTTCTGCTCAAATTAGGATGTTTGTGAAATTGAGGAAGCTTTTAGAAAATAGACATTACATTCACTCAGCAGCTTGAAAGTATGATCAGGTTAAACTTAGATGCAGCTTCTTCTGTGATTACTTCTATCCAGTGCCAACAGCGTTTTCGTATAAACAGGTGGACAGTTGTTGCTTGCAGACAGTAGAACATTACACTAGACACATTACAGTGCTGGGCTGGCTGTTGCTGAGTCTGTTCACTCTCTCACACAGATTCACTCTCTAGGAATGGAAGCCATATTAGCGTCCCAGAGGTCATCATCCACTGCCCATTCATCAGACTGTCCGTGTTCCTTGTGGCCCACTTTCTCTCTCCCTCGCTCCTCTTTCTCCTCCCTTACCCAGGCAGAGAGGAGAGGAGGGGAAGAGGAGAGAGGGATTGATCATGTACTTAACCACTGCTGCTCTCTCCTTGAGCCACTGCTGTGTAGACCCAGCAGGACCCGACCCATTTAGAGATGAACCAGGAGCAGGGGCGAGGCGAAGGGGGGATATTTCATGTCTGCCCTCACCCCCTGGTGAGCTAATAGAAACAGTGGGTGGTGGGTCCTTAAGATACCCTGATCATTCTCACTCCTATGGTTTTAATTTATGAGACCGTACCAGGTGCTGGTGAATGTCGTCCTAAATGTATGTGAACTATAAAGGGGATGAAAATGATGAACGAGCACGGCTATTGCGCTAATAGTAAAGTCAATTAGTCGTTATTAACAAGTTCACACACTCATTTTGCGCGCTGGGTGAACTGTGGAGACTGCATATGCAGCAGGTAAATGGATATATTAGTAATGTGTGTCGTGTACCTGGATCTCTCTAGTGCCGGTGAACATCTCCTTCAGACTGCTGAACACCTGGTGGACCAGGTAGTGAGAGGCATCCCATACAAACTCCTGCAATCACAACACACACATCTCAATGGCAGGACAATACATATATCCAAATCGAGCACATTATTTACTAATTTATTTGCACATATTCAAAAAGAGTAAATGGACCAAGTACAGAACCCTGAGGAACTCCACAAGGTAAATTATGGTCTGTTCCATACAATTAATGGATTGATGCATGTATTAGGGCTGAGCGATATGGCCAAAATATCATATCACAGTATATATTTTTTTTTAATTGGACGGAATGACAATATTTAACGTTTTGAATAATAAAAGTTCTACATTTGTTTTATGAGTAGTGCGTGACCCTAGGGTGGCAACACATACATTCTAAGGAATTTCAATGGGTCTTTCTCCATTCTGATTGTTTTATACTGTTCAATTCAACCAAAAATAGTTTTCAGCATTTTCATATATTTCTGTATTTCCTGCACTCATTTGAMAATTTCCACGTAGGGCTGCACGATATGGGCAAACAATCAAGGCTTTATTTTACATTTACATTTATTTTTAAAAAATTTGTAAAGGCTTTATTTATTTATTTTTTGTAAAGGCTTTATTTTTAACAAAATGATGCGATTTAGAGCAAAAGCCTTGGATGAACTGTTGGAATCATGGAAATAGAATGATTATTCTAATTCTATAGTTAGAATATAATAGTGGGCACTTTGAATACAGTGCTGTTTGACATGACAACGAATGAAAATGCCAGGGAGGAGTTATTGTGACAAGGTAGGAACCAAAGTGTTGATACGTTTTTCCTAGTGAACCCTATAACCTTTGGCTACATTGAATGTTTTCTCTTAGCTACTTCATGTAGCTAACATATTCTTGCATCGCATATTCCTTTTTGATTTAGAAGATACTGTTGCACAAACAACATGCTGATTTAGGTCTACACCATCACCGGTATTATCAAGCTGTATAGCTAATTATGTTTGCTCTATTAGCATTAGCGGCTAACACGATTTAGGCCCAACTTGCTCAGAAAATAAACTAGCCGTTTGCAGATGTAAGAAACACAAAGTAATAGTGTAATTATAGAACTCTAGTGAGTTTATATTAAGAAGCAAAGTGGAAACAACATCGTTGTCATCAACATTGTTGCATGTGCTGCATTGACCATGCAGACTGAATGCAAGTGTCTTGTGGTCGAGGAACAACAAATGTGCCCCTTGAGTGATGGGGGGGGGCTAGGTCTGTGTGGAAAGTGGCATGGAGAGAGAGAGAGAGAGAGCAGAGAGAGCTGACTCAAGTAGCGGAGTAAACTATAAAAATGGGCGTTACACATGGCATATCATATTCAACAAACCAAACATTCAAATACAGTTATAGAAGGTAAAGTAAAAACGTAAGAAGGTCTGTGCATCAATACCGGTATATCGTAAAACTGCTCAGCCCTAGTTGATAGGCGCAGATGGTTTAAGGGTCATTAAATATTGTGTGGCTGAAGGGCGGGTGGGTGGCGGGAGGGTTGAATAAAGAGAAACGATACCTTAATAAATCCATACATGTATAATTATTGTGCAATTTATATAGGCTACATTGAGGTTTTATTTAATTATTTTAGGCTATCTAGTATTATTGCATACACTTAAACTTCAGGTCTTATCTGGACATTGACTAACCAGAATAACCTATTGTTTTTTGGCAAACTCCAAAGTCCTCTGATAATACTAGTCCCGTGCGAATAGACATCCCTGTGTTTTGAGATACATGTCTGGGTTTGACAGGTTTTGCTCGCGGTTTGAGCAAGAAAACAATAAGTGATTGGGTAAATTGAATGAAGTGCATAGTCTATATATGAAGGGCCTACATGTATCAACTTCCACAGTGAATACTTTTGTGCAAATTAATTGAACATCGCCAAATGCATCATTAAAAAATATTGCGTCTATTTCATGCAACCCTTGCTGTTAATAGATCGCAAAGCAGCATACAACGTTTGGAACAATTTCACTTCCTCATCCATAACCTAAAAACGCATACCAAGTGCATACCAAGTTAACTGTTTAGCTCACATATGAAGGCTGGGTGGCAAGTAGGACATCTTCTACTGCAGATCGCTAAAATATCCTAATGATTATCATCACACTTGCTCATTTCAAATATAATGGCGACACTATATCAAAGATGGTTTGGTAAGGTTTAGAAACTTGGTAACCAAGCTCGAGATAAGTGTAGCCTGTTATCGCATGGACTTGTTGAAATATCTTCACGCATAGAAAAAAAAAAAACTCCAGCCTTCCGTTATCTGTAAAATAATAGAAAAAAGAGAAAGAACGTTCTCTAGTAATACTAGTCCTGTGCGAATAAGGCCATAGCCTCAATAATAACTCCTGCAGAATTAAGCATTTCTTCGAGTAAAATGATACACCAAATGTAAGCAAAATTTGGACTGGACTGGAGAAATATGATATCTTTTTTTCTGCATCTTGAGAGAATGCAATGCTCAGTTCTATACCATCTGCAGAGGTGCTGTCTTTATCATAACAGTGTCATAAAATCGGATAGTATTTTAACCACATAAAATATGCATCTAAGCCGAACTGAAATCTTATTAGAAAGACATTGGGTCGTTTTCACAGCTTTCTTTCTCCTTACCACCGGTTAAACTGATGTCATTAGGACATTTTGCACAGAAAATCTTTCCCGTTTTTTTTGTTGCATTATTCTATTTTCTRGCCAGTCCCTAGACGTTTTTGCTCGCGAAAGATGACAGAGAAAACTTMACCAATTTCAAAAAAATTGAATAATTAATAATATCGATCTATTACATTATTCTGTTGCGCAAAAGGTTTATTTAGTCTTCTAGGGCAACATAATGACAAAAGAGAAGCCCCATCTAATTATAGACAAGTCGACTAACACATAGCCTACCAAAATGTCGGAAATTATAAGCAGAAACAAAAAATGGATATCAGTGTGTGGTGCCACTAGCTCCCAGCTGCTGCCTGTCTATCCCAACTCCTTCCCAGTTCTGCTGTTGGGGGAGCACAGAGGTTTTACTGGACCCTACCACAGGGCCCCTTAGACAGGCTGTGAGGCCACGGAACTGCCATCAGCACTCTCATTACCCCTGACTCCACTGTAACTATTGACATCCCAACCACCACATCTACATACTCAACTGTATGATTGTATCAACTGGGGGGGGGGGGCTTTCTCTACTGTTATCACTTACCATAATACAGTAGGTTATGAGGAGACAATTACCATTTGTATAGGTATCAATGATTTTGGCATAGAATTTTACTGAGAATAGGGGTATTAAATTCATGGTGATATTGCTGCGTTGAACTAAAAGGTTATGAGAAGTACGATCGTCACATTACAGTGGTATATAAATCTCAGTATGATCAGACGGTTTCCCCAGCTGTTCCACTGTAGTAATCATTTCCCATTACACTGTTCCCAGATTCCCTGTTGAACTAATTACAAGTGTTAACATCTCTCTGGCTATGAGAAAATAAACTCTAGGGGGGACAGYAATTGAATTTCTGAATGTTGGGGGGGACATGTCCCCCCTGTCCCCAGTGAAAGTTGCACCCTTGCTACTGTATTATAACAGGCCTACATGCTTGTGTGAAGTACCTAAAGATCAATAAAATCAATGGCTATCATAGACGGATATACAGTGAATGACATCAGTCATCAGTATGACACACATGGGAATGTATCGCTGTGTATGCCATTTCTCGTAACACAGTCATATGATATAGGAGATTGTTATATAATACTGTTAAGTATTCATCTAGAAAGTTCATAGTGACATCATAAAACCAACAACAGCTCTCTTTGGGGATTTGAAGTGGTCAAATGGTGCAGAAGGTAGCCTAGTGGTTAGAGCACTGGACCAGTAACCGAAAGGTTGCTGGATCGAATCCCCGAGCTGACAAGGTAAAAATCTGTCGTTTTGCCCCTGAACAAGGCAGTTAACACACTGTTCCCTGGTAGGCCGTCAGTGTAAATAAGAATTTGTTCTTAACTGACTTGTCTAGTTAAATAAAAGGTTAAAACTAAAAAACAAATAACAAAACAGCTACAATAACAGCTAATATGTGGCAGTTACTTTACAGCAGTATAATGTAGTGTTGTCACGATGCCAAAATGTTACTTACGATACCAGTCCAAGTATCACAATATCGAGTAGTATCGAAAAATCTGAGTGGCCTAATGTCCTGTTCGCCCCCAGACGCTTATTCATGTTTTCTAAACGTTCTGCGCATGTGCTACGCAAAAACCTGTCACTTAAATTCACATTTCTACTCAATACATCACGTTGAATTTAACTTCACACTGTATAATTGAATACTGCATAGAATGGCTGATTTGCTCATACACACAATGCTCCCAACTTTTAAAATGTTTAACACCAAACAGAATTTAAGGAGCACCAGAAAGAGAGATTTTTAAAATAGTTTAGGCTTACAAATCCTACCTTTGAAGCACATCTCATGTGTAGCAGACCCTTTTTCCCCATCCTGTGCCAATCAAATTTGCATAGACCTACTGTCAAGTTACCAAGTTGTTAGCTAGCTAGGTAACATGACTAAACAACGTTGTTTGTTATCAAACCAATCATTTGCAACCCAGGATTAGTTTAAAACGGCCCGTGACATTGTTTGTGAAATTATGTAAAATGCTCATGAATCCCGATAGAAAGAATAAAAGTTATCTCCGTTATTATGGGTCATATTCTTTTTAACCGTTTAAGCTAGAGACAAGCCATTTCTTTGCTGTAAAGCTGCAAGCATGCCTGTCCATTTCCCCTCTCAGGCACTCAGAGGCTGCGCATGACAGTGAACCTGCAGTCTACTAAGACGAGCCTGTGCTCTTGGTAACAGTCAATGAAATCATGTCAACTTTGCACGCTCTGCGCGCTGCTCCAATGTAACACCAGAAGACTCATCAGGGTCTGCATCCCTAAATTATATACAAAATGGATGGAGGAACAGATGCAGGAAGAGTGGACGGAGACAAGCAGGTCAGTGATGGCTGGAAGGGGATACTGCTGGCTGATTACAGTTGCAACATGAAAGTGAAGTGTATATTATTGGACCGGCGCATACCAGAGACTGGTGGCTGTCGCTTCAATTCAACTGAATATATAAACATTTTATAACAGGCTCCAGCAGGTTCTTTAGATCAGTAGGGGACGAAAATTTGGTAGTATCATATAAAATGGTACTACGGTATTCTAAAATGCTGGTATCATAAGTAGCATGACGTTTTGGTACCGTGATACTACCGTGGTATTGGTATACACTAGTATAATGGTATAGCTTAGCCAACACCCGAGGATGGATAAATGGAACCAATCTTTATTGTCCTCACTGAGGTACTGGAGGCTACTGGTAGGCCTTACCTTGGGGAAGTCATCAATCTCCTTGAGCCTCTTCTCTATCTGGAGGCGTCCTCCGTAGCGCGTCACGCCGTACACCACCGTCATCACCGTCTGCTTCACCACCTTCCTGCTGATGAAGCCCTCCAGCACCTGGGCGACCTTCAGACCCTTCTCCGCATCCCGCGCACGGAACTCCTCCACCTAGAAAACCCACAGAGAGCACCAAACACATTGTCATCTTGTCCAAAGGGAATCGCACTGACTCACAATAGTATCATTCACTGACTCTGACAGGCACAGAGCATTATTTGGGAGCATAAGAGCACCACATTGACTCAGTGTGCTACAGACAATACAATGATTTAGACTGTCAGTGCCTGCGACACAGCTACCACACTGCCTCAATAGAGCAATTGCTTAGGCAGCATTTGGCTGTTTAGCCTGTACAGAACCTGCTGTACTAGTTATATAAGTGTACAGTCTGAATCAATGAACTGCAATCACTTTAAAGTTACACCGGGTGTATACTTCCTGTAAACATTGTAACCTGGATGATTGGGGCCCTGTGTGTACAGGAGGTGTTTCTCCTCCCTAGGACTCAGAGCGGAGATGATTTCATCAGCTGCTTTCTAATCAGAGCTCCCAGGGGTGAGTGGACAATGAGGTAGGAGAGAGCACTGACACAGCACTATTCTGACGGGCAGCCCAGTTCATTGAGAACTCCTCAATGTACTCTGCTGCTCCAGTTAAATGAGGCTTGATGTTTTTGGCATGGTCGCACTGTGCTTTTTTATCACAGCATAAACACTCTCCACTCTCACCGGTGCTAAAATCAATAGGCTCACTATTAGCCTCAAATTATTTCCCCTTAAAATGAGCCGCATGTTCAGAGCAGAATCCTTGGGCTGTGCCTTCTGTTCTGCAGGAACTGGGGCAAAGATGTGCTCTGGGGTAAAGAGGTGCTCTGGGGCAAAGAGGTGCTCTGGGGCAAAGAGGTGCTCTGGGGCAAAGAGGCAAAGTAAGCCTGATGTAAGGCTGAGGAGAGCAGGTGCTGTTATTATAGACTGTTCTAAGGAAAAATAACAGGTAGACTGTCATTCCCTAGGAGTCCAACCACTCAAGTAAATGAATAAAGAAGCTCAATAATGTAAGACACTCATCAAGGACATAGGAAGTTAAATAGAACATGAATTTGGGCATTACAGCCAAGCTGTTTTGACCGTTGGTGTTATTACTACAGTATAAGGGAAAGGGAAAAGGGGATACCTAGTCAGTTTTACTACAATGCACTCAACTGAAATGTGTCTTCCGCATTTAACCCAACCCATCTGAATCAGGTGGTAAGGGAATGGTGATTCAACCACCCCAGCATTAACTAGAACCCCTTCCCACTGCGCCCTCTGGTGCCCAGGCTGACTGACCTGCTGTGCCACCCCGCTGTAGACATCCTGGGGCTCCTCGCAGGGAATAAGGTTCACAGAGGTGGCACCAATCACGTCTCGACCCAGGGCTGCATAGTGCTGCAGGCCGTTACACGAGCCATCCTGAGGGAGAGGAGAGACAGAGACAGAGAGAGAGAGAGACAGAGAGAGACAGAGAAAGAGAGAGAGATGGAACCCTATAACAGATCACAAGACTGGTGGATGGAGTCGAGTAGGCGGTGTGATACTGCTGGCAGCATTCGTTTCATTCAACAATGACATAGCCCACAGATTATAATTTTCCCGAGGCTAGAGTAACAGACAATTAGGTACCAGTCAAATTACTACGCTCATTCCAAAAAACATCTGGACCTTGACTTCTCACAGAGACAGACAGAGAGAGAGAGAGACTCGAAAAGAATAGAAAGGAAAATAGAGAGCAAATAAGCAAGCAACTTTTATTGGAGTGGCAAATAAAAGATTAACCGTGGCCATGGATGGAGTCCTGAAGCAGCAGAGAAAGACAAGGTCAATGGGCTGCTCAGCTCTTTTAACTGGGCACCGATTGTTCTTACCCCTGCAGATTGCTCTACCACTGGCTCTACTACACAGCCAGAGCCCAGCCAACAGACAGAAGCTAACTGATGTCTGAACACACCATTTAGGCTGGATGACCATATTGCTTACACCTACAGTTGAAGTCAGAAGTTTACGTACACCTTAGCCAAATACAATTAAACTCAGTTTATCACTATTCCTGACATTTAATCCTAGTAAAAATTCCCTGTCTTAGGTCAGTTAGGATCACCACTTTATTTTAAGAATGTGAAATGTCAAAATAATAGTAGAATGCTCTTTCATCGCATTCCCAGTGGGTCAGAAGTTTACATACACGCAATTAGTATTTGGTAGCATTGCCTTTAAATTGTTTAACTTGGGTCAAACGTTTCAGGTAGCCTTCCACAAGTTTCCCACAATAAATTGGGTGAATTTTGGCCCATTCCTCCTGACTGAGTCAGGTTGCTAGGCCTCCTTGCTCGCACACGCTTATTCAGTTCTGCCCACACATTTTCTATAGAATTGAGATCAGGGCTTTGTGATGGCCACTTTAATACCTTGACTTTGTTGTCCTTAAGCCATTTTGCCACAACTTTGGAAGTATGCTTGGGGTCATTGTCCATTTGGAAGACCCATTTAACTTTAACTTCCTGACTGCTTTAACTTCCTGACTGATGTCTTGAGATGTTGCTTCAATATATCCACATCATTTTCTTTCCTCATGATGCCATCTATTTTGTGAAGTGCAACAGTCCCTCCTGCAGCAAAGCATCCCCACAACATGGTGCTGCCACCCCCGTGCTTCACGGTTGTGTTTCATCAAACCAGAGGARATTTCTACCAAAAGTACGATCTTCGTCCCTATGTGCAGTTGCAAACCGTAGTCTGGCTTTTTTATGGCGGTTTTGGAGCAGTGGCTTCTTCCTTGCTGTCGATATAGGACTAGATTTACTGTGGATATAGATACTTTTGTTTCCTCCAGCATCTTCACAAGGTCCTTTGCTGCTGTTCTGGGATTGATTTGCACTTTTCGCACCAAAGAACGCGTCTCCTTCCTGAGCGGTATGATGGCTGCGTGGTCCCATGGTGTTTATTCTTGCGTACTATTGTTTGTACAGATGAACGTGGTACCTTCAGGCGTTTGGAAATTGTTCCCAAGGATGAACCAGAATTGTGGAGGTCTATAATTTTTTTCCTGAGGTCTTGGCTGATTTCTTTTGATTTTCCCATGATGTCAAGCAAAGAGGCACTGAGTTACAAGGTAGGCATTGAAATACATCCACAGGTACACCTCCAATTGACTCAAATTGTGTCAATTAGCCTATCAGAAGCTTCTAAAGCCATGACATCATTTTCTGGAATTTTCCAAGCTGATTAAAAGCCACTGTCAACTTAGTGTATGTAATCTTCTGACTCACTGGAATTGTGATACAGTGAAATAATCCGTCTGTAAACAATTGTTGGGAAAATGACTTGTGTCATGCACAAAGTAGATGTCCTAACCGACTTGCCAAAACTATAGTTTGTTAACAAGAAATTTGTGGAGTGGTTGAAAAACGAGTTTTAATGACTCCAACCTAAGTGTATGTTAACTTCTGACTTCAACTGTACCTATATAATCCTTTCAGATCTACATGGAGGGTCAAGTGGTAGGGGTTAGAGGTCAACGTCATTACCTGATGTACAGGAAAGTGGGAGATGAAGTGTGTGGGGTCAGGTGACCTGACGGCGTTGGCTATCTCCATACAGCAGGCCAGGGTTTGCCAGGGTTCATCTGCATTCTGCCACCACTTCTTACCCTGCCGTGGAAACATAGACAATGCAGTACTAGATACTCATAGACAATGCAGTACTAGATACACAACATTACTACTCAACGGTTCGATTATCTCCCAGTGGGTAGAATAATAATCTCAATCTACGAGCTCCAACAGTATGATAAGAAACAGAAAACATTGTTAGCAGACTGACGATGAGGGGGTTGTCTGCAGAGTCCAGGATGTCGTCCATGATGGAGTTGGCGTACTCCAGCCTGCCAGCCAGCGAGCTGCGTTTCTTCAGGCCCGTCAGGTTGACCAGGTGGATCTTCAGCCATTCCAGCCCGCCCGGCCCTAAGGGCTTCCCCTCCGCAAACACCAGGACGGCCCTGGTCACATCGCTGCCTAGGTGGTTGAAGTAGGGCGGGCACGGGTATGTGCGCCCACGGAAGTCCATGTTGTGGGGGAACCAGAAGACCTCGTCCCTCATGTGGTTGGCGATGGAGAGTTTATAGAGGGCATCCATCCTGAGGCTGTGCATCTCACTGCACTTCTTCTTGGCATTAACCACCTCCCTCTTCAGGTGGGCCTTCTCGGCAGAGGTGAAGGTGGCCGAGTCCTGCTGGTTGTAGCGGGGAATCTTAGGAGCCTCGGAGTTGGGRGGCGGGACGTCCAGCTTCTCGCTACCCTTGTCATTGAAGATGGAGATGATGATGTCCAGCAGGGGCTGGTTGATCCTCCAGGCCGCGTTGCCCAGCTGGTTGAGGGAGTCCAGCACGGCATGGAGGTCAGCATCCTGGCACTTCTCCAGCAGGATCTCATGCTGGTTGGCGCCTTCCACCGCACGCATCATTTTGGTGGGGGTGAGGAGGTAAGCTCCGAATTTAGARGAGGTCCAGGGCACGGGGGGGCACAGCATGGGCATCACGTAGGAGTCAAAGGTCAGCGTGGTGTCCATGGCGTCCTGCTGCATCTGCGTCAGGATGGGGTGCGGCTTGATGAAGCCGACCTGGAGCCAATCACAACACGAGAGATCTAATTAAATACAAATCATACAAATCCAGTACCAGTCCAATCAAATATATGCTCAAAACAGAGCTGAATTTAAGCTTCAATTAAGCTTCAGTTTCAATTAAGTTTCAATTAAGCTTCAGTAAAACAGGCACGCTTATTTGCTGTGACAACACATTAATCATGGCTTCAGCTAAGGTGTCTAGTTCATAGAAGTTTTATTTATAATTTTTTACCCCATTTTCCTCCTCAATTTCAATCTAGTCTCATTGCTGCAACTCCCCAACAGGCTCAGAAGGCGAAGGTCGAGTAATGCGTCCTCCGAAATATGACCCAGCAAACTACGCTTCTTAACTCCCGCCCGCTTAACCCAAAAGCCAGCTGCASTAATGTGTCAGAGGAAACACCATTCAACTGACAACCGAGGTCAGCCTGCAGGCGTCCGGCCTGCCACAAGGATTCGCTAGAGCACGATGAGCCAAGTTAAGCCACCCCGGCCAAACCCTCCCCTAACCCGGACGACGCTGGGCCAATTGCACGCCACCCTATGGCACTCTCGATCACGGCCGGTTGTGACACAGCCTGGAATCAAACCCAGGTATGTAGTGACGCCTCTATCTCTGTGATGCAGTGCCTTAGACCGCTTCACCACTCGGGAACCCAGTTCATAGCAGTTTTAATCACGTGACAGCCGGAGATGAACTAACTACTCCCTGAAAGGCTTCACCATCCAAACCCAGACAGACAGAAACAGCATTGTAGAGCACTACAGTATAAACCAAGAGTGCACAGAGAGAGCTAAASAGAGAGAGAGAGATATTATAACAGATTCAGTCCATCAACCAGGCAGAGCCTAACTGTGCATGCTGTAAAATCATTAGGCTGCACCCCTGCTGGCCTACTCTCTATCCCTCTGACCCAGCACAGCAGAAGGATGGGTGGCCAGAGATAAGCTTCGAAACCCAGTGGACTCCACTGTCAAAGCACATCAAGTCCACCAGGTTGAGACGCCGGCAGGTGCTTCCCCCCCCCCCCCCACCAGGAACGAGGCCTCGGAGGACAAAATAGAAAGTGTCTTCATTTCCTTGTCAGTTATCCCAGGACAGTAAATCAGCCAGCCAATTAAGGGGACAGTAGAAAAAGGATTAGTTTGGAAGCCATTCGTCTTACTCAACTGCACCACCGTCCACTCTTGCAGGGAAAGCGGTTTTATAATTCATATGCCTATGAGCCAGACCGTGCAGGCAGAGAGTAATATGAGGGAGCTGAGCTGAGAGAGGAGAGCTGAAGACAGATGGAGAAGCTATGACAGACAGCCCTGTCCAAAACCAAGGTCACCTGTTATGTTCTGGCTGCTTTTCACTGCTGCACTACTGATCGATTTCGCTCATAAATGCCGACGTGAAGATTAAGGCATGAGCTGAGGAACCAACACTAAGCCTGGGAAATTGGGTGAATAAATTGGGAGAAAATAACTGGCATAAAATCACTTCAACTAACAATTCCACTCTAGTATATTCTTTACCTGTTTGTTACTGCGGAAGGTGTACATGTGGTAGAGCACAGGGATGAGCTTTCGGTCGTAGACAGAGCTGAGGATGTCGCTGTTCACTTTCATGTGCTTGACCATGAGGTCCACCAGGTAGGTACCCAGCTCCACCACCACCATGTGAGGCCAGTGGGTCTCGTCCCCCAGCAGGGAGGGACCAGAGCTATGCTCCGCCTCCAGCTTCCACCATCGCTCCCTAGGCAATACGTCAAACTCCTGCAAGGCACAGTAAGGAGGTTTTCTTTAAGTCAAACAGTAGGTCAATTATTTTATACGTCTTCTAATTGCATGCAGATAAAGAACAGATAAAGACCAGATGTGGAGGAGTGTCATACCTTAGAGTCTTTGGCCAGTAGCTCAGTATATTCATTGTAGATATGGCTAAGCTTGTCCACCATCTGATTGTGTCCCTTCGTGCGGATGCAGAACATGTTGTGGACCCGGTTGCCTATCTCCTTGGCCAGGATGTGGAGAGACTCCCCACTGGGAGGCAGGTTGGACAGACTCTGACCACAGACAAAGACCACAGACTATCCGTATTTTATAGAATTACATTTTATGCAATGCTACAAAGTTGCTAAATAAACCTCAACCCTGAACTCTAAATACACCAGAAGTCTATAGGACCCACTGTCATAGATACTGCTGGGATTCAGTGGGTTTTACCTGAGGGATCCGAGCGAAGAACATTGCGGAAAGTCAAATTCAACTTTGGATCATTTTGATCATCACATTTCAAAAAGGTGATATTTAAAACAACAGATGTGTGTATGACCCAAGCACCAATATACTGATAGTATTCAGCGGGTTATATACCTGGATCATGATGTCTACATAGTCCTTTTCATCCAGCAGACAGAGGTAGGGGTAGAGGCTGAGTCTGACGGCTTTCTGGGTGCTGCTGGCCAGGATCATCTTGCTCTCCCTCAGGGCCCCAACCAGGGCTTTGTGCCACACTAACCGCTGCACTGCCAGAAGGTRCCGCTGAAACAGACAACATGGTCTCACTGCATGGTCTCGTGTGAGGATGAAAACATGTTCTGCCTTATATCCACTCTGGACATGAGTTAAAATTTGACTTAACGTTAAACAACAAACACATTAGATCTGTAGTATATGTGGTATTCAGCACATACAATTGAGGCCAAATACATTGCGTGTACAAAACATTAGGAACACCTGCTCTTCCGATGATATAGACTTACCAGGCGAAAGCCATGATTCCTTATTGATGCCACTTGTTAAATCCACTTCAAATCAGTGTAGATACAGAAGAGGAGTCAGGTTAAATAATGATTTTTAAGCCTTAAGACAATTGAGACATGGATTGTGTATGTATGCCATTCAGAGGGTGAATGGGCAAGACAAAATATTTAAGTGCCTTTGAACAGGGTATGGTAGTAGCAGGGCTAGGTAATAGCCAGCTTTTGTACGATATATATTTTTTAAAGACGATGAATAAAATAGGTCGTAAATTCCTGGAGGAGATTATCTCCTCATGGCCACAGTATAGAGAGAGAGTGAGATTCATAGAGAGAATAAAGGAATTTCTTCCACTTCACAGAACTGGAGAACCGAACAACATTTATGTTCTGGAGAAGGTATAAAAGGTATAAAAGGTATAAAAGATCGGTGAAGAATCCAGCTACGAACTGGTCCGTTTGGTACAATTTTGTGAAACTCATGAGACAATATGGTCACATTACCATAACGCTGTTTATAAAATAGCCTCAGTTATGAGGCTTACATCTAATTGTTGTATAAAATGAATGAGTGAGGAAGGAACTGTTTGTGAAATTGTGTAATGTGATTTTGGACTGTTTAATGAAGSAAACTCCAATTCCCTTCGGAGTTTAACTAAATCAGAGGACCGCCCATGAGCACAGTTATTGTCTGGCYTCATGGGACAGGCKCTTTTCCGCTCTTCCGAATAGAAAACCCGGGTGGGGGTTTTATCACCAGACCAGCTTACCTCGATAACAAGAGAGCTAAGGTTTGAGACCAGACCGAGCTTACCTAGATGGCTAAAGGTTGCAGACCAGCTTACCACGAGAGGGCCAAGGGTTTGAGTAGAGACCATAAACCTGAGTATAAGCTAAGGTTTACGGCCACACGGTCCCGTGTGGCTCAGTTGGTAGAGCATGGCGCTTGCAACGCCAGGGTTGTGGGTTCATTCCCCACGGGGGGACCAGGATGAATATGTATGAACTTTCCAATTTGTAAGTCGCTCTGGATAAGAGCGTCTGCTAAATGACTTAAATGTAAATGTAAATGTAGATGGCTGAATCTTTTAACCATACCACGTGGTTAAACTCTTAGACTATCGATACCGACAGAATAAGAACAAGTCTTTGATATTATTTACTAGTCTGCAGCTAGGAATTCGGTATCATTGAACGCGAAGACCGACAACCGCCGAAATATCTATACTATAACGACATGAATGAATGTCACTCTGAACTATCCATTCTAACCATGACAAAGAGAGAGAGAGGGCGGACAGACTCTTCAACAGAAACAAACTTTTCAACAGAGATCCCGACGACACACTGAGCGTAAATATATATATTGATTGCAATTGTTCCCGAATGCGTGAGCGTTCATGTGCAAAGGATTAGCATTTCAATTGTTATAATTATCAACTCTGTAGTGCCTTCTCAGCTGACCCCCACTCCCCTTTTGTCTAACAAGCCGTCATGCCGGTTTAGCCCACTAGGGCACATTCCTCTATTATTTCTTTGTAACCATATCTACTTTGTTTGTGTTATGCATTTCTGTGAATTACTTAGTTAGTAAATAAATGATTTTAAGACAATTGATGTATGGATGACTCATAGTGAAGACTGGGTTCGTGCAGATAACCAACCATTTACGACGTTTGGAATGAGACTTGAGGTAAAGAACGTGAGGTAAAGAATAACTCATTAATCAGAAGACTAAGTGATCAGACATTAAAATATCTGAAAGTTATATTAGGAAAATTATAACTTTGTAATCTAAATATTTTCCTTGGTGCCCCGACTTCCTAGTTAATTACAGTTACATGATTAATCAGTTTAAATCGCGTAATAATAATTACAGAGTTATTTGATAAATAAGTCTTCAGTTTTAATGATGCCAAAGACACGACAATGGTCAGGACGTGACACCAACACCCAAAGGACATCCAGACAACTTYACAACTGTGGGAAGCATTGGAGTCAACATTAACCAGCATCCCTGTGGAACTCTTTCGATACATTGTAGAGTCCATTCCCCGACGAATTGGGGCTGTTCTGATGGCAAAAGGGGGTGCAACTGTATGGTTGAGAAGGGTGAAGCTAAATAAATGGCAAAGAGGTCTGGCTGTACAACTAACTGGCAAACATACAGCAAATTGAGAAATTGTGACAAAACTGAATAAAAAGAAGAATAAACTATACTATGAAACAAAGATAAATGACAAAGAATGATAGTAAAAAGCTTTGGAGCACCTTAAATTACATTTTGGGCAAAAAGGAAAACTCAGCTGATTATTATTATCTGACCCTGCTGGTCATCTATGAACGTTTGAACATCTTGGCCATGTTCTGTTATAATCTCCACCCGCCACAGCCAGAAGATGACTGGCCACCCCTCAGAGCCTGTTCCTCTCTAGATTTCTTCCTAGGGTCTGGCCTTTCTATGGAGTTTTTCCTAGCCACTGTGCTTCTACACCTGCATTGCTTGCTGTTTGGGGTTTTAGGCTGGGTTTCTGTACAGCACTTTGTGACATCGGCTGATGTAAAAAGGCTTTATAAATAAATTTGATTGATTGATTGATTGAGTCAAATGGCTCATTCATCCCAAAACCCACTGATATTGCTAAATACTTAAAAAAAAAAAAATTAATTGGCAAGATTAGCAAATTTAGGCACGACATGCCAGCAACAAACGCTGACACTACACAAGTATATCTGACCAAATTATGAAAGACAAGCGTCGTAATTTTGAATTACGTAAAGTAAGTGTGGAAGAGGTGAAAAAGCCACCGGGTCTGAAAACTTGGATGGAAAATTACTAAGGATAATAGTGGACGATCTTGCCACTCCTTTTTGCCATATCTTCAACTTATGCCTACTAGAAAATGTGTTCCCTCGGGCATGGAGGGAAGCAAAAGTTATAGCCGACTAATCAGCCTGTTACCAACCATTTGGATYTGTTTGACCAGATCCAATGCTATTTTTCAGTAAACAAATTGACAGACTGTCAGCACGCTTAAAGGGAAGGACATTCAACAAGCACTTACACTTATTAAGCCAGCAGCATACCACCCTGCACCCCCCCCCCCCCCCAGGTAGAATCAGGAATTCCCCAGAGCAGCTGTCTAGGCCCCTTGCTTTTTAAAATCTTTACTAACGACATGCCATGTATGCTTATGTATGCGGATTACTCACTAAACACATCAGCTACCACAGCGACTGAAATGACTGCAACACTTAACAAAGAACTGCAGTCAGTTTCAGAATGGGTGGAAAGGAATAAGTTAGTCCTAAATATAACCCTAAACCTCAACTAAATATTGTAATGAATAATGTAGTAATTGAGCAAGGTGAGGACACTAAACTGATTGGAGTAACCTTCCATTGTAAACTGTTTTGGTCAAAACKTATTGATACAACAGTAGCTAGGATGGGGAGAAATCTGTCCATAATAAAGCACTGCTCWGCATTCTTAACAGCACTATCAACAAGGCAGGTCCTAGTTTTGTCGCACCTGAACTTCCGTCCAGTCGTGTGGTCAGGTGTCACAAAGATGGACTTAGGAAAATTGCAATTGGCTCAGAACAGGGCAGCACGGCTGGCCCTTGTATGTACAGAGAGAGCTAACATTAAAAATATGCATATCATTCTCTCCTGGCTCAAAGTGAAGGAGAGATTGACTTCATCACTACTTGTATTTGTGAGAGGTATTGACATGTTGAAAGCACCGAGCTGTCTGTTTGAACTATTGGCACACAGCTCGGACACCCATGCATACCCCAAAAGACATGCCACCAGAGGTCTCTTCAACGTCCCCAAGTCCAGAACAGACTATGGGAGGTGCATAGTACTACATGGAACTCTATTCCATATCAAGTAACTCATGCAAGCAGTAAAATAGTATGTATGTGTTCAGTAAGTATGTGTTCAGATTCAGAGATGGTGAGAGAACAGAAGTCTCCAGCCAGGTTGTAAAACCAGGTCAGCATCCAGGAGACTGTCATATTCCCCATCTCTCCAGGAGGAGAGAGCCCAGCTGACACCGAGCWGATATGCTGGCCTGGCCTGTAAAGGTGACTCAGCTCCCTCCTCAGGAGAGCCTCATTACAATATATTATCATGCTGCTCTGCCTGCTGTAAATGTTGCAGGACCACCAGGGACCCTCGTCCTCCCGCTTCCAGTCTGAAACATTGTCTGGAAATGCAGGGAGAGTTTAAACTGTAAATGCCAATGCCTGGCCCCAGACCACTGAGATATGGGGAGAGGGACACATCGCAGGAATAATATAGCTGATGTCTGGTGGCCTCAWTGCATAATGTTCAAAGTTTTGACTGAAGTCTGGACACAAACTTTTCTCACAGATGACACTGACTGAACATTAAAAAAATACATAAACATCATGAAAATATATGATTTTGTCATTGGTAGTGCTGAGCGATTAGTGCTTTTTGAGGTCGGTTTGCGTCGTGCCTAAGAACAGCCCTTAGCCGTGGTATATTGGCCATATACCACACCCCCTCGTGCCATATTGCTTAAACACACACCACACACTTTAAAAAMATATATATTTTCCTTTATTACTTTAATATTTAATAATGTCTGCCCTCCAAATTCATATTCATTATATGAATAGGCCCGTTTACTTATGCCTGGCTTGCCGTTCAAAATCATTTAAAAAACTGTTTGCTAGGTGCAGGCAATAAACTATAGTGTATTTCAGTGTATTACTATTCCATACCGTGTTATTATAGTGTATTTCAGTGTGTTACTATTCCATACTGTATTACTAGTGTTTTTCAGTGTGTTACTATTCCATACTGTATTATTATAGTGTATTTCAGTGTGTTACTATTCCATACTGTATTATTAGTATGAGTTTCAGTGTTTACTATCCATACTGGTATTATTAGGTATATTTCAGTGTGTTACTATTCCATACTGTATATTTCTAGTGTATTCTGTCTATTCCATACTGTATTAATTAGTGTATTGTGTGTTAGTACTATATTCCATATTGTATTCTATAGTGTATTTGTATTCCATACTGTATTATAGTAGTATTGGTATTTCTATTCCATACTGTATTACTATATTGTATTTCTATATTGTATTACTATATGCATTTTCTATTCCATACTGTATTCTAGTGTGTTATATTGCATACTGTATTCCTTATTGGTATTTCTATTCCATACTGTATTATAGTAGTATTGTGTTACTATTCCATACTGTATTCCTATATGTTATTTCTATTCATATTGTATTTCTATAGTGTTATTTCTATTCCCATACTGTATTACTATATTGTATTTCTATATTGTATTACTATAGTGCATTTCTATTCGCATACTGTATTACTATATTGTTTCTATATATGTATTACTAATATGCATTTCTATTCATATTGTATTGCTATAGTGTATTTCTATTCCATACTGTATTACTATATTGTATTTCTATATTGTATTACTATAGTGCATTTCTATTCCATATTGTATTACTAATAGTGTATTTCTATTCCAGTACGTATTACTATATTGTATTTTATTTGTATTACTATAGTTGTATTTTCTATTCCATACTGTATTCTAATAGTGTTTTCTATATCCATAGCTGTATTATCTATAGTGTATTTCTATTCATACTGTATTACTATAGTGTATTTCTATATTGTATTACTATAGTGTATTTCTATTCCATACTGTAGTTACTTATATTGTATTACTATAGTGTTTCTATTCCATATTGTATTACTATATTGTATTTCTATATTGTATTACTATAGTGTTTTCTATTCATATTGTATTACTATATGTTGCATTTCTTATTCCATACTGTATTACTATATTGTATTTCTATATGTATTCCTATATTTGTATTCATATTGTATTTCTATTCCATACTGTATTACTATAGTGTATTATATTCCATACTGTATTACTATAGTAGTTTTACAGTGTTGTTTTAACTATTCCATATTGTATTTACTATGTGCTATTTCTATTCCATACTGTATTACTATAGTAGTATATTTCATGTGTTACTTCCAGCTAGGCCAGATTATACGTGTAGGTTGCCAGTTTGTTTACCATCTTGGCCATGTGTGAGGTGACGGGCTTCATGGCCTCCACAGAGTGAATGGTGATGGTGCTGGCCTGCTCCATGCTCAGCTGACGGCTGAACCTCTCCCGCAGCTCCTCCAGGCTGAAGGCCATCTTGGGGTATTTAGCATCCGCTCTCTGAAACACACAGACAGAGCAGAGGCTCAGGGGGGGTGGGGGCATAAACAGACTGGGATCTCCAGGGAGAGACTATTACCTTGCATCATAGGAGAGACACACTAGAAGGGAGCCTACATTAAAACTAAAGTATATTATTAGACTTAATAGTTCTGGTACATCAATGTTTCCTTGTGGAGAATACACACATTGCTTTGATACATTTTAGAATGTGTATGTATGTGTGTGAGAGTGTGTGTGTGCAATCCTGGCCAAAGAAAGGGTATGTGTGTGTGTGCTGAATAATGAGGGACTGTGTTGATGGGTAGGATTTTATCAGGTCAGGGTGCTGAGCCTTACCCACACAGAGCCTTACCCAGCCTTAATCACAAGACGCTCAGCTCCACAAGACTATAAAGCAAAACAAATGGCTCATTATGCTCGGTGTTAAAACGTGTAGTCATGTCCTGTGTGCTCCATCAAATTGTATTACTGTGAGCTGGTACCTTGACCGATTGATCTCGGAAATTAAATGCCAAAGTGAAAATCTAACTACAGTATACGTCTTTACATAGGAGTGTGGATATTGCTTACACCTAGAATTGGATGGTAACACATTTAACATCAATGTAGTTCTCTCTGTGTGTGTGTGTGGTGTGTACTTATATTTGTCATATTTCACACATGTACAAGTGGGTGTTAATACACGTGTGTGGATTGGAAATGTGTTTTTTGCATATCCCACTCTCCCTGAGACGCCCTCGGAGAGCGGGGACACAGACAGGGTCTGCCATTCAACGGCGACCCTGGAGCAATTATGATTAAGTGCCTTGCCCAACAGCACAAACAGATTTTTCACCTTGTCGGCTCAGGGATTTGAACCAGCAACCTTTTGCTCACTGGCCCAACAGGGTGGGTGTGTATAGTGCTTGGAGTGATGGCACTAAATGGACTAAGGCCCATGCCATCATTCCCCCTGTGCCTGCAGTCACCTGACAGAGACAAATACGGAGTAAACGAGGGCACAAACTAATGCAAACCAAACCTCGCAAAGCCTTAATTTAACGGCCAGTAGATATGCAAATGAACTTCCATCCCATCACCCTCCCTGTGGCTAATTAAAAAATAAATATGCTTATATCGTTATGTGCTGCTGCTTTAAGCTTAACCAGCACCAAAGGTATGGCAGCCACCCAATTAAAAAACCCATATACACTCATTATATAATGAGTGGTCCAGCAGGAAGAGTACGGAGTAGGCCTACATACTGAGAGGTCCGGTGTGCTTTTACATGTTGTCATTTATTATTGAAAGAGGACGTCAGTGGCCTGTGCAAGGACACCTGGGTATTATCAGTAAACACATTACATAGGGGTTGATGCTTTATTAACCCAGGAGACAAACACTAAATCTGTCCTCAAGAGAAGAGARTGCATGCTATTGGACCGCAGCCAAAACAAAGCTAAAGGTTACCCGGGAGATAAATCACTTGGGCATTGGCTCTGCTGCACTACATCATGGCAAAATACTACCTTCTCTGTGGAGTAGATGGGCTCTTAATCTTTTTTAAGAGCAAGCTTTGCTGCTGAAAAACGACAGTATATACACTGACGTACATAGACACATCTCTGTGTAGGTCTCAGACATTGTGTTTCAGCGTGTCTATGGCAGTTCATGCTGGGCCAAGAGAGGGGACTGAATAATAAGCATTTGTTCAAGTGTATTGTTGTTTGCGTGAGAAGAAGTGAGTCAGATGCTTGTTGCTGCCCAGGGGCTGTGAGATTGTCCAGAGAGGGAGCAGTGTCATGCGATTCCCAGCTATCAGCATAGGCTGGAATGGGACAACTACCACGCCTCTCCCACTGTCTTCCTCCTCCTCCTCCTCCTCCTCACTGTCTGTTTTCAAGGGCCCCTGGCAAAGACTTATCTGTCAGCTAAGCCACAGCCCAGGAGGGCATCAAAATGAATGACCACTAAGAAGGCTGTGTGCTTTATAAGAATAAAAACACAAAATCTTCAATGACAATGTCTAAATAGTAGATCAAACTGCATTTGCTAAAACTTCATACATTTTCCAAATAGTACATTACGCAAATAACATTTTAATGAGCTTATGCCGACAGTAATTGAGACTTCTCATGAGACAGTGTTATGAAACCTTGGCACTGAGTAAACAACAACTCTCTCTCTCTCAGCCAGTACTCAATTATGAAAGCAGAAGCAGATTGTAAATGTTGCAGACCTCTGGTGTGTTTGCAATGGCACCGTAGCCTATTCCCTATTTAGTACACTACTTTTGACCAGAGCCCCAAGGCCCTGGTCAAAAAGTAGTGCACTATACAGTGAATAGGATGCCACTTGGTACGTATAGCCTACAGTTGAAGTCGGAAGTTTACATACACCTTAGCCAAATACATTTAACTTCTCTAGGGTAGGCGGCAGCATTTGGAATTTTGGATGAAAAGCATGCCCAAATTAAACTGCCAGCTACTCATCCCCAGAAAGATAACGATATGCATAGTTATTAGTAGAGTTTGGATAAGAATAACACTCTGACGTTTCTAAACTGTTTGAATTCATTGTCTGTTGAGTATACATAAACTTATCTTAGCAGGGAGAAACCCAGAGGACAGAACCATGTTCAGATTTTTTTTTTTTAGTCAGACTCCTTTCAATTTGGATTATTTCATTGGGAAACAGATTCTAGAGGGAACCTGCCTTGCCAGTTCTACGTCTTCCATGAGATGCACAGTTTTAGAAATGTGGTTGAAGGTTAATGCCTTTGTGTAATGAAGAGTCGGCCATTTGAACGGGAGAGTCAGATTACGTTTCCTTTTAGATAGAGGAGTGACGTAACCGAGAAAAGTTGCTACAAGTTGGTTTTAATCTGTATTGAACAAGATTTTGTCCATTTCAATTTTTTGGATTATTAAAGTAAAAAATCCTCAAGTTTATTACAAAAGTAGTTTGACTTTTTGCAAAGTTAACAGGTACCGTTGAGTATATTTTTTGTCAGTTTGCGCAAGTATGGAAGCTGTGTTTTCTGGACAAATGCAACCAAATAAATGGAACATTGGATTATATGTCGACGGAATTAATGCGATACAAGGTTTTAGCATTTTGTTTGTGAATGTTTATGGACTATGGAAGTGCAACAACAGAAGCTCGTCAAAGGTAAGGCATGATATATTTTATTATTTCTGCGTTTTGTGTCGCGCGCTGCAGGGTTTGAAATATGACTTCTCTCTCTTTGTTTCAAATGGTGCTATGCCTCAGATATTAGCATCTGTATTTGCTTCGCACGAAAGCCAGTTTGATATTCTGACATGTTGGTGGATCCAAAAAAACAACGTGTAGGTTTAATTATGGTATCTTTCATGTGTGATGTTAATGAAAGTTAGATTGTTATGTATTTTCATTAGTAATTAATTGATTTTGGTGCTCTGCGTTTCTCCGTGCTTTTTGCCCAGTGAGATCAGTAGGTCCCGCTAAACTGCCGATTTTTGAATATAAATTTATGAACTTACCGAACAACATGACATGTATGTGTATATGACGTCTATGAGTTGTCATTGATACGACTCAAAGGTTAGTGATTAATTTTATCTCTATTTCTGCTTTTTGTTACTGCTCTCTTTGGCTGGAAAAATGGCTGTCTTTTTCTGTGACTTGGCGAATACCTAACATAATCGCTTGGTGTGCTTTCGTCGTAAAACCTTTTTGAAATCGGACACTTTGGTTGGATTTACAACAAGTGTAGCTTTAAAATGGTGTAAAATACTTGTATGTTTGAGGAATTTAAATTACGGGATTTCTGTTTTGAATTTGGCGCCCTGCAGTTTCACTGGCTGTTGACGAGGTGGGACGCTATCGTCCCACATACCCTAGAGAAGTTAAACTCAGTTTACATACACAAATAGTATTTGGTAGCATTGCCTTTAAATTGTTTAACTTGGGTCAAATGTTTCAGGTAGCCTTCCACAAGGTTCCCACAATAAGTTGGGTGAATTTTGGCCCATTCCTCCTGACAGAGCTGCTGTAACTGAGTCAGGTCTGTAGGCCTCCTTGCTCACACACGCTTTTTCAGTTCTGCCCACAAATTTTCTATAGGATTGAGGTCAGGGCTTTGTGATGGCCACTCCAATACCTTGACTTGTTTGTCCTTAAGCCATTTTGCCACAACTTTGAAAGTATGCTTGGGGTCATTGTCCATTTGGAAGACCCATTTGCGACCAAGCTTTAACTTCCTGACTGATGTCTTGAGATGTTGCTTCAATATATCCACATAATTTTCCCTGATCATGATGCCATCTATTTTGTGAAGTGCAACAGTCCCTCCTGCAGCAAAGCACCCCCACAACAACAAGGCACACCTGTTAATTGAGATGCATTCCAGGTGACTTCCTCATGAAGCGGGTTGAGAGAATGCCAAGTGTGCAAAGCTGTCATCGAGGCAAAGGGTGGCTATTTGAAGACCTTCAAATATAAAAAATATTTTGATTTGTTTAACACTTTTTTGGTTACTACATGATTCCATATGTTATTTCATAGTGTTGATGTCTTCACTAGTATTCTACAATGTAGAAAATAGTCAAAATAAAGAAAAACCCTTGAATGAGGAGGTTTTCTAAAACTTTTGACCGGGGTAGTGTAAGTCCATTCAGAAATGTTCCTGAAGTAGCCTGTCTGGACTCCAACTCTTTAATAAGAATCAAACACTCCTGTCATGATTTAATCTTGTAAAAGGCCTGTTTTCAGTCACTTAGGCTACATAATTTCTCTCATTACGGCGTCCTCTCTGACGGAACATATGCCAAGGCCACTGCCATTGAATGACCACAGCAGCAGGGTTTGTGACGTTACGCAAATATTTTGGGAAATTTTAAAGAAACCATCGGACTTCATGTGAATGGAGTTGTGCGTCAAAATAGGATCTGTTTTTTTCATTAAAGCCAACAGACAAGGGCAAGATAGGCATATATCTTTATTTTGACTCCGTATATGAAAAATGCGATAGCTCCTTTCCAACCTGCCATTTCTTATTTAATAGATACATATTTATAAGTAATAAACTGAATAGCAATAATGAAATGCCATGATAATAACGAAGTGTAATGGCTTGTTTCAAAAAGGTTATATTAAGTATATGCATGTAATCAAGTGTACAAAGAATTGTGAAGTCCTCTTTTTACATAGGGCCATACAGGCCTAAGACAAACTGTAACATACATTTAAACAAAATGGACACATCGGGGGAAAAAATTGAAAATGGAAAGAAAAGGAAAAATCAGCAACAAAGTGTAATGCAATAGTGAAATTCCACATTTCTTTTGAGTCTGATAGCCTATGTGTTAAATTGTGTCAATACAACATTTTTACAATCCTCTCCAATCAGAGATTTCTTAATTTGTATACTAGACTAATATTTAGAGGTAATAACTTAAATAATAATAATGAAATGCTACTGATAATAACTAAGTGTAACTGTAATAGTGAAGTTGCAGAGAAAATCCACAGTTATGTTGGTGCCCATGTACATTGGCCTAGCGAATTACCGTAACATCAAATCCCAAGACCGTCAGAGACTTAACAGGAAGAGAGCCAGGCATATCTTTACTGGCATGGCACCCTGCAATATGTCAGCCTGACAAATAATGTAAGTAGGGTTGGAAATTGCCAGGGACCTCACAATACCATATCATCTCAATACTCTGGTGCCTTTAGGATATGTACTGCGATTCAATATGTATTGTGATTCTATATGTATTGTGATTCTATATGTATTGTGATTCGATATGTATTGTGATTCYATATGTATTGTGATTCGATATGTATTGTGATTCGATATGTATTGTGATTCGATATGTATTGTGATTCGATATGTATTGTGATTCGATATGTATTGTGATTCGATACTGTGATCAATGTTCCAAACAAGAGGGAGCCAAGATAAAAAGTGTTGATAAGGCATGGAAATAGAAGTGCTGAAGGCAAATTGGCTGCCTATTTAAAAAGATAATGGAGAACAAGCTATGAAGGAAAATACTGGAGTTTTGGTGCAGGTACAGCCAACAAGCGCAAAAATAATATTGCAATATTGTCAAAACAATACGATAGATCGTCAAAAATAATATCCCGATATGTAACTATATKGATTTTTTCTCCAGTCACAAAATATAAAAGAGAATGAACGTGGGCCAGCACTGCTAAAAACATGTAAAAAGGCTGGAAATGAATCATGTGAAGAAGCACAGCACAGCAGCACCCCCAGATAGAGAGCAGCGTTTTGCCACCACGTCTAAAAATGGATATCATGATACCTGTCTGAAAGGAGGAGTGACAATCATATCATTCATAGTCATGCTGCTAGTGCTAGGGTCTCCTGGCTGGCATATTCCTCATTCACACTGCTGCTCCAACTCTACAGTCAGCTAAGCACCTATTTAACACCCACTTCATCACTACTCCTAGAACCCTACTTTGTCAGTTGTTGTTTTTCTATGATGATGTCATCATCAATAAATTCATCAAGCTTTCTCTGTTCCCGAATGTTGATTTCCTTTGCTCTACCAATGAACTGTATGTAGGACAACAACATGAGGTCTAAAAAGAAGTGTACATTATGTTCAAAAATACATGTAGCTAATGCACCATGATTTCATAGAGCTTGTTATAGGACATAAAAACACGACCTAGTCCAACCACTGCTTTCAGAGAGGGCTCCAGGCATGGACTGAGAAGCATGTTATGTGTCAGACAGCATGGCAGAGGGCCAAAGAGACATTTCTGTCTCCAACAATGGAAGTAGTGTTCTATTCTGTCATTCTAGTCCAGTCTACTTACTATAGATGTGATAATTATTCTATTTGACTCTAGTCTACTCTCCTCGTGGCTTGAGGCGTCTACTCTCCTCGTGGCTTGAGGCGTCTACTCTCCTCGTGGCTTGAGGTGTCTACTCTCCTCGTGGCTTGAGGTGTCTACTCTCCTCGTGGCTTGAGGTGTCTACTCTCCTCGTGGCTTGAGGTGTCTACTCTCCTCGTGACTTGAGGTGTCTACTTTACTTTACTTTACTCATGGTTAAACTTGTGTCCTACCTCTGTGTAGAAGTCTTTGACTAGTGGTGAGGAGCAGGTTTGCAGGATAGTGTTGATGGTGGGCTGGAAGTCTGGTTGCACGGTGTGGATGGCTCTGAGCACCATGTCCCTCTCGTCCTGCCTGAACACACAGTGACTGAACAGCTCGTCCACAGGCAGGCCATCCTCCTCCATCTGACGCAGGACCCTGAGGACAGGCCAGGAAACACAATGGGTTGAGTTATTAAATACACAGTATTCCCTAAAAAGTAGAATTTTGCCATATTTATTTGAAATATCCAGGCCTACTTCCAGATGACAAGTGCCTTGGGGGTAAAGGCAACGGATCGATTACAAGTGTTGATCACCATCTTTAGGTAATATATGTTATTTGCTTGAAGTTCAAAGTTAGGAATGCACATTTATCAGTATAAAAACATAGAAGTCAATATTTTGTCTTCATAAGGTGGGGCCAAGTGTCTCATACACAGTGTACAAAACATTAAGACGTTCCTAATATTGAGTTGCACCCTCTTTTGCCCTCAGAACAGCCTCAGTTGTCGGGGCAAGGACTCTACAAAGTGTCGAAAGCGTTCCACAGGAATGCTGACCCATGTTGACTCCAATGCTTCCAACAGTTGTGTCAAGTTGTCTGGATGTCCTTTGGTTAGTAGACCATCATTGATAAAGGGAAAGGGGGATACCTAGTCAGGTGACAGGACTAAGACTGGTTCAGCTAGGAGTTTTGATGTAATTTCCGGTAACAACTTGTGGACTTGTTTACGTACTGCTGTGCGGTTTGTTGATAACGTTACTTTGCTACCTGCAAACATTACGGTTTTTACTTTTTAATTACTGTTTTATACTTGAATTCTTTTCCCCCCCTCGCTCAACTATTTTCATTCAACTTTTTCATCCCGGACGCTTTATCTGGACAGCCGAAGCTGGTAGATGCCTTCTAATTGCAGTCGCTGCACTCATAATATACAGGAGAACGATCGCATGGTGAGGATAGCCGTGCTGCAAGCCCAGCTTCAGACGCAATCGTTAGGCAAGGGTCATTTACGTGTAGGAAAGGATGAAACAGCATCTGTGCCACCAATAAATAAATACAGTAGTATAAATCCCCTCGCACGGTCCCCGCAGCCGGACAACTTTCTCATGGCTTCTGGAAGGAAATGCTGTAGGAATGTTCAACCGGTGTCGCTCATTCAGCCAACAGAAACGCTCAACCGGTTTTCCCAAGTTGGATTCAGAGGTCGAGCCTTCTCTGGTCTCTCCTCCACCCGTTACAGGGTCTGAGACGCCGAAGCATGGTGACTCCATTACCCGCAGTATTAGACTTAAAAAGAATCATCCAGCGATCATACACTGTTTACCAGGGGGCAGGGCTACCGACGTTAAGGCTAATCTGAAGATGGTGCTGGCTAAGGCTAAAACTGGCGAGTGTAGAGAGTATAGGGATATTGTTATCCATGTCGGCACCAACAATGTTAAGATGAAACAGTCAGAGGTCACCACACGCAACATAGCTTCAGCGTGTAAAGCAGCTAGAAAAGATGTGTCGGCATCGAGTAATTGTCTCTGGCCCTCTCCCAGTTAGGGGGAGTGATGAGCTCTACAGCAGAGTCTCACAACTCAATCAAATTTCATTGGTCACATACACATGGTTAACAGATGTTAATGCGAGTGCAGCGAAATGTTGTGCTTCTAGTTCCGAGCATGCAGTAATATCTAACAAGTAATCAAACAATTCCACAACAACTACCTTATACACACAAGTGTAAGGAATGAATAAGAATATGCACATATAAATATAAATGCACATATAAAACATATAAATGGATGAGCGATGGCTGTGCGACAGTCAGAGGTGCCACCAAGATGTAGTAGATGGTATAGAGTACAGTACATATGAGATGAGTAATGTAGGGTACGTAAACATTATGTAAAGTGGCATTGTTTAAAGTGAATAGTCATACATTTATTACCTCCAATTTTTTATTATTAAAGTGGCTAGAGATTTGAGTCAGAATGTTGGCAGCAGCCACTCAATGTTAGTGATGGCTGTTTAACAGTTTGATGGCCTTGAGATCGAGACTGAAAAACAGCTTCTGTCCCAGCTTTGACGCACCTGTACTGACCTTGCCTTCTGTATGATAGCGGGGTGAACAGGCAGTGGCTCGGTTGGTTGTTGTCCTTGATGATCTTTTTGGCCTTCCTGTGACATTGGGTGCTGTAGGTGTCCTGGAGGGCAGGTAGTTTGCCCCTAGTGGTGATGCGTGCAGACCTCACTACCCTCTGGAGAGCCTTACGGTTGTGGGCGGAACAGTTGCCGTACCAGGCGGTGATACAGCCTGACAGGATGCTCTCGATTGTGCATCTGTAAAAGTTTGTGAGTGTTTTAGGTGACGAGACAAATTTCTTCAGCCTCCTGGAGGTTGAAGAGGCGCTGTTGCACCTTCACCACGCTGTCTGTGTGGGTGAACCATTTCAGTTTGTCCGTGATGTGTACGCCGAGGAACTTAAAACTTTCCACCTTCTCCACTACTGTCCCATCGATGTGGATAGGGGGTGCTCCCTCTGCTGTTTCCTGAAGTCCACGATCATCTCCTTTGTTTTGTTGACGTTGAGTGTGAGATTGTCCTGACAACACACTCCGAGGGCCCTCACCTCCTCCCTGTAAGCTGTCTCGTCGTTGTTGGTAATCAAGCCTACCACTGTAGTGTCGTTTGCAAACTTGATGATTGAGTTGGAGGCGTGCATGGCCACGCAGTCATGAGTGAACAGGGAGTACAGGAGAGGGCTGAGAACGCATCCCTTGTGGGGCCCCAGTGTTGAGGATCAGCGGGGTGGAGATGTTGTTTCCTACCCTCACCACCTAGGGGTGGCCCGTCAGAAAATCCAGGACCCAGTTGCACAGGGCGGGGTCGAGAACCAGGGTCTCGAGCTTAATGACGAGTTTGGAGGGTACTATGGTGTTAAATACTGAGCTGTAATCGATGAACAGCATTCTTACATAGGTATCCTCTTGTCCAGATGGGTTAGGGCAGTGTCCAGTGTGATTACGTCGTCTGTGGACCTATTGGGGTGGTAAGCAAATTGGAGTGGGTCTAGGGTGTCAGGTAGGGTGGAGGTGATATGATCCTTGACTAGTCTCTCAAAGCACTTCATGATGATGGAAGTGAGTGCAACGGGGCAATAGTTGTTTAGCTTTCTTGGGAACAGGAACAATGGTGGCCCTCTTGAAGCATGTGGGAACAGCAGACTGGGATAGGGATTGATTGAATATGTCCGTAAACACACCAGCCAGCTGGTCTGCACATGCTCTGAGGACGAGGCTAGGGATGCCGTCTGGGCCGGCAGCCTTGCGAGGGTTAACACGTTTAAATGTTTTACTCACGTTGGCCGCGGTGAAGTAGAGCCTGCAGGTTTTGGTAGCGGACCATGTCAGTGGCACTGTACTGTCCTCAAAGCGAGCAAAGGAGTTGTTTAATTTGTCTGGGAGCAAGACGTCGGTGTCCGCGACGGAGCTGGTTTTCTTTTTGTAATCTGTGATTGACTGTAGACCCTGCCACATACGTCTCGTGTCTGACCCGTTGAGCCGTATACTGACGCTTAGCTTGTTTGATTGCATTGCGTAGGGAATAGCTACACTATTTGTATTTGGTCATGTTTCCGGTCGCCTTGCCATGATTAAAAGCAGTGGATCGCGCTTTCAGTTGCTGCCATCAATCCACGGTTTCTGGTTGGGGAAGGTTTTAATAGTCGCAGTGGGTACAACATCACCGATGCACTTGCTAATAAACTCGCTCACCGAATCATTTCAATCACTGGTTAAACTGTTTTCTGCCCCTCCCAAAAGATAGAATTTGTAGATAACTGGCCCTCTTTCTGGGACTCACCCATAAACAGGACCAAGCCTGGCCTGCTGCTGAGGAGTGACGGACTCCATCCTAGCTGGAGGGTTGCTCTCATCTTATCTGTGAACATAGACAGGGCTCTAACTTCTCTAGCGCCACAATGAGATAGCCAGCCTGCCAGCTTAGTGGAGTCTGCCACTAGCACAGTCAGTGTAGTCAGCTCAGCTATCCCCATTGAGACCGTGTCTTGTGCCCGATTAGTTTGGCAAAACACAAACATGGCGGTGTTCGCTCTAACAATCACTCACTGGAACAAAGACCTCCTCCATTCCTGTCATTATTGAAAGAAGATTGTGATCTCACATTCCAAGGCAGTTATAGTCAATTAACTAATCACTGATCATAATCTTGATGTGATTGGCCTGACTGAAACATGGCTTAAGCCTTATGAATTGACGTGTTAACCTTCTCGCCCCGGGTGTCCGCTAGCGAACCCCACATTCCCTGGCGCAGAGCGCGAATTCAAAAAATATTTTTTAGAAATATTTAACTTCACACATTAACAAGTCCAAACAGCAAATGAAAAAATACATCTTGTGAATCCAACAACATGTCCGATTTTTAAATTTTACAGCGAAAACACAATATATATGTTGTTAGCTCACCACAATAGCAAACACAATGCTATTTATCCACCGCAAGTAGCTTTCAAAAACCACAAAATATAATACTATAAGATCACTAACCAAGAAAAACTTCATCAGATGACAGTCTTATAACATGTTACACAATACATTTATGTTTTGTTCAAAAATTGCATATTTGAGTATAAATCATAGTTTTACATTGCACACTACAATCACAAATAGCACCGAAGCAGGAAGATAATTAATAGAGCAACGTGAAATACCTAAATACTCATCATAAAACATTTGAAAAATGCATGGTGTACAGCAAATGAAAGACAAAATATTTGTGAATCCAGCCAATATTTCCGATTTTTTAAGTTTTTACAGCGAAAACACAATATAGCATTATATTAGCTTACCACAATAGCCAACCACACAACGCATTTATTCAGCAGCAAAATGTAGCGATTGCAAAAAACCAGCAAAAGATATAAATTATTCACTAACCTTGACAAACTTCATCAGATGACAGTCCTAAAACATCATGTTACACAATACATATATTTTTTTTCGAAAATGTGCATATTTAGCGGTACAAATCGTGGTTTTACAATGTTAATACGTAGCCAAACTGCAACAAAATTATCCGGAGATATTTTGGACAGTCACCTAATCTAATCAAAGAACTCATCATAAACTTTACTAAAAAATACATGTTGTACAGCAAATGAAAGATAACACTAGTTCTTAATGCAATCGCCGTGTTAGATTTTTTAAAATAACTTTAGTACGACATACAGCTTACGTTTATAGCGAGACAGCGCCTGCAATGAGGGCGGAAAATAGATATTTTCCACAGAAATACGAAATAACATCATAAATGGTTCCTACTTTTGCTGAGCTTCCATCAGAATCTTGTACAAGGAGGCCTTTGTCCAGAATAAATCGTTGTTTGGTTTTAGAATGTCCTCTTCGCCTGTCGAATTAGCAACCTTAGCTAGCCAAGTGGCGCGAAGATGTCCATCTTCACCAAACGCACAAGAACGGAAAACGCCAAAACTCCGATAAACGTTCAATAATCTGATAAAAACTATATGAAAAAACATACTTTACATGATATTATCACATGTATCAAATAAAATCAAAGCCGAGATATTAGCCGTCTATACCGAAAGCTTTTCAGAAGCAATCGGGGTTCCTTCCCGCCCTTGGCAGGCAAAGGAAATTGGGGTCACGTCATTCCAAGAGCTCTTGTTCGACCTCAGATCAAGCTAGACACCCCATTCCACCTRCCACTGCCTGTTGACATCWAGTGGATGGCGTATSAAGTGCATGRATATCCATYGATTTCAAGCAATTGAATAGGATGGCCCTGGAACAGAGCCTCGATTTCAGATTTTTCACTTCCTGACAGGAAGTTTGCTGCAAAATGAGTTCTGTTTTACTCACAGATATAATTCAAACGGTTTTAGAAACTTGAGTGTTTTCTATCCAATAGTAATAATAATATGCATATTGTACGATCTAGAATAGAGTACGAGGCCGTTTAAACGATTTTTTCCCAAAGTGAAAATAGCGCCCCCTACACACTAACAGGTTAAATGAGGCCTCTCCTCCTCCTGGTTACACTAGTGACCATATCCCCCGTGCATCCCGCAAAGGCGGAGGTGTTGCTAACATTTACGATACCACATTTTAATTTACACGGTTCCCTGAATTCCTATCGGACCTTGTAGTCATGGCAAATAAGATTCACATTTTTGCGACTTTAATATTCACAAGGAAAAGTCCACAGACCCACTCCAAAAGGCTTTCAGAGCCATCATCGATTCAGTGGGTTTTGTCCAACATGTCTCCGGACATACTCACTGCCACAGTCATACTCTGGACCTAGTTTTGTCCCGTGGAATAAATATTGTGGATCTTAATGTTTTTCCTCATAATCCTGGACTATCGGACCACCAGTTTATTACGCTTGCAATCGCAACAAATAATCTGCTCAGACCCCAACCAAGGATCATCAAAAGCCGTGCTATAAATTCTCGTACACCCCAAAGATTCCTAGATGRCCTCCACCTACCCAAGGACGTCAGAGCAAAAAAATCAGTTAACCACCTGAGGAACTAAATTTAACCTTGCGTAATACCCTAGATGCAGTCGCACCCCTAAAAACAAAAAACATTTGTCATAAGAAACTAGCTCCCTGGTAAACAGAAAATACCCGAGCCCTGAAGCAACCTTCCAAAAAATTGGAACGGACATGGCGCTCCACCAAACTGGAAGTCCTCCGATTAGCTTGGAAAGACAGTACCATGCAATATCGAAGAGCCGGGGCGGCAGCGTAGCCTAGTGGTTAGAGCGTTGGACTAGTAACCGAAAGGTTGCAAGATCGAATCCCAGAGCCGACAAGGTACAAATCTGTCGTTCTGCCGCTGAACAAGGCAGTTAACCCACTGTTCCTAGACCGTCATTGAAAATAAGAATTTGTTCTTAACTGACTTGCCTAGTTAAATAAAGGTAAAATAAAAAAATAAAGAGCCCTCAATGCTGCTTGATCATCCTATTTTTTCCAACTTAATTGAGACGAATAACAACAATCCCCAATAAAAAAATGTATACTGTCGCAAAGCTAACCAAAAAGCAGCATTCCCCAAGAGGACTTTATAAATGTGCATATTTCTCCAAAGCTCAGTTGTCCTGAGTCTGCACAACACTGCCAGGACCAAGGGAGACACAAGTTTTTTAATAGTAGATCTCTTGACACATTGATGAAAATAGTCATGGGCTCTAAACCCTCAAGCTGCATACTTGTGCATGGCATAGKTTCTTGTGCATGGCCCTCCTATGTTGAACATAATAAACGCCTCCCTATCCACCGGATATGTACCAAACTCACTAAAAGTAATAAAGCCTCTTGAAAAAGCCAAACCTTGACCCKAAAAATGTAAAAAACTATCAGCCTATATCAAATCTCCCATTCCTCTAAAAAATTATTTGAAAAAGCTGTTGTGCAGCAACTCACTGCCTTCCTGAAGACAAACAATGTATACGAAATGCTTCAGTCTGGTTTTAGACCCCATGATAGCACTGAGACTGCACTCGTGAAGGTGGTAAATTACCTTTTAATGGTGTCAGACCAAGGCTCTGCATCTGTCCTTGTGCTCCTAGACCTTGGTGATGCTTTTGATAGCATCAAATCACCACATTCTTTTGGAGAGACTGGAAACCCAAATTGGTCTACACGGACAAGTTCTGGCCTGGTTTAGATCTTATCTGTCGGAAAGATATCAGTTCCTCTCTGTGGATGGTTTGTTCTCTGAGAAATCAACTGTAAATTTCGGTGTTCCTCAAGGTTCCGTTTTAGGACCACTATTGTTTTCACTATATAGTTTACCTCTTGGTGATGTCATTCGGAAACATAATGCTAACTTTCACTGCTATGCGGATGATACACAGCTGTACATTTCAATGAAACATGGTGAAGCCCCAAATTTGCCCTCCCTGGAAGCCTGTGTTTCAGACATAAGGAAGTGGATGGCGGAAAATGTTTTACTTTTAAACTCGGACAAAACAGAAATGCTAGTTCTAGGTCACAAGAAACAAAGGGATCTTCTGTTGGATCTGACAATTAATATTGATGGTTGTACAGTCCTATCAAATAAAAGTGTGAAGGACCTCGGCGTTACTCTGGACCCTGATCTCTCTTTTGACGAATATATAAAGACTGTTTCAAGGACAGCTATGTAACATTGCAAAAATCTGAAACTTTCCAAATATAGATGCAGAAAAATGAATCCATGCTTTAGTCACTTCTAGATTAGACTACTGCAATGCTCTACTTTCTGGCTACCTGGATAAAGCACTAAATAAACTTCAGTTCGTGCTAAACACAGCTGCTAGAATCTTCACTAAGACCAAAAAATGTGATGATATTACTCCAGTGCTAGCCTCTGTACACTGGCTTCCTGTTTAGGCTAGGGCTGGTTTCAAGGTTTTACTGCTAACCTGTCTAGCCCCGGGGTTCCGCTAGCGGAACTCCTCCCACATTCCACTGAAAAGGCAGAGCGCGAAATTCAAAAAATATTTTTTAGAAATATTTAACTTTCACACATTAACAAGTCCAATACAGCAAATGAAAGATAAACATCTTGTGAATCCAGTCAACATGTCCGATTTTTAAAATGTTTTACAGCGAAAACACCACGTATATTTATGTTAGCTCACCACCAAATACAAAAAAGCACAGACATTTTTCACAGCACAGGTAGCTTGCACATAACCAACCAAACTAACCAAGAACCAACCAAACTAACCAAGAAATAACTTCATCAGATGACAGTCTTATAACATGTTATACAATAAATCTATGTTTTGTTCAAAAAAATTGCATATTTGAGGTATAAATCAGTTTTACATTGCAGCTACCATCACAGCTACCATCAGAAATAGCACCGAAGCAGCCAGAGTAATTATAGAGACCAACGTGAAATACCTAAATACTCATCATAAAACATTTCTGAAAAATGCATGGTGTACAGCAAATGAAAGACAAACATTTTGTGAATCCAGCCAATATTTCCGATTTTTTAAGTGTTTTACAGCGAAAACACAATATAGCATTATATTAGCTTACTACAATAGCCTACCACACAACCGCATTCATTCATTCAAGGCACGTTAGCGATAGCAATAGGCAGTTAGCGATAGCGAATAAACCAGCAAAATATATAAATTTTTTCACTAACCTTCATAAACTTCATCAGATGACAGTCCTATAACATCATATTACACAATACATATATGGTTTGTTCGAAAATGTGCATATTTAGAGCTGAAATCCGTGGTTATACATTGTGAAAACTTAGCATCTTTTTCCCAGAATGTCTGGATATATTTCTGACACTCACCTATTCTGACCAAATAACTATTCATAAACTTTACTAAAAAATACATGTTGTATAGGAAATGATAGATACACTAGTTCTTAATGCAATCGCCGTGTTAGAATTCTAAAAATAACTTCATTACGACATGCAGCTTACGTTATAGCGAGAGAGCGCCCAAAATCTGGGAGCAAACTAAAAGTAAACATGTTCGACAGATATATGAAATAACATCATAAATGGGTCCTACTTTTGATGATCTTCCATCAGAATGTTGTACGAGGGGTCCTTTGTCCAGAACAATCGTTGTTTGGTTTTAGAATGGCCTTTTTCCCTCTCGATTTAGCAAGCAAAACTAGCCAAGTGGCGCTAAGCTCTCCTTCGTGAACAAACGCAGAGGACGGAAGACGCCAAAACTCCCGAAAAAAAGTCTATAGCGAATGCTTTTCAGAAGCCAATACTGGTGACCTTTATGAGTCTTCCTGAACAAAGGAATTTGGGGTCATGTCATTCCAAGCTCTCTCTTTTGACCATAGAAATACCTAGAAACCCCATTTCACCTCTCACAGCCTATTGACATCTAGTGGAAGGCGTATGAAGTGCATGTATAGTCATAAATTTCAAGCAAAATGATAGGGAGGCCCTGGAACAGAGCCTCGATTTCAGATTTTTCACTTTCTGACAGGAAGTTTGCTGCAAAATGAGTTCTGTTTTACTCACAGATATAATTCAAACGGTTTTAAAAACTTGAGTGTTTTCTATCCAATAGTAATAATAATATGCATATTGTACGAGCAAGAATAGAGTACGAGGCCGTTTAAATTGGGCACGATTTTTCCCCAAAGTGAAAATAGCGCCCTCTATCCTCAACAGGCTAACCTACAAAGCATTACATGGGCTTGCTCCTACCCATCTTTCCGATTTGTTCCTGCCGTACATACCTACACGTACGCTACAGTCACAAGACGCAGGCCTCCTTATTGTCCATAGAATTTCTAAGCAAACAGTTGGAAGCAGGGCTTTCTCCTATAAAGCTCAATTTTTATGGAATGGCCTGCCTATCCATGTGAGAGACGCAGACTCGGTCTCGACCTTTAAGTCTTTATTGAAGACTCATCTCTTACGTAGGTCCTATGATTGAGTGTAGTCTGTCCCAGGGGTGTCAAGGTGAACGGAAAGGCACTGGAGCGACGAACCGCCCTTGCTGTCTCTGCCTGGCCGGTTCCCCTCTCTCCACTGGGATTCTCTGCCTCTAACCCTATTACGGGGCTGAGTCACTGGCTTACTGGTGCTCTTCCATGCCGTCCCTAGGAGGCATGGAAGAGCACCAGTTGAGTGGGTTGAGTCACTGACGTGATCTTTCTGTCCGGGTTGGCGCCCCCCTCGTGTTCGTGCCATGGGGGAGATCTTCGTGGGCTATAATCAGCCTCGTCTCAGGGTAGTAAGTTGGTGGTTTGAAGATATCCCTCTAGTGGTGTGGGGGCTGTTCTTTGGCAAATTGGGTGGGGTTTTATCCTGCCTGGTTGGCCCTGTCCGGGGGTATCGTCAGATGGGGCCACAGTGTCTCCCGACCCCTCCTGTCTCAGCCTCCAGTATTTATGAGTCGGGGGGCTAGGATCAGTCAGTTATATCTGGAGTAGTTCTCCTGTCTTATCCGGTGTCCTGTGTGAATTTAAGTATTCTCTCCCCGGACCTGAGCCCTAGGACCATGCCTCGGGGCTACCTGCCTGTTCCCAGTCAACCTGGTCGTGCTGCTGATCTAGTTTCAACTGTTCTGCCTGTGGCTATGGAACCCTGACCTGTTCACTGGACGGGCTACCTTGTCCCGAACCTGCTGTTTTCAACTCTCTCTCTGTTCTACCGCAGCTGCTGTCTCTAACTCTGAATGACCAGCTATGAAAAGCCAACTGACATTTACTCCTGAGGTGCTGACCTGTTGCACCCTCCACAACCACTGTGATTATTATTATTTGACCCTGCTGGTCATTTATGAACATTTGAACATCTTGGCCATGTACTGTTAGAATTCTCCACCCGGCACAGCCAGAAGACTGGCCACCCCTCAGGAAGAAACCTAGAGAGGAACCAGGCTCTAAGTTCCTGCCTTTCATGGGAGTTTTTCCCAGCCACTGTGCTTCTACATCTGCATTGCTTGACGTTTGGGGTTTTAGGCTGGTTTCTGTATAGCACTTTGACATCAGCCGATGTCACAAAAGGGCTTTATAAATAAATGTGATTGATTCACATTTTATTGTACAATACTGCATTCAACTGTAATGTGTCTTCCGCATTTATATACACACACGTGTTGAGCGTGAAAAACACAGTAGCGTTGCAGTTATTGACACAAACTGGATTTCCGAAGCCTGGCACCTACTAACATACCCTGTTCAATGGCACGGAAATATTTTGTCTTGCCCATTCACCCTCTGAATGGCACACATACACAATCCATGTCTCAATTGTCTCAAGGCTTAAAAATCCTTATTTGACCTGTCTCCTCCCTTTCACCTACACTGATTTAAGTGGATTTAAAAAGTGACATCAATAAGGGGCCATAGCTTTCACCTGGTCAGTCTATGAATTTGGAACGAGCAGGTGTTCTTAATGTTTGTACACTCAGTGTAGTTCACAGTGGCCCAATGGTGACTTAATCAAATTGAAAGCACCTCTGATATCATTATGCATGGCTTTATTAAATCTGATTGACAATGGCAGCATAACAAACAGAATATTTGCATTGACACTTGGTTCTTTCAGACGCATTGGAAATATCAGGCAGTCCACAGACAGATGGTCACAGAGAACGTCAGTGTCATGTTTATTCAAATTATATCATCCAGAGACTCCACACCTGCCATAAATGAACTGCTCAATTCAGGAGACAGCAATGTGCAAACAGCCAGTGGGAAACAGATGGTAGTGTATGGAGCCATAACTGAAGCTGAAAAGGGAGYGAGGAAACTAAAGTCTGATTAATTTAAAGCAGACCCTTGGATAACCGATGGAGCCTTTGTGAACAAAACAAGAGACAAAGCTGAAGTGTATTACTAGGCTAAGTCAACCTACATTTCTGATTTAAACTGTTGCTATATGTGACTGCTTCAGAGCACTGTAGGAAGAGGAAGAGTCAGCCTAGGCTGTGGCATGTGATGTGTAACACCTTGATGTAACCCAGAGACAGAGGGCCCTGCTGGGCTTACGTGTTACCACTGCCCTCTAGTGGAGTAAGACAGAACACTGTGACAAAGGGATGGAAGGGATTTGTCATCAGCCTCTGACAATGAGAGAGCCTTCCTTTGCCCTCTACACCTTTCTGCAAGACAGTGATTAAATAACAGGCCCTTAATTACCTTCTACATGAAATCCTGCTTAAACACCCAGCAGCCCCTCGTCAGGCTAACACAATTAGCAGCTGCCATACTGTTACCACTCCAGTTCAATTCTCTAGGCATTCACAGAACCAAACAGAATCCACCCTTTTAATTACATTTTAGTCACTTAGCAGATGTTCTTATCCAGAACGACTTACAGGAGCAATTAGGGTTAAGTGCCTCGCTCAAGGGTACAGACAATTTTTCACCTAGTCGGCTCGGGGATTCGAACCAGCGACCTTTCTGTTAACGCGCTTAAGCTAGGATATCTGCCTCTGTCACCCCGACTTCTTTGCATGTGTTGGGTATCGTTTAAAATACTTTTGGACGGGAATGAAACATTGGATTGGCTTTTAAAGTCCCTGTACTGTTTTACTATGGTTAACCTTTCTGGTTATACCCTTTTTCGGCAAGACAGATCATCCAAAGGTGGGGGACTGGCAATCTTTACCATGGATCACCTTCAGTGCTCGGTTGTCTCCACCAAGTCTGTCCCCAAACAATTTGATTTGCTGGTTTTAAGCATTAAACTTTAAAATACCTCTTTGTTGACTGTTGCTGGGTGCTATCGTCCTCCATCAGCATTGGCCTGTACCCTACCTGCCCTAAACTCTCTCCTGGACCCTTACACTAAGTCTGAATTTGTCCTGCTTGGTGACCTAAACTGGGACATGCTTAAACCACCTGACCAAGTCCTAAAGCAATGGGACTCCCTAAATCTTTCTCAGATTATTACCAATCCCACAAGGTATGACTCCAAACACCCAGAAAAGGCTACTCTCCTCGATGTGATCCTCACAAATAATCCTGATAGGTATCAGTCTGGTGTTTTCTGTAATGACCTTAGTGATCACTGTTTTACAGCCTGTGTTCGTAATGGCTGCTCAGTGAAACAACCTGTCCTGATTTGTCATAGACGCTTGCTAAGAAACTTTAATGAGCAAGCCTTCCTTCATGAACTGGCCTCTGTAAAATGGTATAGAATCAGTTTGAACCCCTCTGTCGAAGACGCTTGGACGTTCTTTTTTGATATTTTCAGTGGTATTGTTAACAAACACATCCCCATAAAGAAAATGAGAATTAAAAACAGGTTCAGCCCCTGGTTCAACCGTGATCTTGCAGAGTTACTCCACCTCAAGAATTGCATTTGGCGAAAGGCTCGGCACACGCATACTCAGGTTGACTGGCTCTCGTTCAGGCAAATGAGAAATAAGTGCACTCAGGCTATCCGGAAGGCCAAACTTAGTTACTTTAAGGAGCAGTTCTCTCTCTCTGGGTCTAACACCAAGAAGTTCTGGAAAAACAGTTAAAGACCTGGAGATGGCTAGACGGTGCACAGTTCGTCCTTTATTTAAAGGGGGAGATCAAGCTGATCCTAACTGTTACAGGCCTATTTCTATTTTGCCCTGTTTATCAAAAGTGTTGGAAAAACTTGTCAATAGTCAACTGACTGGCTTTCTGGATGTCTATAGTATTCTCTCGGGTATGCAATCTGGTTTCCGCTCAGGTTATGGATGTGTCACTGCAACCTTAAAAGGTCCTCAATGATGTCACCATTGACCTTGATTCCAAGCAATATTGTGCTGCTATTTTATTGACTTGGCCAAAGCTTTTGATACGGAAAACCATTCCATTCTTGTGGGCCGGCTAAGGAGTATTGGTGTCTCTGAGGGGTCTTTGGGCTGGTTTGATAACTACCTCTCTCAAAGAGTGCGGTGTATAAAGTCAGAAAATCGMCTGTCTCAGCCACAGCCTGTCACCAAGGGTGTACCCAATGGCACGATCCTAGGCCCCACACTCTTCTCAATTTACATCAACAACATAGCTCAGGCAGTAGGAAGCTCTCTCATCCATTTATATGCAGATGATACAGTCTTATACTCAGCTGGCCCCTCGGATTTTGTGTTAAATGCTCTACAACAAAGCTTTCTTAGAGTCCAACAAGCTTTCTCTACACTTTACCTTTTGTTTTGGAGGTGTTCAGAACAAGGTTATGTGGTTTGGTAAGAAGAATGCCTCTCTCCCCACAGGTGTGATTACTACTTCTGAGGGTTTAGAGCTTGAGGTAGTCACCTCATACAAGTACTTGGAAGTATGGCTAGACGGTACACTGTCAGCACATCTCAGCACATATCAAAGCTGCAGGCTAAAGTTAAATCTAGACTTGGTTTCCTCTATCGTAATAGTCCTCTTTCACCCCAGCTGCCAAATCAACCCTGATTCAGATGACCATCCTACCAATGCTAGATTACGGAGACATAATTTATAGATTGGCAGGTAAGGGTGCTCTCGAGCGGCTAGATGTTCTTTACCATTCGACCATCAGATTTGCCACCAATGCCACCAGGGGTCATGACCTGATGGGCTCCCTGAACTCTTCTGCACATGATTAGAGTTGGAAAAACTGAGACAAACATGGATTCTGAGACAAATAATAAAACATTATTTTGGACAAAATTACCTGGATGGATTATTACTACCGAGGACTATACAGAAAAAAACTTCTGTCAAACCAAAACCTGCAGAAGAAACACAGAAGAAATCTGGAAATACCATCCAACCCAAAACTGAGTGAGTAATGTTCACACTGAAGCTACCACTGAAGGCAAAAAGTAAAATAATAATCTCAAGGTAATTGTGTTATATAAATTATGTTAAGTTAATAAGGCTACTAAGCTAACGAGCTTCCTAGGACAGGATAGATGTCCCAGCTGAAACTTCAATTAGCACTGAGGTGTGAAGTGAGAAAGCATGTGAAACCCAACAATGGCAGCAGAGCATCACAGCCTCCCCCACCCAAATGCAGTGACCTTTTCAGCCCACTGCGCCATGGTAGAGGTCGACCGATTAATCGGAATGGCCGATTAATTAGGGACGATTTCAAGTTTTCATAACAAATCGGAAATCGGTATTTTTGGGCGCCGATTTGCAGATTTGTTTTTAAATGTAAATATATATATATATATATATTTTTTTTTTACACCTTTATTTAATCTTTATTTAACTAGGCAAGTCAGTTAAGAACACATTCTTATTTTCAATGACGGCCTAGGAACGTTGATGACGGCCTAGGAACGGGCAGATTTTTAACCTTGTCAGCTCGGGGGATCCAATCTTGCAACCTTACAGTTAACTAGTCCAATGCTCTAACACCTGATTACATTGCACTCCACGAGGAGCCTGCCTGTTACGCGAATGCTGTAAGCTAAGGTAAGTTGCTAGCTAGCATTAAACTTATCTTATAAGAAACAATCAATCAATGACTGTCATTGCTCCAATGTGTACTTAACCATAAACATCAATGCTTTTCTTAAAATCAATACACAAGTATATATTTTTAAACCTGCATATTTAGCTAAAAGAAATCCAGGTTAGCAGGCAATATTAACCAGGTGAAATTGTGTCATTTCTCTTGTGTTCATTGCACGCAGAGTCAGGGTATATGCAACAGTTTGGTTCGCCTGGCTCTTTACGAACTAATTTTCCAGAATTTTACGTAATTATGACATAACATTGAAGGTTGTGCAATGTAACAGGAATATTTAGACTCATGGATGCCACCTGTTAGAAATAATACGGAACGGAATAAACGTTTTGTTTTCGAGGTGATAGTTTCCGGATTAGTCAAAGGTATATGGTTTAGAGAGAAATAGTCAACGCGTTATAATTCCTGTAATAACTTGCGGCTGAACTTGAAAGGGGTTCCTTCGTTATTTTACCGTTTATGTCTTCCACAGAGAATGTCTTGATCTACTTCAAATAAGGTCTGTGTTTCGCGGAGGAGGGGACCATGCAGACAAGCTCTGCTTTTGCACTACAACCTAAAACTTAACTGGGAATATTGAAGACCCATGAAAGCTGGTGGTTCGTTTGAACATATGTTCTCATGTTATTTGAGACTAAATTGATTTTATTTATGTATTATATTAAGTTAAAATAAAAGTGTTCATTGTTCATTCAGTATAGTTGCAATTGTCATTATTACAAAAATGTGTGTGTGTGTGTATGATATATATATATATTTTTTTTTAATAGGAATCGGCTTTTTTTGTCCTCCAATAATCGGTATCGGCGTTGAAAAATCATAATCGGTCGACCTCTACTCCATGGCTTAATTTTCCACACAGACCATCTCCTGGCATGGCACTGTGCTATAAGAGCACACTACCCCTCTGTCATGAGAAAGGCTATTGGCCCAGGGTGGAAACTCAGAACAATAGACATTGAGGACCATGAAACTGAAACAACCTCTGTCAACATGTACAAGTCTGGAACAGTGGTGGTGCGGTTTCAGCAGGACTTTTAGGGGATCAGAGCACAACAGCTCTCTTTTGGTGATGACTCCCCCATCCTTCGTCTGATCACACCTCCACCAACTGCCCTGCAGACAAGCAGCCCTGCAGACAATAGTAAAAACTATACATATCTCAGCCTAAACATCAGCCCCACAGGTAACTTCCACAAAGCTGTAAATGATCTGAGATACAAGGCATTCAACATCCCAATTAGAAACTGGCTAAAAATACTTTAATCTGTTATAGAACCCAATGCCTTTTGTGGTTGTGAGGTCTGGGGTCCACTCACAACCAAGTATTCACAAAATGGAACAAACACCAAATTGAGACTGCATGCAGAATTCAGCAAAACCATCCTCCATGTACAATGTAAAAAAACAGATAATGCATGTAGAGCAGAATTAGGACGATACCCACAAATGATAAAAATCCAGAGAAAAGTCGTTAAATTCTACAACTATCTAAAAGACAATGATTCCCAAACCTTCCATAACAAAGCAATCACATACAGAGCAGGGTTTTCGCTAGCCGGTAATTGCCGATAAATACGCCGATTAATACAATTGTAGTGGGCCAAATTGTTACGGAGAGGCTGTCTATCATAGTGTCACCAGCAAAGCACCCGCACACAATCACACATCCTCCTCCATGCTTCACTGTGGGAACCACACATACGGAGATCATCTGTTCACCTYCTCTGCATCATCTCACAAAGACACGGCGGTTGGAACCAAAAATCTCAAATTTGGACTCATCAAAGCAAAAGGACAGATATCCACCGGTCTAATGTTCATTGTGCGTGTTTCTCTTCTTCTTCTTGGTGTCCTTTAGTAGTGGTTTCTTTGCAGAAATTCGACCATGAAGGCCTGATTCACTTAGTCTACTCTGAACAGCTGATGTTGAGATGTGTCTGTTACTTGAACTCTGTGAAGCATTTATTTGGGATGCAATTTCTGAGGCTGGTAACTCTAATGAATGTATCCTCTGCAGCAGAGGTAACTCTGGGTCTTCCTTTCCTGTGGCAGTCCTCATGAGAGCCAGTTTCATCAAAGCGCTTGATGGTTTTTGCGACTGCACTTGAAGAAACTTTCAAAGTTCTTGAAATTTTCCAGACTGACTGACCTTCATGTCTTAAAGTAATGATGCTGTGGTTTCTCTTTGCTTATTTGAGCTGTTCTTACCATAACATGGACTTGGTATTTTACCAAATAGGGCTATCTTCTGTATACCACCCCTAACTTGTCACAACACAGCTGATTGGCTCAAACGCATTAAGAAGAAAATTAATTCCACAAATTAACAAGGCACACCTGTTAATTGAAACACATTCCAGGTGACTACCTCATGAAGCTGGTTGAGAGAATGCCAAGAGTGTGCAAAGCTGTCATCAAGGCAAAGGGTGGCTACTTTGAAGAATCTCAAATTTAACATATATTTGGATTTCTTTAACACTTTTTAGGTTAAAACATGATTCATGTGTTATTTCATAGTTTTGATGTCTTCACTATTATTCTACAATGTAGAACATAGTAACATTAAGAAAAACTCTGYAATGAGTAGGTGTGTCCAAACTTTTGACTGGTACTGTATATATATTTTTATATTAAATGTCACACAGTGGACGACTAAGCCTATTGGCCTATGCATGCAATGCCCTGATGCATTTAGTGCTCAAATCTCTGACAGCTGAACCGTGAGGTGGACAATTATTGTTTTAGGAAACTCTGATACAGAGCAATGAACCTGAAGAACAGTCCCCTCAGCAAGCTGGCCCAGGACAACAAAGAGATACAAATATAATTACGTGACACAATGGAAAGAATTAACCAAAAAACATACACAGAAAGTATACAATGGCAGAATACCTGACCACTGTGACATACCCCAAAATAAGGAAAGCTTTGACTATGTACACTCAGTGAGTATAGACTTGCTATTGAGAGGCCGCCGTACAGGTTATGTGCACACTGCCCACAAAATTAGGTGGAAACTGAGCTGCACTTCCTAACCTCCTGCCAAATGTACGCCCATATTAGAGACACATATTTCCCTCAGATTATACAGACCCACAAAGAATTCAAAAACAAATCCATTTTTGATAAACTCTCCTATCTATTAGGTGAAATACCATAGTGTGCCATAACAGCAGCAAGATTTGTGACCTGTTGCCACAAGAAAAGGGCAACCAGTGAAAACAAACACCATTCAGAGGAAGCAAGCTGAATTGAGCAAGCTGAAGACTTACTTTAGTTCTGTAGGAATGACATGTGCTTTAAAAGGATGCTTGTCGCTAGGCACAACACCACTGCGGACAATGGCAACCATATCTGAACAGGAGATACAGTACGGCCAGAGACAGGAAGAGAGAGGGGGAACTGGAGACGAACAGGGGAAGAAGAACAGAGTGTGCGAAAAATATGTACTGGCTGGGCTGAAGAGTTAGCAAGAGAGCACCACCGCAGAACAACAATGTCATTGGTATCACCTTACAACGATCGATGGACCAACCAGCTGCCCCTCTCCACCCCTACTGCACTGCAACCTGCTTTGTCATTGGGCCACACCGCATAGGGTGACATCCTCAGGGGGAACAGTAGTAGGGGGGGATAGCTGGAGACAAGTTCTGCAATCCAACACAACTAGAATGAAAATCTGATAGAAATACCTGTGTTATTATGAATATTAACACCTTCCTACCAGCCAGTTTGTGCAGAGAGAAAAATAAAAACATTGAATCAATTAGCCTAACGTTCTAGTCAGCAAATTGACAACGATACATTTTTTGTAAGCTTGGTGAAAAATCTGTGTAAGTTCCTTGTCCAATAAGCAAAATCAAATTACTGACAGCAAGTTGTTAAGAAACCAAAAACATACAGTATCAATCACAATCCATTTGGCCTGACTGAAATCCATCCGGCTCCTGTCTCTATATAGTCAGCCAGCAGATTGGCCTAGCCTACATCAGAGACACTCATTATGACAGATCTAGTACTGGGAGAGCTAGAGGTGAACAGTGTGGCGATGCGTTACGTGTGCCTCCATGCTAAATGTCATGCCATGCAATAAATCTATGTCTGGAGGAAGCATACAGTCACTGACACCACCACTGGCCTAAACTCAATTAATAACACTCAATGGTGATTTCTCCCCCAGGCTAATGCTGTGGTGGTGACAAAACTTCGTCAGCCGGTGATTGTCAAGCAAATAACTGTCGGTCTCACGTTAATTGACCGTTAATTAACATAAACACATTTAGCCACTCCTGGCTTCCACACACAGCCTACAAGCCACTGATGCAGACCTTTGGAACATCTACATTTTAAAAAGTCCAATAAATCCATGTTATATAGCCTACACCTTCACAATAAATCTGTTATTTATTTTAGACAGGTCTAAAGAAGCATGATATGAAGAAAATGTAGTCTATTTCAGAAGAACAGAATAGCATACTCTGAGTTGTCCTTGTATTAGGTCCTGATCAGGCTATGCCAAATGGCTGTGGGCTACACTAGTTCATTTAGCAGACAAGATTTGCTTAGAATTCAGTGGCATTATTTTATAGTATGAAGAATACATTTGAACAAAGCTGAATAAAATAGAATGCATATATTCTCCAAAAGATTTGAGGGAGTGTGCACATACGGCTAATGTGTTGAGCGTTTAACAAAGAAATAGGTATTCCTATATTCTTAACTTAAAGTTATTAATGTAACTTTAGTTCTACAAACATTGGGCTATATGTTTTGATTTTTAATACATTGTAAGGCTGCATGATGCGACTAATGATTTGAAAAAAAGTTGCTTGAAAGGCATGAGCTGCCTCGTTTTTTTGTGTGCATACTGTACACACTACATCAGTCACTCATTCACAATTTGACAAGCACTTGACAATGGCTAGAATTTCACGGCGGCATCCCCTTTGTGTGGCCGTAAAGCACCCTAAAAGAAATCCATGCCTTTTGTGACCAATGAACTTTCTCTGAGTGCTGAGCGCTCTGAATCACCTGTCACTTATCACGTGATGGGGTCTTTCTCACAGGCTACAAGTGAAGAGTCACATGGGGGACATAACTGCGCACGTCCTTATCCAATTCTGAGGGGGATATTACCGATACGGGAAGAACTGTCCACATTACTTTTCATCAGCCAACAAGATGAGTAGGCCTAACGAACAGCAAAATCACTAGTCTATGTCAATCTACTATCCCCCATAGTACAAAAGTCGACCTATTCTATTCTGTGAGAGAAATAAATATTCCAAACATAGTCTGGGACAGCTGTGGGATGCGCGAATGTTCCATTAGCGGGAAAACACCATTATCAAAAGTGCCCGCAAATGCAATTATGTATGTAATGCTTTTATTATAAAGGTGCATTTTTATGGTGAAAATTATCTTCCCCAAACTTGAAACTCACATGCTGCTTATGCCAGTTAGGCTCTACCCCCCCTTGTAAAGCAGATTAATGTGTTTAATTTTAAGAAGTTATTTGCCCACTATAGTTGTGATACATCTGGACGAGACAATAACTATATCCCTTATTGACACCTGATACACATCAATTATCTTCTCTATAGCTACTCTGCTACAGTATTCACAACTTCCCAAGCTTCCGTTCAGTTGGCCAAGAGTCGAAAGAATTGAAAACACAATATAGCAGGAGCATATTAAAATACACTATATGGTCAAAAGTATGTGAACACCTGTTCATCGAACATCTCATTCCAAAATCATGGGCATTAAAATGGAGTTGGTCCCCCCTTTGGTGCTATAACAGCCTCCACTTTTCTAGGAAGGTTTACAACTAGATGTTGGAACTAGAGGTCGGCCGATCTTTTTTTTAATATACCTTTATTTAACTAGGCAAGTCAGTTAAGAACACATTCTTGTTTTCAATGACGGCCTAGGAACGGTGGGTTATCTACCTTGTTCAAGGGCAGAACGACAGATGTTCACCTTGTCAGCTCGGGGGATCCAATCTTGCAACCTTACAGTTAACTAGTCCAACGCAATAACGACCTGCTTCTCTCTCGTTGCACTCCACAAGGAGACTGCCTGTTACGCGAATGCAGTAAGCCAAGGTAAGTTGCTAGCTAGCATTAAACTTATCTTATAAAAAACAATCAATCATAACCACTAGTTAACTACACATGGTTGATGATATTACTAGATATTATCTAGCGTGTCCTGCGTTGCATATAATCTGACTGAGCATACAAGCATACAAGTATCTAAGTATCTGACTGAGCGGTGGTAGGCAGAAGCGGGCGCGTAAACATTCATTCAAACAGCACTTTCGTGCGTTTTGCCAGTAGCTCTTCGTTGTGCGTCAAGCATTGCGCTGTTTATGACTTCAAGCCTATCAACTCCCGAGATGAGGCTGGTGTAACCGAAGTGAAATGGCTAGCTAGTTAGCGCGCGCTAATAGCGTTTCAAACGTCACTCGCTCTGAGCCTTCTAGTAGTTGTTCCCCTTGCTCTGCATGGGTAACGCTGCTTCGATGGTGGCTGTTGTCGTTGTGTTGCTGGTTCAAGCCCAGGGAGGAGCGAGGAGAGGGACGGAAGCTATACTGTTACACTTGCAATATAAGAACATCCAATAGTCAAAGGTTAATGAAATACAAATGGTATAGAGGGAAATAGTCCTATAATTCCTATAATAACTACAACCTAAAACTTCTTACCTGGGAATATTGAAGACTCATGTTAAAAGGAACCACCAGCTTTTATATGTTCTCATGTTCTGAGCAAGGAACTGAAACGTTAGCTTTCTTACATAGCACATATTGCACTTTTACTTTCTTCTCCAACACTTTGTTTTTGCATTATTTAAACATGTTTCATTATTTACTTGAGGCTAAATTGATTTTATTGATGTATTATATTAAGTTAAAATAAGTGTTCATTCAGTATTGTTGTAATTGTCATTATTACAAATATATATATATATATATTTTTTTTATTATTATAATAAATCGGCCAATTAATCGGTATCGGCTTTTTTGGTCCTCCAATAATCGGTATCGGCGTTGAAAATTCATAATCGGTCGACCTCTAGTTGGAACATTGCTTTGGGGACTTGCTTCTGTTCAGCCACAAGAGCATTAGTGAGGTCGGGCACTGATGTTGGGGGATTAGGCCTGGCTCGCAGTCGGCGTTCCAATTCATCCCAAAGGTGTTTGATGGTGTTGAGGTCAGGGCTCTGTGCAAGCCAGGCAAGTTCTTCCATACCGATCTCAACAAAGCTATTTCTGTATGGACCTTGCTTTGTGCACGGGGGCACTGTCCTGCTGAAATAGGAAAGGGCTGTCCCCAAACTGTTGCCACAAAGTTGGAAGCACAGAATCATCTAGAATGTCATCGTATGCTGTAGAATTAAGATTTCCCTTCAGTGGAACTAAGGATCCTAGCCGGAAACATGTAAAACAGCCTCAGACAATTATTCCTCCTACAGCAAACTTTACAGTTGGCACTATGCATTCGGGCAGGTAACCCTCCCCTGGCATCCGCCAAACCCAGATTTGTCCGTCAGACTGCCAGATGGTGAAGCGTGACTCATCACTCCAGAGAACGTGTTTCCACTTCTCTAGAACGTGTTTCCAATGGCGGCGAGCTTTACACCACTCCAGTCGACGCTTGGCATTGCACATGGTGATCTTAGGCTTGTGTGTGGCTGCTATGCCACGGAAACCCATTTCATGAAGCTCCCGACGAAACAGGTCTTGTGCTGACGTTGCTTCCAGAGGCAGTTTGGAACTCGGTAGTGAGTGTTACAACCGACAGACGATTTTTACGCGCTACGCGTTTCAGCACTCGGAGGTGCCGTTCTGTGAACTTGTGTGGCCTACCACTTTTCAGGTGAGCCGTTGTTGCTCGTAGACGTTTTTACTTCGCAATAACAGCACTTACAGTTGACCGGGGCAGCTCTAGAAGGGCAGAAATTTGATGTACTGACTTGTTGTAAAGGTGGCATCCTATGATTTATTTATTTATTTATTTTATTTCACCTTTATTTAACCAGGTAGGCTAGTTGAGAACAAGTTCTCATTTGCAACTGCGACCTGGCCAAGATAAAGCATAGCAGTGTGAACAGACAACAACACAGAGTTACACATGGAGTAAACAATAAACAAGTCAATAACATGGTAGAAAAAAAAGAGAATCTATATACAATGTGTGCAAAAGGCATGAGGTAGGCAATAAATCGAATAATTACAATTTAGCAGATTAACACTGGAGTGTATATCATCAGATGATCATGTGCAAGAAGAGATACTGGTGTGCAAAAGAGCAGAAAAGTAATAAAATAAAAGCAGTATGGGGGGTGAGGTAGGTAAATTGGGTGGGTAGTTTACAGGTGGACTATGTACAGCTGCAGCGATCGGTTAGCTGCTCGGATAGCAGATTTTTAAAGTTGTTGAGGGAGATAAAAGTCTCCAACTTCAGAGATTTTTGCAATTCGTTCAGTCGCAGGCAGCAGAGAACTGGAAGGAAAGGCGTCCAAATGAGGTTTTGGCTTTAGGGATGATCAGTGAGATACACCTGCTGGAGCGCGTGCTACGGGTGGGTGTAGCCATCGTGACCAGTGAACTGAGATAAGGCGGCACTTTACCTAGCATAGCCTTGTAGATGACCTGGAGCCAGTGGGTCTGACGACGAACATGTAYCGAGGTGGTGGTGGCACGTTGAAAGTCACTGAGCTCTTCAGTAACGCTATTCTATTGTCAATGTTTGTCTATGGAGATTGAATGGCTGCGTGCTCAATTTTATACACCTGTCAGCAACGGGTGTTGTTGAAATAGGCAAATTGACTAAGAAGAAGTCAATTGTATATATAGTGTATGTCAGAAGGATAAATTGATAATTGATCAAATAACATAGCGCAGGATGTTACACATAGTAACCAGTCGACTTGAAAACAGTTTCCTCCACTGGGTTGATGTGGAGACCACAATAGGCCCTATAGTGATGGAGGAGAGCAGGAAATGATGGATCAGGGAGGCTGAACTACAACACTTCTCCTTGACCTGCCACCTCAGTTCCAGGAGAGACGCTTCGCTGGCACTCATAACACCTCTGCACACACAGCTGGTCCATGTGCTCAGCACTCCACAATGAGCCACAATGCCCCACTCAACAACATATTACAGTAACTATTATAGCAGCTTCCTTTAACATAGAAGACCATGGTAAAGGGGTGGGGTAAAAAAAAAATGGGCAGAAATATCAGATATCTCATATTTAAACAGTCTTGAAAAAGAAACTAGCTGCTCAATGTCTAATTTTCAGAATATTTCATCAGGCTTTTGTGAATCCCAGTGTCTAGACATAATAATAATAATAATAATAATAATAAATGCCATTTGGCATACGTTTTTAACCAAAGCAAATTAAAGTAATGCATGCATACATTGTTGTTGTTAACACTGTATACAGAAGAGGCTAGAATAAAGAGAAACATGAACCGCAAAGCTAATAGGAGAGTCTGACATCATCTAGTGGCAAACTCAGGCAACGCATGCACTGGCCACCTAGTAATAATCATACAAGACCACAAAAAATTATCTTACACATTCTAATCCCACTTTCCAACAGAGTCTTGAAGGTCTAAGCATTTTCAAAAATATAATGTATAGCAAATACTATTATCTTTATCCAAGATCAAGAGGCTCAGTTTTACACTAATGAGTTAAGGCCTGTAAATGTCTGTGGGTTAGCCTACCTGTTGATGACATGTGGGGAACATTCAGGGTTTCGACCCATACACTCCAGAGCAGCACAGTAAGAGCCAAGGTTAGGCTTCAGACCAGCCTCTTCTATCAGAATGAACATACGGCCAATCTGGTTTAAAGTGCCCTGGAATACAACAAGGAGAGACACACTCAGGATAATTCTCTATCTTATATTCCACATGGGGAGGCCCTGCATAATTTCTACACAAGTCCGTAAAATACCACAGAATTGCAGCTCTACATGCCATAGAAATACAAGACTGAGCTGTACTTACCTTCTTGGCCCAGACCCTCATCATGATGTTGTAGAGTCCTATGTTGAGCAGGTTGCGTCGGCTGAGCATACGGTGGTGGCCGAGCAGAAAGCGGTGGGCTCTGTCGATGTCCCCACAGAACACACAGGCCTCCAGGTAGCAGCGCACACTGCGCTGGATGTCGCCGTACACCCTGGCCTCGCTGTTATCCTGCACGAGCTCAGGGCTGGCCGACACAGCCCACTGGTTCAGCTTCCTCTCCAGCTCCTCCACCTCTGCCAGCTCCCGGGCCTTGGCCTCAGCCTTCCTCTCCAGCTCCTCGGCCCTGTTCCTGGCCTCCGACAACTCAGGAGTCGGCTCCTTCAAGGCTTTCCCCTTCCCTTTGGCTTTTCTAATAGGGTTAGCAACCAGTGCAGCTGCCATAGTGTGCTCGTGCTTTGAAGCTGCCACGGTGTGCTCTTGGTTTTTCAGAGTTTTGCTCTTTTTAACAGTTGATGCAGTCTGTATTCCTGCTTTTGTCGATATGGTTTTATGTGAGGTACCTGGTAGCATCAGTTTGCCTTTGCTGGTTTTCACAGGTTTATCCTCTAGTCCTAGCTTCTGCTTCAGTTTCTTTGTTTTAGTCTTCTTCTCCTGGCTCAGTTTCTCCATCCAGCGGGATTTGGAGGCTGAGACATCTTTGCCCTCTCCTTTACCAGTCTGACCCCCTCCCTTACTAATAGTCTGTCCCGCCTTGGACACCTCAGTCCTCTCCCCAGACACATTCTTGGGACTGTTCCCTGAAGAAGCCCTTATCCCTGACTTGGAAGCTTTGACAAATTGCACCTTTTCATGTTGGACATCTACAATGACGTCAGATTGGAGTTGCTGGATCCTGGCTTCGAGCACTGCAAAGAGGAAGGGAAGAGAGAAAATAATGAAATAATCCGATAGAAAATCAACATAAGAATGAGGTATCTCATGCATGCTAAGAATAGCATGCAAAATGTAAAACCATTGACCATTTCCAAACCTAGTAAAGCAAGTAGGCCTATGAATACGCACCATCCAGCAGCTGAGATTGTTCCCATACTCGTTTTTTCCCATCTTCTTTCTTTGGGATCAGAGCTGAGAAATGTCTTCGTTGTGATGTCCATGGTGGCTCTGCAAGTAGAAGGTGTTGTGAGCTTTTCTTTGACAAAAACTGACACACTGAATGCACTGTGACTTTAGTTGTGTTTTTCAAAAACAATCCTGGGACATTCGCAGATCAGATGCCAATTCGTGTTGAGGTTTAGAAATAAAATTGAGCAAATATTGCATTGACGTTATTGACAGGCAACGACCTGCAAATTCATAATATGGAGATCCTAATATAGTTACATAAGCTGTAAATAGTCATTTAGCTCATCTCTGCGTTTACAAACGTGGTTTTAAAATCTCGACAGGATGAGAATTGAGCATGGGTATGTAATAGCTGGTCAACTACAGCTGGTAAATGAATTATATTATAATACTAGTAAATAGTTATCGAGAGATACCAAATATTGCAAGGATATTATAACTAGTCATGACAATGCTGTGCTGGAACTCACTCGTGCACCCGTCCCCTTGGCTTGACATACAGTAAGTAACGTTAGCTAGATAGCGAGGGACAAAACATACCTGAAATGTGCCTTTCAATGTTATTCCGGATTGTAAGGCAATGGTCGGCATATGGCACACGACGAACACTTATTTCCAACAGTATGCGACCACTCAGACACTTTGGAAAGGTACAGAGTCTCAAAAGTGACATGTTGACATAATAACCACATTACTTTTTCCCCACACTAGGCTGCCATTTTGAATTACACCAGCTAATCGAACACAATGGATCTGAGTACAGGCACGGATAGAAGAGCACCGATAAATCGAGCAGTGTTTGTTTGGAAAGAAGAAGGTACAAGATTTTTTCTGAAATGGAGTGTAGAATATTTCCAATTAAACAAGGAATCATAAATATGCAATTTGTGAAATGTATGCATTTCGCTACACTCGCTTCAACATCTGCTAACCATGTGTATGTGACAAATACAATTTGATTTGATGCGCAAAGTTGATTTTGTTTTACCTTTATTCTCAGTGAATAATAACTTTTATGTTTGTTGAAAATGAAGTTTTATTGTATTATTCGGGAATATCTGATAAATTATAGAAATTATGACCTCTGCTGAAAAAAATAAATGACAATGAGTTTCAAACCTGTATATGACCTATATCACCTATAGGTGGCAGCCTCACCATAAAATAAGTAGAACAAAGGTCAAACTAGGTGTAACACGTAAGTGGTCTTGCGGGTACAATTATGTGTTGGTTGGAGGGAAAAATTGCCACATCACAACCTTTTGGATGGCTTCCAAATAGCACTGATGAACTTTTGAAACACATTTGAACTGCCAATCCACGTTGTCAATGTGTAATTACGATATAACACCATTTAAAAAAATAATCATATTAGTTCTGCTTGTAAATTGGTTCGGTTAACCCTACTGGTGCGATGCATACAGCCCCTCTGTTCACTACAATATCATACTCAGCATACCCTTTGAAACAAATGCACAGTGCTTCTGCAATACAATGAGATTCACTTACACTCTGCATCAAAATTGAATATTCTTTCATAGGCCCTTTTCATTGTATCCTTAATTGAAGTAATGCAGAAAATAAATTCTACATCGTTCTAATAGCCTGCACGCCGTTTGACCTAACAAGTGTCAGATTCCTCTTGTCACCCGTAAAGCATTCCTAAAGACTTGTGCAGCCTTTTGTGTGAGGCGCTGGAAGTTAACATAAGTACTACTTGAGAGGCCAGGCTGGGAAATGCGGTCCACGCAGTACATCTTTTCTCAATGGAGGTGGTGGTTGGGATCACAGTCACAGCGGTTGGTGTCTGCTGCTGAGATGTAGGTGAGGATCAGGAGGTGTTTSTRGRTARGGTTCACGAGCAGGGCCCCTCGACAGGCTCGTTTGATGTGGTTGGCCTCTGTCGGCGGCTGGCTCTTTACGCTGGTGTGACAGTCATTGCCGGGTGAGTGACTGTCAATGCTTGGGCCAACAAAAGGCGAGAAGACAGCCATTCATGGCCCTGATAATAGCCAGGCCAGGACAAGGCTGCCATTCTCACACACTTTGATCATCTGGATTCTTTGCACACCTCTGTAGGGGCTCCCTTTTTGTTTTACAGATGGACGCTGTTTTGAAAGTTCACCTGGCCAGGGAAACTTGATGGAGATGCTTTGTGAAATGCTTGTGTTGGTAAATGCTTTTGGCATGTGTGTGTGTGTGTGTGTGTGTTCCTCTCAGATGGAACAAATGACATTCCTGTGGAAAAAAGTTTTTTGAGATGGCTGCTTTAGGCTGTCCAACTGACTTCCTAGAGGAGTCATTCTTGGACATGTCAAATATTAGTCATAATGTTGAAATGGTCAAGAAAACATATTTTGGAAATGATTATGTGTGTACTGGACAGTATATGTATAATACACTCAGTGGCGTACTGCAGTTTCTGAGCAAACTCCCCCACCCAAAAGTATATATATATATTTTGTTTTGGTGGATTTTTTGGGTGGGAAACAGCTAACTTCAGACAATTCTACACATTTTACKATGGGGCAAAGATTTWAAAAAATTGRAGTGTTATAGCTAATTTCATGCTATTCTACACAATTTGCAATGAAGCTGAGAGAATTTAGATTTTTAAAGCTTTTTTCCTGCTATTCTACACATTTTGCCATAAGGCTGCAATAAAATTTTGCAGTTTTACCACTAATTTCCTGTAATTCTAAATGTTCTGTCATGGTTTATGACGTGTTCATATGCTATCTGGGGAGGGGGCAGACCTCCAGGGTTCACCCAACCCAAGCCAACCTCCGCCTTGCAGGGGGTGCAGGGGTGTGTGGTACGCCAGAGTACAGTATATGCATAGCCATTTATAGGAAATATGTTTTCATTGGTCATATTACGTAAGTATTCATTATTCATCTTCTCTTCCGAATATTGACATAAATAACATTTTTAATTACAAGACTTTCTTTTGTTCGTTTACCAAACAGATTGAGCAAATATTTGAAGTATGAGTGTCAACAGTGGATTAATACTAACATCTTGACCATTCTGACTCACACCACTCTCACAGGGTTTCCCACACAAAGAGGCAAGGCACATTAAGATGGTTTGAATTAGTGAGTCATCTAGGAAAATATTGTAAAGATTTTTTATGCTGGTATTTACAAGTGCTACTTAATGGAATAATGGCTGAGACTACAGAGGTGCATGTAACACTTTGCCTTTGTGATGCTTAGTMATTCCCATCACTGTACTTAATGCTAGACTCAAAGTACCCTTTTGGTTCTTGTCCAAAACCTCTGAGGGGTTTTAAAATGCTGAGCCAGCAGAGGTCATTACAGTAACTACGTCTACATACCGCTATCTCTGTGTCTCACCTTATCAGTGTTCTGATTATCTGCTTTGGTATCACTGATGTGCAAAATCACAGCTACTTAATCACACCTGTCATGTCTCTTTTTTTCTTCAAAAAGCCACAGTTTGTGCTATCGCCCTGAGATCTTCTCCCGCCATCGTAGCAGGATGAGGATAGCTTCTGGGTCTCTCAAAACAGTTCAGTCCATCAGATAGGTGCCCCGTTTATTACCAGGACACCGACAATAGTCACGAAGCAGGATATGCAAATGAGCCATGCTCTGACTACGCCACGGCACAGTGATGGTGGTGGTTTGGTCAGTTCCTGAATGAGGCCTGGATGTTTACTCAGTCACCCACAGTGTGTGGCACAGAGATATCAAGAACACGTGCATTGGTCCAAACTGGCAGGAAGTCGACAAGTGAAGACAGATGAATTTGCATATTCACAGAGGTTATTTTGTTATAATAATTGATTGGCYGTGTGTTACACAGTGCATTCGGAAAGTATTCATACCCCTTCACTTTTTCCACATTTTCTTACGTTACAGCCTTATTTTAAAATGGATTAAATACAATAAATACAATTAAATACAAATACAATCAATCTACACACAATACCCTATGCTCATGCTGGGAAATGGGGCGGCAGGTAGCGTAGTGGTTAGAGTCAGTAACCGAAAGGTTGCAAGATCGAACCCCAAATGTATTAAAAATAAACAGACTCAAATTTAGCTCAGGTGCATCCTGTTTTCATTGATCATCCTTGAGATGGTTCAACAACTTGATTGGAGTTCACCTGAGGTAAATTCAATTGATTGGATATGATTTYGAAAGGCACACACCTGTCTACATAACGTCCCACAGTTGACAGTGTATGTCTGAGCAAAAACCAAGCTATGAGGTTGAAGGAATTGTCCATAGAGCTCCAAGACAGGATTGTGTCAAGGCACAGATCTGGGGAAGGCTACCAAAAACCTTTTGCAGCATTGAAGGTCCCCAAGAACACAGTGGCCTCCATCAATCTTAAATGGAAGAAGTTTGGAACCACCAAGACTCTTCCTAGAGCTGTCTGCCTGGCCAAACTGAGCAATCGGGGGAGAAGGGCCTTGGTCAGGGAAGTGACCAAGACCCCGATGGTACCTCTGTCAGAGCTCCAGACTTCCTCTGTGGAGATGGGAGAACCTTCGAGGAGGACAACCATCTCTGCAGCACTCCACCAATCAGGCCTTTACGGTAGAGTGGGCAGATGGAAGCAACTCCTCAGTAAAAGTCAAATGACAGCCCGCTTGGAGTTTGCCAAAAGGCTTCCTAAAGGACTCTCAGACCAGGAGAAACAAGATTGTCTGGTCTGATGAAACCAAGATTGAACTCTTTGGCCTGAATGCCAAGCGTCACGTCTGGAGGAAACCAGGCATCGCTCATCCCCTGGCCTATGCCATCCCTACGGTGAAGCATGGTGGTGGCAGCATCATGCTGTAGGGATGTTTTTCAGCGGCAGGGACTGGGAGACTAGTCAGAATTGAGTGAAAGATGAATGGCGCAAAGTACAGACAGATCCTTGATGAAAACCTGCTCCAGAGTGCTCAGGACCTCAGACTGGGGGCGAAGGTTCACCTTCCAACAGGACAACGACCATAAGCACACAGCCAAGACAACGCAGGAGTAGCTTCGGGACAAGTCTCTGAATGTCCTTGAGTGGCCCAGATAGAGCCCGGACTTGAACTTGATCAAACATCTCTGGAGACCTGAAAATAGCTGTGCAGCGATGCTCCCCATCCAACCTGATAGAGCATGAGAGGATCTGCAGAGAAGAATGGGAGAAACTCCCCAAATACAGATGTGCCAAGCTTGTAGCGTCATACCCAAGAAGACTCAAGGCTGTAAAAGCTGCCAAAGGTGCTTCAACAAAGTACTGAGTAAAGGGTCTGAATGCTTACATAAATATGATGTTTTTTTTATTTGATAAATTTGCAAACATTTCTAAAAACATGTTTTTGCTTTGTCATTATGGGGTATTGTGTGTAGATTGATGGGGGGGGGGGGGGGACTACGTAATCCATTTTAGAATGTGGCTGTAACGTAACAGAATGTGGAAAAGTGAAGGGTTCTGAATACTTTCCGAATGCACTGTTTTTACACATTATGTCCCTTGTGAATTTAGTAACTTTCCCACAGCTGTTACAAATAGACGTTAGCTAACACATTGTTACAGCAAATGTGAAGACATTTGTATACTCACAATAGAAATCTGCCTTTAAATATTTTGATAAGAGATAAAAGAGCAGAATTATTCTATCATGCGCTTAAAAAGTGAAAGGTCAGGGGTGAGCAACTGAAAGAATCTATAAGCCATCAGACTGCTGAACACTTGAACTGGACTGACCACCTGCTCTGATTCTCTGCACCTTACTCACGCACACCCACACAGACATACACAAATCCACACATATATATTCATGCTACAAACACATCATAGCTGCTGGCATACTCTTATTATGATTGCTAAATACTGTACAATTTAAACACTTGCCCCTCAATCCCCTTTTTCCCAAAACACGTGTAAATATTGGACTATAATTATTCTACTGAGCCATTTACATTATGTTCATAGTCTTATCTTTTATTATTTCTTATTGTTGTTGCATCATCAAGAAGGAACCTGTAAGTAAGCATTTAGTTGGATGGTGTATACCATGTGTATCCCATACATACAATTACTGTAATAAAACTTGAAGATCAGCAAGAGAAGTATAGAGGGAAAGAGGGGGAGAGAGAGTGAGTGAGATAAAGAGAGGAAGGGGAAGAGCAATTGAGCCTCAGAGTGAGCGAGAGGGAGAGGAAGGGAGAGAGAGAGAGAGAGAAAGAGAGAGAGAGATTAAGTCCAGAAACAGGGAGTGAGTCAGTGGAGTTAGCAAAAGAGAGAAAACAATTAATAATAGGAGCTATTACTGAGGGATCGTCAGTGCTAAGAGGGAGGTCGAGTTTCAAGCCCTTTTGAAGACTTTGATGGTACAAAACAGGCCTCATTACAGAGATATTATCTCCATTCATACACTTACAGAGCCGCTTGGATCCCTGCTGGGAAAGATTAGGTTCCTTCGCTTGTGAACATCCTCCTCTGGTGCCCGGGCTGCAGAGTTCTCTCAGCTCAGGGCGCACCCTGGCTGGGAGACGCAACGTGGGAGCCGACTGAAAGCCAGGGAGGGCTCAAACTCCCAACAAGCAAGCCCATTCTCATTTGGAGAGAGAACTGCGTCACACCAGAGGGCCCCCCACCGGCTACTGATCTCTGAGTTTAGCATATGCCTTGTATTTTAGGATAGGGAACCAATGAGCTTTGGGCCTCGTTTCTTAACGATCATCACATTGACTAAAAGTCTTGAATGGACTTGGATTCTGTCATATAGGCCTACTGTATTTAATGTTATACTGTAAGTGTCTCTAACTTTAAGCATCAGCTGTCAGAGCAGCTTACCGATCACTGTACCTGTACACAGCCCATCTGTAAATAGCACACCCAACTACCTCATCCCCATATTGTTTTTGTTTTTTTTGCTATTTTGCACCCCAGTATCTCTACTTGCACATCATCATCTGCACATCTATCACTCCAGTGTTAATACTAAATTGTAATGATTTTGCCTCTGTGGCCTATTTATTGCCTTACCTCCCTAATCTTACTACATTTGCACACATTGTACATATATTTTTCTATTATTTTATTGGCTGTACATTTGTTTATCCCATGTGTAACTCTGTGATGTTGTTTTTGTCGCACTGCTTTGCTTCATCTTGGCCAGGTCGCAGTTGTAAATGAGAACTTGTTCTCAACTGGCCTACCTGGTTAAATAAAGGTGAAATAAATAAAAAATAAATATTATAGTATGTTTTGAACTGGTTACTGAGAATAAGGTGCACACCATGATAAATATACAAGAATGTGGTTAAATATGAAAAATAATTGAACAATGCGACATTATTTGAAGCACCATATCCACCTGGAAATATCCATACAATTCATTTTGGGTCATTCATATTCTACAATAATATGTCTAACTTCAATAACTAAGGATACTGTATGGGTCTATAGTCAAGCCACAGACAGCAATGCATGAGCTTGTGTCTAGCTTTGCACTGACGTTTGGATCCAGGACACCACAAAGCAATCTACTGCAACATCTGACATTCAGATGAGGGCAGAACCTTTGTTCTTTGACCTCCGGGGAAGACTGACTTTTAAATAAGAAGTTATACAGTACATAGCATGATTGTATGATTTTAATTATGGCCAATTTTCAGAGAGGATGGGCAACTGGAGCTTCCGGGGGATGGCCAGAGGGGCCTTCATGAAAGAGTTCCCTCTCCATGAAGTGAAAATAGGGATGACCAAGCAGCTGGCATATGAATAAATTGGAAATAGAAGAGCTATCATAGAAATCAGCTTAAAGAGTCATTCAAGTCAAATAGAATCCCAGAGAAACACCCCAAAGAAAAAAACCCTGACCCAGTTATTTGAGCTATCTTTTTTAATGGTATGTAGACCTACACGCCCACAGCATGATGTAAAGTCTACCAGCCACACGTAAATGTAGATGTATACTCTTTATTGATTACAATTAGATTTGCATATTTGTATTTAACTTCACACATTGTTGAGCAGGCATAAGCAAAGCCAGCTGTGATAGGTCTTCTAGTACTTCAGAGGACATTGAAGAATATTGTTTTCCATTACAGCGCTGATAGAGAGAGCTGGAGCACCCTATAACAATTACACAGGCAAGCCTGTGAACACTCAGCTGTCCTGAGAACTATTTAAATTTTTTTGAAGATTGGGAAACAGTTTTATACAATGCTAACATAAAACACATCCCCTATGTGTGCTGTGCTCTCCCGGCCCAGGCTCCTCCAGTCTGGCAACAGCACAGGCAGGCAGCGACAAACAGACAGTTATTCCGCTGGGCGGAAGAGGGGGAAGAAAGGACAGTCTGTAGGAAAGAAGGAATAAACCTACTGGAAGTCAAAAGACACTGCAGCGTGGTTTAATTGGGGGGGAAAATGTGATTTTTACTAGGGCCTATGAAGATAAATAGAGAGAGAGGCTTTGATGAGGAGGTCCACTGTATCTAATGGCCAGAACAAGCAGGTAGACAGGAATGGCTGCCAGGGTTTAGGGGGGTTGGGAGCTGTGGGGGAGAGAGAGGGCAGCTGGCCTCTGTCTGACTGGTCTTTTATGATGGGAGAGGGGGGAGAGGGGGGAGAGGGGGGAGAGAGGGGAGATATAAGGACAGCCAACTCCTGGTAGCAGTTAACAAGCTAAAGAGTGTGAAGTGACTGTCGCCCTCTCTGTGCACGCACCCCTCAAACACACTTCCACCCCTGGACACCGTGGTCGCCCCGGGGTGGTACACATCATTGAAACCGGGAAGTAAGTGCCGCACTAACTGGATAGACTCACTTTAAAACATGTGCTGTGGAGTGCTGCGGCTGATCTCATAGCACCGTCGGCTGGCGGAAACAGATGATATCAAATATTTCATTTTGGTGTAAAAAAAGAAGAAAAAAGGTCAACACAGCCTACAGTACAGTTACAGTTTTGTCATCATTTCGTTATTAATGATTGCATATAACAGTGAACTTGAGCCACTCTTCAAATACCATCAGGAATAAACTTAAGGAGTGAGGACAGGACAGTATATGGACAGTTTTGACAAATATTTAATGTAATGCATTAGGGTGTTTTTCATTTCTCTGAAGCCAATGACTCTGAGTCCTGATTCACAGAAAGACAGGATGTGAAGTAGTAAAACACGTGTTCACCATTACCACCCTGGTCTCACGAATCAAAGGTGAACATCAGACACCGCCTCATAGAAACATTAACACAGGTGACCAGAAAGACTTCACTGGAACAGCTCTACCAACACTCCCCTCTGCCGTTGTTTCCGACATATTGATGCAAAACAGGGGCGAAAACTAAAGCCCCTTTTAATCTGTCCCATGTGTCTACAAACAGTCCAGTCTCAGGTGTCACAAAAGTCCACCTCCCATGTCACTTTACTGGAGTTACTTTCTTACTGATGATTTGACCTGGGAGAACTCCTCACCATCTTCAAGAGCTGGGACAACAAAGGTGTTTGACTTGACACTTTCCAGTTGACACTTTCCATGAAGCAATAAAACCTACAGTTAACCGGCTTAATGACACTCATGGCTTTCTAGGAACAATGAATAGGAGAACAATTCTGCGTTTAGAAATTAGAAAAGGGAGATGGTGCAAAGCCTCTCTCGTTTATTTTAAATAGTTATCAATGATTGTGGCCCCACCCCTCTCCTTTCAACCCCCCAGATGCAAGCCCTGCCCAGGATAAAATGCAGGACAAGCCCAAGCCTCCCATTCCACACAGGAGAAGGGACTGGCTGCACAGGAGAGAGTGAGGACATTCATTTACTGCTTCATTGCGTTATACAGGCAGACAGACCTGACGCACACTCACTGACTGCCTCTCTCACTCACTCACTAGCTGCTGCCTCTGTCGCTCTCTCCTTCATACACACACTGTCTCTCAACCCTCTTCCTCCCTCTCACTCTGCCTCTCTCACATATACACAGACACACACACACACACACACTCTAACTCTCATTCTCCCTCGTTCTTTTACTCTCTTCTCTTTCTCTCTCTCTCTCTCGCTCTCCCTCTCTCTCCCTCACACACACACACTCACTCTTTCTGTGACTCTCTCTCCCTATCACACTCTCACACACACTTACACATGCACACATTCACTCTCTCTCCTCATTCAACTCATTCTCAGCCACGGGTCAGCAGCACAGACAAGCACCTTATTCCAGTCCAGCTGGAGAGAGAAGCATCGCAAGGTGCATGCATCGCAAGACAGGACACTGACTGACTCTGCAGCCGTAAAAGAAGGACGCAAGCCAAGGAACAGAACAAGCTTTCGGAGAACAAGGAAACAACATAAAAGAACAGATTGCTTTTGGCAATGGATTTACAGAGTGAATCGTTTTCCAGTGAATAAAAGCTGAAAGACAAAGAGGAGATCATCAGACACACAAGTTAAGAAACAAACTCATCTGGGAAAGAGGACTGGTTGGAAGCCCAGGTTCCTCTCTGCTCTGCTGATTGGAAGCCCATGTTCCTCTCTGCTCTGCTGTTTGGAAGCCCAGGCTACTCTCTGCTCTGATCCTCAGTGACAGGGTCTGCTGCCCCCTCGATCATCACCCCTTCCCACCCTCAGAGAGCGACCACTCACCTGGACCACACAGCCCGGGTCTCCAGCCAGCCAGCATGCATACTGCCTGTGCAATGTGCACCTTGGGAGTCTGACCCACCATGTGCAGATGGATGCCACCCGTCGCTAGTCTCCGTCCTGACCTCGCTGCCATTGGCACTGCGCACGCTGGGCTTCCGCCCCTTCCCAGTGCTGCATCTCTTCGGTTGGCGTTCCTCACCCTGCTCCTGGTGGCTGGCACAGCTCTGGGGGGCTGCCCGCTCGGGGTAGGGCATGAYCCCCTCCAAGTACTGGCAAGAGGCATCAACTGCTCATGGACACTGGAGCGGCACACACGCAGTTACAATCACCTAGAGGGCGACGTCCGACTACGGCGGCTCTACTCCGCCAACAAGTTCTTTCTCTGTATTGACAAAACAGGCAAGGTGGARGGCACCAGACGGAAAAACTACGCTGAAAGTGAGTAAGCTGACACTATCTCCCCTTTCTATCTTTCCTATGTGACGGAGAAGAGATGGGATGCCTATTGTCTTTTATGGTGGTGTAAACTCTCTGATCTTGCTACTTTTATAGCGGTTCATAGGAGTTTCACTGGCTTGTATCAGCCTTTTGCGCCTATTTGTGCCGCGTTTGGAGCGGGAGACGTTGCGAGGTAAACTGTGAATTCCACAGTGTGGTTTAAGCCACCTCATGGGAAACCCAGCACTGTGTTTACAGCAAGGCAGACTTGAGGAAAGACATTGTGCATCAGTTGGTCGTGCAAACTGGGCTTGGGAAAAAAGCTTCAATTTCACAGGGGATTAACATGTCAAAACTGTGTTGAAAATATTCCAGTTGCAAGGGGCAGATGTACCCACAAACCATTTCTGTCACAGTTTACATGGGCACAGCAATTTTCCATTTTTCTCACCAAGTTTGTCTAGCGCTRGTTAAGGGGATAGTCGGCATAATTTGGAGCCTTTGTGATTTAAACTGTTAAGTACAGACCCAGAATCAACCGRTAACTCAGATCCTGTGTGTGTGATAACTTCTGATCAGACCAGAGAGCTGGCTTCACATCCGTGTACAGCAGGTGCACTGGGCTCGCCAGCGCTGTATCATTTATTGTAGGCAGTCAGAGAATTTCCACATACCCATGCAACGTGATAAATCTCCTAACACATACCTACAGTATCATCAAGTATCTTCCAAAAATGCCTTAAACAGATCAGACCTCTTATCACCTGCTACCATCTCATCTCAGTATGTTCAGTTGTCCTAGTTTTTCCAGATTGGACAGCACTGTATCTGATGTTAGTAATAAGGACACTTGAGAGGAGGGAAGTGGTGTCACTCACTCCACGATCTCAATCATTGGTGTCTTTCAGACCTTTGACCAGGTCTGACAAGTTGTCGCTGGTCATGAACTGACTTCCCAGTGGCCACTGGACAYCCTTGAGACATTTACACCTTTGACGGTTATATTTATCCATTTAGTCGTTAATGCCTTTTTACGCCAGTGGGTGAGTCAGGTTTTTTCCATGCTACCGAGGTAACAGCAGGGACTGCCCAGTCAGTCTGCCACTGTGTACAGCCTTATAACAGTCGGGTGACATTTGTTAACTAGACTACTCATCTGGCAGACAGATTTATACCTCACACACGCCAACATAAATTCACATTGACTTGAATTATCACAATTCAAAATTGTGTCGGTGTTCGTTTCCCTCAAATGGGGATTCAAATTTTCATATTGGTGGTTAAGATGTCAGATATAATCATAAAATGTAACTCTCTATGTTTGACACTTTAAAGGGAGGCTGAACTTCCTGATTTGGCCTCGTTTGGGTCATTAAGAAACGTTAACGGCCCTGACTCAATTCAAATGTGAGTTGGTTTCGGCGTGTGGTTTGATGTGGGTGTCTCGTGTGTGTTCACAGGTGGAAAGAGTTAGCCAAATCTTCTGCCAATTAGCTTCAGCTGGCTGGTGTGCGACAGTGGCAAAGTTGGTTTGACTTTAGATGGCCTATCTTCGGGCTAGTTAGGGACCGTCAATAAATTACACAATGTAAATAAGACAATATTTAAATTTTGCACACCTTTTAGTTCTCATTAAATTCTTTCAATATTTGTATGCAAATTTCTACAATTTAAATGTGGTTTGAGCTTTTTAAGTTATTGAAATTTGGAGCAAATGGAATTTTAACATATTGTCCAATGTATATTTTGTAATTTACCGATGCTCCCTAACTAGCCCCATAGGGATATCCAAAGTTAACCCAAATTTACCATAGGCATTACGATCGGGTCCCGTGCAGCTGCACGCCAAATTGATGATTACTTGTGTGCTGCCAGTTGTGGGCAGGGTTGAAACAAACCGAACCGAACCTTAATTTACATTGTGATGCAGTCATGACTACAAAACTCAGTTTTGCTCTTTAAAGGCCCAGTGAAGTCAAGCACGTGATTTTCCTGTGTTTTATATTTCCACACTATGAGGTTGGAATAATACTGAAATTGTGAAAATGATAATGCCCTTTTAGTGTAAGAGCTGTTTGAAAAGACTACCAGAAATATCAGCCTGTTTTGGTGGGATGGAGTTTTGGCCTTTCATGGTGACATRAACATGTAGTAAATTAGTTAATAGACCAATAAGAGTTCCAAACCTCTGCCAATCAATCAAATCGTATTCATCACATGCTTCGTCAACAATAGGTGTGGACTAACAGTGAAAGCTTACAATAAGAGCTCATTTTCAGTTTTCCCCTCCCCACTCAGACCACTCCCAGAAAGTCCTGGCAAAATTCTTGCTTGAGCAATTGGCCTTTGCAAAGAAGCCATTTGTATTTKTTTTTGACCAATTTAATTGAAAACAATCACAGTAAGGTACTTAATTGTTACCCAGAAATGTTAGATACTGAGATAAAAATGTCTGCATTGGACCTTTAAATTCATTGGCGCAGCAGTGGAAATGTTGAATTGGCATGGCAAGGGAACTTAATAAGAGGACTGTAGCTAGCTGAAACTAAACTTTTTCATGCTCCCTTAGAAAGCAGGAAAAGTGATGCATCTGGATTGGGAGATTTGTGGCTTTCCATGATCTTGTCAGAAGTGGTTAGTCGGTTGTACAGAGTGGTTCCCCATAAATGTGCTGCCCCCAAATGCAATGCTGTCTTTACCCACGATCCTCTCATTTCCTGCCCTGGAAAGAAAGATTCTCTATGAACACTACAGCACAGTGAGGGTGTGTACCTGCCTGTACACATACAGCAGCACCCTGCCAAACCAGTGGTCATTCAGGCTTTGCCTTGAAATTAGTTAAAGGGACCATGTGGTCGTGATGTGGTCATACCTCACAATGAGACAATCTGGTTCGGTCTATTCTGAGGTCTAGTTTGGGTTCTGTGTTACCACAGGCCATTGCATAAAGGCTTTTTCAATTAGACTTAAAACCTCTTTACCTAGAGAATTCCTTGATACTGATATGGTCACTGTGCTATAGATTGGAGATGGACGACTGGGAGGAAGCTCTGCATTTGTAATGAGCTTCCATTGACACAGATACAAGAGTGCAGCACAACTGTCCCGGTGAAAAGAGAGCACATTATCTTTAAGTGGCTTGGCTGGCAAAGTAGATTTTTGTGTTGAGTTGACTAGATTTTATCAAGTGTCTAATACAAGATGAAGAAAACAGCAATTACTTTATTATCCAAACATAAATCTCACATTCTGTGAGCACATCACACATGAGCACATGCATACACGTGCAAATGTATATGCATGCACGCACGCACGCACGCACACACAAACTTACACATTCAAACCACTCACCCACAGCAGACTCCTTGCTCCTTCCCACACGATTTAATGTTGCTGGTGTGAGTGGGGAAGCACAGCTCAGCAGAGCCCTGAATACTGTCCAGTGCGAGGCCCCTCCTTGTCCTCTGTGTTGCCCTTACGGTCTGTCAACACGGCTACATTGCCCCGACAGCCCTGCTACGCCCTCGCCCCACTCAGTTTTTCCAGCTCATGCTTCCAACCTCTCAGGTGCAGAAACAGTCGGAATTAGTCAACAGGCACTCTGCTAATTGAGGTCGGAAAATATTGTATCAATCCCAGTGGACCAGAGTATGGAACAGCTGAGGGAAGAAGCTGGGACTAAGAGAGATGGAAGGGACTGAGAGAGAGAGATGGAAGGGACTGAGAGAGAGAGATGGAAGGGACTGAGAGAGAGAGATGGAAGGGACTGAGAGAGAGACAGGGAAGGGACAGAGACAGAGACAGAGAAGGGACAGAGACAGAGAAGGGACAGAGACAGAGACAGGGAAGGGACAGAGACAGGGAAGGGACAGAGACAGAGACAGAGACAGAGACAGAGACGGGACAGAGACGGGACAGAGACAGAGACAGGGACTGAGACAGAGACAGAGACAGGGACTGAGACAGAGAGAGGGAAGGGACTGAGACAGAGAGAGGGAAGGGACTGAGACAGAGAGAGGGAAGGGACTGAGACAGAGAGAGGGAAGGGACTGAGACAGAGAGAGGGAAGGTGGGGTTGAAGAGAGCAGGTAGCAGTCTGAGACCAAAAGGTGAGCAAAGGAGTGATAGTCCAAAATCTAAATGGTTGGGATATCTGAATTAATTCCACTGTGTATGAGACCCAGATAGATGCTGATTCGTGTTCTCATATTTGTGTTTAGATACAATATGATACCACCACTCTACAGTGATGTTCTTAGAGTTCAGTGGAATATTATACTGAATGACTAAATGATCTGTGGTATATTGAAATGTAACACTTCTTGTACTGGTCTGTACACGATTTGTGGCCAGATATCAATTGCATAATTTGGAAATCCACTCCAAGGTGCAGTTCTGTCTGAAAAAGCATCCTGTTCTGTCCTGCTGATTTTGAACACACAGGTCAGATATCAATTCCTGAAACGTGTTATTGTTGCAGCCAGACCTAATCCCCACAGCTCTTTAAAGTATTTGTTAATCAAATCACCTAAATACCCATCAGCCATGATAAAGTGCCTGGCAAACCAATGGCAGATAGCTTGCAAAAACCACACTGGCTAAGTAGGCCTTCATTTGTGTGTCACCAAGGGGCTAAAAATAGCTTGTTGAAATAATAATGAGAGGAGAGAGTTTTCTTTTTGACTGATTGGGGTTCAACATGTTTTTCTTTTTAGCCAATGGTGGAGGTACAATGATTGAAGAGAAAAACAAATCAATGTATTTACAAAAGCTCTGAAAGTCGGCACGAATCATATCCTGTCCAAGGTCATGGTTCATAACTTACGAATTAAGCAGAGCACAACAGCTGTCGAGGTCAGACCGACCTCCACACGATAAACCCCAACAGCCAATCACTGAGTAGGGAGACCAATAAAATCACAACACAATGTTTGATGTTCCTCAGCCAGCCTTAGTCCAGTTCAAAATACATATTGGATCATTATGCTTGGCCAACCTCGTTTACATACTTTTTCCTTTTTTCTCATGTCAGGTCAGCATGAAATATAGTTGGCAGGCGTGCCAATGAATGAGCCATGTTCACATCTCACTTGAAAAGGACACACTGTTGAAATGAAGGGTGTGTGTGGCTAAGAGTATCAAACAGTTGAGCAGCCTCCAGACTATGACACCGCGTTTAACCTGAGGAAATAAGGTAATGTGACAAGTATAATCAGAGAAGTCACATTAAAATATGTCTGCTTCGCTATGTGTCAGTTTGCTGTTTTACCGTTCTTCATCTGTGCAGTTTACACTGGGAGGAGGTGGGTCCTGTTTACCACATTTCCCTTAAGCTTAGCTTTGCAACATCTTGCTGTTTGATGTGCGACTTTCCTTTGCAATGAGTTCATGAGTATTTGACTTGGACTGGGCCCATAGGAAGAAAATCTTCCACCCCTCTAGAATATGTTGTGGAAAGGATTTAAACCCATTTGAGAGAGGGGAAACTGTCACTCACTGGCCAGAGAAGGACTAGGTTGAACTTGAATTGGGTAGGATAAATTATTTTACAGGCAACTAGCTGCTTGTAAAGACCTTACAAATTGGCCTCAGCAATGTCCACGTTATGATATTTATTGTTTAGTTRCTAAAATACGAGTTTATTTCTGTTTATTGTAGCTAGAACTTGCTAACAGTTAGTTTTAAGGGTTCCTATTACAGTGTAATTACATGTGTGATTACACTGTAACAAGTATTGTAGTTAATTGTAATGACTCTAATAACATGTAACTGGCMGTAACTGCAGTCTAATTACAGGTGTAACAACAAATGCTCATTACCATGCTTGATACAAATGGGCACATTTCCACCATTTGTTTCYTTTRTTCTCAGTTGCATCTGATTCAGTACCAACTGTCACAAAATTTGAATCTCTCGTGGACAGAAGCACTAGGTGTCCAAGGTTAGAAAGGTTGGAGGCTCAATAGGCTCTAATTACCTACCCATGAATACGCACTGTTCAACAAATTCTCCACTCAATGTTGTCACTAGCAGCTGCACCCCAAAAGTGTATAATCTGGGTGAACTTGGTTGAGTTGACAAAAACAGATCAGATATAGGTCAACCTCACTGACTGGGGTCTACCATACAAATGTCATCCCAGATTGTAATTTCAAAAATTACTTATAATTAATGTGTTGTTGCCCATTATGACAACCTGAACCTCCTTGCCGTCCAAGTGGGAGGATAAACCCACTAGTACACCACAGAGTACATGTACTATCTGAATAAGTACAATGTAATTAAACAAGATTTAGCTAGTTAAAATGAAGTGTATCTTAAGGGCTACGTATTGTAATTGTAATTATTGTGTACCTACATAGTACGTCACCTATGTACATAGTTACCCATGAGCAATTACCTTATACTTATTTACTACTCATTCCCCAGTGAAAACAAACTAAATATGAGCATCTAATTTAGTCAACTTAATTGCAACATTTAAAAATACCTTACATTTCTTACAAAATAATGAGGATTTATATTGTTGTATTAATAATTTGATTAATTTGAATAAACAAAGATATAGGCCTACTCAATAACATAAAATAACGATTTTAATAGTGGTGACTCAAATCTACAGCCTATAGATGTGTAGCCTAGCTAGCTAGCTAATTCAGAAAAAACGGTATTGTATTTTTCCCCTACACCTCACTTTTCTATTTTTGGAGTTATTAAATAAAACCGATCAGAATTCCGAATAATGCCGTGAAGTAATGCTGAAAAATGTTATGTGGGGTGTGATGCTGTATGGAGGACCCGGCAAGCCAGCCTATTCCCTATAATGTAAACTCCAACAACAATAACTTCAAATGTATAACTTCAAATGAAACCAAATCATTTGCATTCTTGACTACTGGTTTCAATTTAATTTTCAGCCAACTTACAAGCAAATACTTTTWGAATTTATTGTTACAAATCAGCTTGCAAGGTTGACAGTCAATGTTTGCCCTAATAGCCTGCTAATGTTATGTTAGCACTATATGAGTCAGCCAGGCGCTATCAGCACCTAGCTTACAGCTAAATTAAAGTAAACCAAAATTTTGGAAATACATAACGCCATCTAATCAGTTAACAAAAAATGTTAACTACCGGTATATACAGTCATCTTAGCCAGCAAGCCAGCCAGCTAAAGTTAGTTATTTTAGCCTGCTAGCTAGCTTAGCKAGCTAACTAGCCTAGCTAGCCAACCACCACGGTTGACATAGCTAACGTAAACTCGTACATCGCCTTGGTCCGTACAATTGCCCTTATTTTAGCACCCCAAAACGTAATACTTCCAGATCAACTGTAATGTGAATACCATTGTAAAGCACAATTTATCCCCTTTCCAACAGAATAAATTACATGACCTAAACGCTGCCTGTTTCTGCATAATTCAAGCAGGCAATGAGCCCCGTCGGGTCTTTTTAAAAATGGCGGGTCTTTTTAAAAATGGCYGGTGGGGAAGCGAAACTAATGCGTGAGAGTGAGAAGTTGCTTTTTTTCACTCGATCTGTCCAACTTATCACCTTATCGCCTCTAAAATGTAAATAAAACACTATAAAGAGTTTATATAATGTGCCATTACATGCCTATTTGAAGGTTTGTGTCGAATTTGAATCGGGTTTTTAGAGCGGTGCTAAAGTGATCTTAGAAGTAAACAGCGGCTTTGAGAATGATGATCGCATGCAATGAAGACGCAAAAAATGACTAGGTATCCCCCCTTACCCCCGTCACTTTCCATTTCTTGTTTTTAAAGGATGAGAGAAGTGCTAAACCTGGTGGAGAGAGATTGTAAGACAGAAATAGTTGCTTTATGCTTGCTGTACGTTACGACATGACACGTCTAGATGTAACGGAGAGTCCGTTTTTACCATGTCGATCAATGCTTGAATAGAAACCTAGTTCACACCCCCGATTTTGAAGTCAACACAGTCCCATTAGTTTTCTTTGTAGCCTCGTTTGAATGTTGCGGTTGCGCACATTTGTACGGAATGGGGTGAGTTTACGTTAAGTAGTAAGCCAGAGAACAACACCAACTAGTCTAGCACAGGTAAGAACCCACAGAACTTACTGATAGACAGATGAGTTAGCTACCAAAGAAGAGCCAAGGAGAGAGGCACTTCAGAGGGAGAGGCCTTTTTACCAGCCGAGGGAGAGTCAGTTAATTGAATAGCGATATAGTAAGGTAAATCCAAATTGAATTTAAGCGGTTTATCTCCATCACTGCTGACACTCACAATGTACCGGTAGGTCGGTAGGAAACAGAGGTTGCAGGCTTCACATTCACGCTCCACACAGCACCTGGTTTCAGTCGGTGCCTCATTCCAAATTAGTCGAAACCCCATCCTTGTGGGTATTACTGCACCCAGCAATAACACACCTCCTTGGTATATTTCACTTTTTAAAAAGCTGTTGGGTCTGAATTGAAAACTAGCATTAGCTGTGGATGACGGAAAACTACTACAACTCACTCGCTAGCTTGACTACAACTACCAAATGCACAGGAGAAGAGATGCCGTTTTTCGCATGAATTTATATGCTTTCTTCTTCGTTGAATTGAATGTAATTACATGCTAGCATGGCTAGTAGCTAGCGTTAGCCAGCTGACGTTGACAACAGTGAATTGTGGGTAGTTCTGAAAATAAGTAAAATAATATTTCAAAACCCCCRAAAATAACTATTTTTATAGTTATAGTTCCAGCCTGTATTAGATAGAAAGTCACGGCCCTGCCTGCCTGTGGGGAAAACAGCCTGTTGTTACCTAGGTTACCCCATTGACTCACACCTAAAACTTGAAAAAAATTTAAAACATTTTTATTGTTGTCTGCTTGTTTTAGTCAATTACAAAACTACATTTAAGAAAAATACATGTCTAAAGATTAGTTTTAAACATTGCCTGCTCCTGAGCGTTCTCACTACTTAGAAAAACCTAATATTGAAGAGCTTCCCTCATGTCCCCTTCCATGACGGTGCTACCGGCCATGTGAGTGAGTGCTAGCTAGCTACCAAATGGAACATTAAGCTAGCCAAGACCTACAACATAAACAAACAGACTATACAGTCAATCAATCAATCAATCAATTTTATTTTATATAGCCCTTCGTAGTGAGTGGAGTTAGAAACGGACTACACTAAACAAGTTAAATGTGATACATCTCACAGACACACGTTAGCTAGCTAGCTACAATACATACGTATAGTTATTCCAAGACTAATATGAGTCATCAAGCCAGTCATTATTTTCTCTCCTTTATCCTCATTAAAATACGTCTCCAGTTTTGATCCTAATGAGAGGCACTGTGGCTAGCTAGGCTAGTTATCTACTGTAGCTATAACGTTAGACTACAGTACATTTTAGGTATAGCAAACACAGCTAGCTAACTAGCTAAACATGGCTAGCTTGGCTTGTAGTGGTACTAATGGTTCCTGTCAGGCTGTAGTCTTTACAAAGCCAGGGAAAATGAGACAACCTAGATATCCGACAATGTCCTGGCATATAGGAACATTGTTGAGACAAGTCCAATGGCTCTTTTGAACAAGGACAACCATATCTACTRGCTGTTAGCATGATCATACAATCAGCAAAACACAAAGGCCAGAATAATTGCTACAAATTATTATTTTTTGATCAGACAGCAGACAGCAGGCTCAATCAACCAATGACGTCACTGATTGAACTTTCCCAGGACGAAAACAAAAAATACAGCTATAATGCATAAGCCTGTATCAAATAAACGCCTGTTGTGTTCAGTGATTTAAGAAAATAAACGACCACACCGTGACTACAACTAAGTTACTAAGTCTTTGACCACACTAGTTGTGAGTAAAAACTCATGCTACCTATCCTTTAACATTACAAGTAACAATGGAAATTGACAACGCCTGTGTCTTCATCTGTTTCTTGTTCGTAAGCATTTTCCCATCCTGGAGTCTTTAGAGACCTTGTGGCAATCTGTGGTAAAGAAGAAGACTGTATGACAATTTAGCAAAGACACTACAATTAGCCTACTAGCCCTACCGTTCTCCAATCTATGATCACTATCATTTCTATAGACGGGTTGATTATTTAGCAACAAAAATGACGAGCGCACAACCATGGGGCAAAACAGATAGGTTGACTTAGACTGTTGACAACATGTAAGCTATATGTCGTCTCCAATGTTTATTGAAAACACAAATACATTTGTACAATAACTACTTGTTCTCTCTCAAATACATCGTTACAGTTGTTGGTTAGCTAGCTAAATGTCCTTGCTAAATGTCCTTGCTTTTGAAAGAAAAGCACATTTTTTGTCCATTAAAATAACATAAAATTGATCAGAAATACAGTGTAGACATTGATCATGTTGTAAATGACTATTGTAGCTGGAAACGGCTGATTTTTAATGGAATATCTACATAGGCGTACAGATGCCAATTATCAGCAACCATCACTCCTGTGTTCCAATGGCACATTGTGTTAGCTAATCCAAGTTTATCATTTTAAAAGGTCTCTGAAGATCTCGTACAACGCTGTGTACTACTTCCTTCACAGAACAGCGCAAACTGGTTCCAACCAGAATAGAAAGAGGAGTGGGATGCCCCGGTGCACAACTGAGCAAGAGGACAAGTACATTAGTGTGTCTAGTTTGAGAAACAAWCACCTCACAAGTCCTCAACTGGCAGCTTTATTAAATAGTACCCGCAAAACACCAGTCTCAACSTCAACAGTGAAAAGGTGACTCCGGGATGCTGGCCTTCTAGGCAGAGTTGCAAAGAAAAAGCCATATCTCAGACTGGCCAATAAAAATGAAAAAATAAAATGGGCAAAAGAACACAGACACTGGACAGAGAAACTCTGCCTAGAAGGCCAGCATCCCGGAGTCGCATCCCGGAGTTCTATAATTTAGCCCAACATGATGAAAATGTATGAGTGGGACATATTGACTAAAAACATGAAACATGGAGAAAAAAAAATCTCAATGCAGAGAACACCGGAAGAAGAATTATAATTGAATTACCATAGTGAATTATTGTAATGTTTGTTTATGTCTCAATTAATCCCATAAGGGATGGGTTGCCAGTTGGCGATTTGACACAAAAATACAATTTCCTTCATTCATAAAAAAAATGTAATTAATTGATTAATTAATTAATGTTGTTAGTATAGACTAACTATTAATTATTACAATTAATTACAATACTTGTTACAGTGTAATTACATATATATTTATCCTAATAAGGACCCCTTAAAATGAAGTTGCAGTAAACCTGACCTATCGTTGGTGTACACATGCAGGTAGTGTGGACACCTGATTATTTAAATGTGATTCAGTCGGTCACTTATTTTTCCTTATTGATAATGTTCCTGATACTGGAACAAGGACAGGAAGCTTAACTGAATGACTTGTGTATTTTCCAATTTCCCAATTTCCAGGTCATAACATGTTTGCATACCCTTGCTTTGGCAATAGACCTGGTACTACACTAGACATTTCACGATGATTTGGGTATTTAGTTGGCCCTTATGAAGGAGTGAGAAAGTTAAATTATGTCTTAAATATTATGTCTAACTCCTCCTCATGACTCACCATCAATGCTAAGTCAGAGTGACTGCATCAACAGCATGGAGTAAAAGCTAAGAAGGGAAGCACCTGGCTAAAGTAAGGACAGGCTGTTTTGAATAGGGAGAGGGCACACATGTTAATGAGGGTGTGAGAGGGCTGGGTTGTGCTCTGCTTAGTATTGTGGTGGACATTTAATAGGAGAGCTAGAGGCTTTCCCATTGCTCATTAGACCTGATGCGAGGTTTCCTCTAAAGCGTCTGAGGGGCTTCAGAGAGAATCATGGTGCGAACAGGAGGGGAAAATTCCACGAATCCTGCCACTTTAATCCTTCCGAATAAGGACTGTGGCCCTGGCCTGAGTCGGAAACGATGAAAATCGATCTATTGCCAGCTGTTCCTGGCATTGAGAGGCAAAAAGCTAAATAAAACACACGCGCGCACACACACACACACACCCACACCACACACACACACACACACACACACACACACACACACACACACACACACACACACACACACACACCACACACACACACACAACCACAGCCACACAACACACACACACACACACACACACACACACACACACACACACACACACTCAGACACCCTGGGAATGTTGTGGAAAATGTGTGGCAGTGTGGCACTCTAATTAGTCTAACCTCAATGGCTTCTAACACCGGAGTTTGATATCATGAATGGCCAATTTTTTTTAAATACAAATACCAGCTAACAACCACAGTCTGATCCTTTCTGTTCTATACTGGGTTCATCAATGGGTTTATTGAGTCTGACTTTGGCTCCAAGAATCCACTCCTTTTTACGTCTTACCACTTTGTACATTCTGTGGGTTTGAAAGAGTAGAAAAGGAGACAATACCATTGCCAATAAGGAACCCTCTTTTAAAGACTTGAGCTAATTATGTTAGGAGAGTCTCCATTTGCATGACTGTTTTAATGACATGGGGAATTAGAGCTTCACACATTATCTATAGACTTTGGAGAGAGTTAATTGGGGAGAACTGAAACAATTACAGAGTTTGATAGCCTAGATGGTAATATATATATATTATGTTGTTAAAATTTATATTATTACTCTTTGTTTTTATTTCACTCAATGATCATGCTGCTGCTCCCCCTATAGTCATTCCACACCACCCCCTCAACAGTCTTTACTCTGCCTCCAACCCAATGGACATTTATTTAGTCTTCACTGCCACTGTTGTTATGATGTAAATAGTGATATTTTTATTTGTATTGTTTGTATTATATTTTCATTTTTTATTTCACTAGTCCTGCAATATTTTCACTGTACCCTGCAATCCCACCTGCAACCCTGTACATGTGACAATTAAACAATCTGAATCTGAATCTAGATTAAAGATACAGTGAGACAAGGGACCAAGTGTTCTTGATGCCAGAAACAACCCTTTCCCACTGATGTTATTCAGCTCTGTCTGCTGGCTACCCAGACTAATATACTGTTGCTAATAGAGTCCAAGCCATGCTCCCCAAAATGATTTACCCTCCTCATACACCATTGTAATGACCTACAATACATTACAGCAGGCATTGCAGTGTTATACACAGACTGTGAGCCAAGCAGTAACTTTTTAGAGGGGAATAGAGCTCAGTGTTTTCCTCAATGACCACTGTTATTATTAGAGAGGTTTTTGTGAAAGGTGTAAAGTAAGTATTCATTAGATCAGCTGGGAACCGCCAGTCAGCCAGTCTTACTCAGGCAGCAGCACCATATGTTTGGAATCATCATCTGCCAAAGAAAATATTGTCAGCAGCACTCAGTTCTCGGCTTAAATCAGGCCGCTCCATAAGACGGAGAGGGAGACATAGGCTCAACCCCGGGACTGCAAGGCACTGCAAGGTGGAGGACAAGGGCAGTCCCTCCCTTAGGCCAACTGCCGGAGTTTTAATGGTTTTGTTTAGACCTTTTCAAATGAAGAGTCTCGCCTCCCAGTTCGATGGAGCCAGACATCATTGTCTTGGAAAGAGCTGTTGGCCCAGGGAAAAAAAGGAAGCTGAAAGAGGAGCTCTTAAATCACAGGGAACCTCGATGTGAGTAAGAAACGGTAACAGGCAGAAAGGAATAACAGTTAAGAATGTGTAGTCGGCACACCTGCCGGTTGTTGGCTAGCTTGCCCACCCATTGGAGTTAAGACAGATTACCATAGATTGGGTCCTAAAGGAAGCAATAAGCAACCATAAAACAGGGCTAGGTTAAGACGCCACGCGCCTCTACACTCAGGTAAATCTGGGCCTCTGCCTCCCCACCATTTCCTGCGTACTTCAGTCTGGGGCCCGGCCAGAAAGACCCACCTGCCTTGCCTCATCTGTCTGTGGAGGGAGGAGAAGTGTTGTGTGGAAAGCTCTCTGGACCCAAGTCCCTCACATCAGCAACATGCCTGCATGGCTGCAGTAAATAATGACCTGCTGTCAGGCAACTGAGAGACTTCATTGACTGCTACTACGTATGTGTGTAATAGATTGTATATCTGGCTAATTACGTCTCCACAGGGAAGTCACATTGTGTCACAGTGAAATAAACTGGAAATAACAGCTATACAGGTTATTTGAATCATGTGAATGACGATTATTGGGAAAATTGGTTTAGTTTTACTACTAGGCCTTATCGTTACTCCATATCTCTATGACTCATTATTATACAGTGGTGCTGGGTTTGTTGGTATGAATCGTTGGCACTAATCCAAGGTCCTCCTGTGTGAGATGTTCTCTGGCACGTTTCTAGGACAGGGTGTGATTTCACAGATTACAGGAGTGAGTGGTTAGTGGGTCATCCTGAGAAGTGAACCCTGACCCCTTTATAGTACRAGACCACACCCAGCCAGATAGACAGACAGACACATACACACCTACAAAAGAAGTGCAGTACAATATTACAGATAGGAGGAATAGCCTGACCTACTGTAGTTTCGTATGCCCGCCCAAAGTCAAGGAAAGAGCAGGTCTACAGACTCTATCTGATGTACTGTAACCTTAGCTATTTCTGGAAGTGGATAATGAATGCAAATGTGAAAGTCAACTCCCCGGGTCCCTGCATACCATCAGGTTTAGACCATGCACCCCACCTTCCTCTAAAAGGACATTACATACACGTTCTCTGTACCTGCTTTGTATCAGGGGGAGCATTTAGCTAATTGAACATGAGCAGGATCTGAGTAGCGTGTCAAAGTTCTTTGTGAACTTGTACGTGTGTGTTTTAGAATGCATGTTCAGTGTTTATACTTGTGCCATTGTAGGAGCATGAAGTGGACTCTAAACTGTAAAAGATGTGCCTTCCCTTCCCCTAATGCGTAATCAGATCCAGACCTCACCTTGGTAGTAGATTAAGATCTCTGTGGTGTGTGTGTGTGTGTGTGTGTGTGTGTGTGTGTGTGTGTGTGTGTGTGTGTGTGTGTGTGTGTGTGTGTGTGTGTGTGTGTGTGTGTGTGTGTGTGTGTGGTTTGTGTGTGTGTGTGTGTGTGTGTGTGTGTGTGTGTGTGTGTGTGTAGGAGGTCATGCTCTTCATTAAAGCACAGAGGGTGGTCACAAAGCATTGTAGTGTCAGTGGTCTTTCTCCACGGACAGCTGCAGTAAGGAAGTGGATCAGTAAGGTTTCATCTAAAACAAGCCAGCCCCTCTCATTGAGCAGTTACAGTAATGACCAACTTCATCCTGGTTCCAGCTGAGGGCTTATTTTCCAGAAACATTATGAATGAGAGCGAGAGAGGGAYAGAGAGAGAGGGAATATACTGAAAAATCACTTTCATATGGGACGGGGCTTTCAGATATCAGATAATTTAGCATCTATTTTGGAATGACTATGACTCATGAAGAATGCGAGTCAGCTAACAGTGTGGAGCAGGCGATGAAAGTCTCCCCCATGAAGCCTGCAGCCATCCGTAGCCAGGCGTCCCCAGACAGAATATTTAGATGTGTTTAAAATTGCAGGCTTCCAACACATCTTTGCCAGTGACAGTTGGAGCGGCTACAACATGATCTGGTTGACGTGTGTGAGTGTGTGTGTGTTTTTGGTTTTACTAGAATTAGGGTTAGAGGTTTAGGGTTAGGAGTTAGGGGTTAAGGTTAGGGTTAAGTGTTAGGTTTAGGGTTAGGGAAAAAAGGATTTTGAATGGGAATCAATTGTTTGGTCCCCACAAGGATAGTAAAACAATTGTGTGTGTGTGTGTGTGTGTGTGTGTGTGTGTGTGCTGACTGAGATGAGCAGACAGGGTCTAGATGCCACCCCCCTCCCCCCTCCTCTCTCTCTTTCCTCCCCTGCAGTGGATAGGATTGGGGTCAGGGCCCTTTGGCCAGTGGAGCAAGTGACAGTTCTGACAGGGCCCTGATTTCCCTCTTGTGCCGCCTGTCACCTCCCTGTCTGCCCGTCTCATTTTAATAATGTAAATACGGGGCAAACTGAGGCCAGGGAGACTGCTCTGTGTCATATTCATCCAGTGGAACTTCTCTGAGCTGAACCTGACGAGCCACTCAACCTCATCCCCCACCACACGCAGACACACACACACCTCGTCTCACCCAGGTTGTCACGGCAACACAGGTCCTGTTTTCTATGTTTTCAAAGTCCCTGGATAATTTGGAAAAAGGGAGGTTCAAAAGAAACCCAGAGAAGCCAGATGTCATCACTGGGCTGGGTAGGGTTAATTAAGGCTAAAGGGAGCTAAGTGAATTTCAAATGAGTTAATGAAATAGCATGTAGTCTGATAGCATGATAATCGGGTGTGTAAACATGAGCGCCACGTTCTCACTGTACCTCAGTGTTGGAGCTCCAGTGTTTAATCTGACATTCTCTGGTTAAATTCAGATGTGGCTTGTCCTGAATTAGTGTTACACTTTTTTTCCAAGGGGCCGCCACAGATGAAGGTAGGAAATGATAAACAAGACCTTGTTTTCCTCTGGTTCTGTTTCCAGTCAGAGAGGACTGCCGGTGCCTGCGTCTGGACAGCAAACCAGCTGCAGATGCAACTCCAACTGCAATTTAGTGGCACTGGGGGAATGACCTCAGATTCGAATCCCGGCCGGACCCCTTTTGATAGCAAAGTGCAYGAAACTGCAGAAGCCGTGAGTCACAAAGCGCGAGGCAAATCTGCCCTTAACTATCTGTGAAGCCTTTGATAGCCTCTCGCTCGTTACAGATGCGATGCATGATTTGGAGGAATTGCCCTCGTTCTCTCTCCCTGATTAAAGAAAAGCCAATGTTTCGGGTCAGATTGCGGCACCCTCTGTACCACACAGGCACAGACAGACGACCAGACCGTTGCTTCGTTAACCCCTTTCACCTCTCCAATCCGTCAGTTGCCCCACACCCTCTCGTGCACCGCCAAGATGCCTCTAGGTCTCATCAGTATTGAGGAATTGTTGTCTGATCGTTCATGCTGGAGGGAGTTGATGGGGTGATTGCTGTTCCATTACACACTCACATCTTAGACTTTACAGGCCTGAGGAACTCAGTGTTAATAATACAGCTAGCATGGAGAGTCAATCAATGCATGTTTGCATTCCAATTATGAGCAGGTTGTGGTTGTGTTTACAGATGAAATTATTAGCTATCTGTGTGGCAGGGTGGGAGGTCTCCCATACTAACCTATTTTACTGCATACCCTATCTTGAATGACTCATGTTTGTAATAATTTTTCAACAAGCTATTATACAGATGCAGGATCTTAATTTGACCAGTTTCTCACAGCAGGAAAATAATCCTGCAGCAACAGGACATTTTAATTATTGTGTGTATTATAATCAATGGACATTTTTGTTGAGGGTGATACATTTTTTGTTAGGGCTAATCAAGTCTGACATTTGAAAGTGTAAAATTACAAACTTTAGAAGCCTTTCTAAACTTTGAATACACTACAACAGGAAACCTCCTGCAACAACAGGGTGATCAAATGAAGATACTGAACATGTTTATTTTCAATTTACAATCTGTAGAAACAATGAGAATAGAAAGGTTCAGAACTTTTGTGAAACGTCACATCAGTTGAGAAATATATGGCAAATAGAATGTGGATTATGGATCCAATATGGATTATGTTAAGAGATAGATGGTAGGGGTTGAATGGAGCTGAAGGTTGGGACTAATAACAACTAATAACAACAAGACAACTCATGTAAAACATACTGTGCCCGTAAAACGTATATAGGTTAAGAACTTTTTTGAAAAGAGCACAGTTTGAAAGATATGGCAAATAGAAATCAAACCGGATGGACATCATAAATATATGGGAGAGGTTGAAGGTAGAGGAAGGACAAGAGTAAAAACAAACCAAATAAAACTATTGTAAAATAGACTGTGTCCATAAAATGTATGTAGTATGTATTAGCTGGAAATACAGGCCTAAGTGTTGTTGTTCACTAGTTTACTCCAATTGGGGGAGGGGTGCTAGGGTTAGAAAGTAATAAAGGAAATATGTATATTTTTTWAAGATATGTATATATATATGTATGTATATGTATGTATGTATATGTGTATGTATGTATGTGCATGTATGCATGTATATGTATATATATATATTTATATATATATATATATATATATATATATTTGCAAAAACATATATGGGGATTGGAAGTGGTGCAGACAGTTACATTGATGGAAGCCACAATCTATCTGCAATATTACAGCTGATCTACCCCCTATAAACAAATAAAACACTTCTTCTTTTTTTTAAGATACTGAACATCAAGAATCTGTACCAATTCTTGTTCAGTATCTGCATAGTTAGGCGCAGTACCTGAAAGGCAACCCACTTTAGTGGTTACGTGCACTGTTTGCCTGTTTTCTGCAATGTTGTTTTACTGTTATAGAGTTGTACTATGTGTCTTTGGGTTGGTCCATACTAGTTGTGGGTCATGATTCTGAAGGATTTGCCCTGTTATACTGTGGATAAATCAGGTAATCTCTGCTTGGAGGGGATGGGCTAATTGGTCACATTTGACCCTGGCCTTCTAGACTGTGGGAACGTGTGCTTTATCTGCAAGCGGTAATTGGTAAATGAAACACTTCCGCAGCTCTGCTAGATTGCAGTTCACCGGGTGGGGCGAGGATGGAGAGAGAGAGAGAGAGTGTGTGTGTGTTCGTGTGTGCGGTGGTGGCCAAGGGGCAGAGTGTGTGTGTGTGCTGTCCAGAGAAAATGGCAGGATACGGAACTCCCTATGGCCATCTATGCAGCGTTATCAGCTGTATCTGTCTCATAATGTCTTACACACTGTCCAATAGATTGATGTAGACTGATAAAATGATGGACGGATAAACTTCAATGGTGTGTGGCTGTCCCAAGTATTCAAATGTAGGCCTTTGATGGAATTGCAAAATATAAATGCAATTTTATGAAAATGTTTAGCAGAGGGAAAGGACTGTCTGGCAAGGATTCTGTCCAAGTTGATATAGTACAGCTGCCAGGTACGAACTAGTACGATAGAATCTGACATCCCCACATTAGAGGGAAACATTAACATGACATAACCTAAATCCATTCGTTACCTAAAACAATTTTCCTCCAAAATCCTAGGTAGTTTTAACAAAACCTTTCATTTCATACTGCTTAGTCTTTTATGTTGAAATGCAAATGGCAATGTGAATGATCATTGTTACTAAGTTGCAACATTGTTTAATTGACTAGTCTGATGAGAGAAGTGTTCATTTTTATTTGAATAAATTCTCCATCAGGGGAAGCCATGCCCAAAAGAAAACAAAGACACCACAATCTGAAAACAATACGCTGGACTAAAGTTACCAGTGCGAGACAATGTCTCGGCGGTCCCATCAAGCGGACCATTCATAAACACAGGGCCCCCAGTTTGGGGAGCCAGGGAGTGAGCCAGATAGAGTGAGGCCCACGCTGGCCCTGTCTTTTTGTCCCAAGCTGACCCCTGCTCTCCTGCTTGGCCTCTGCGCTCCTCATCTGGCCTGTCCCAGCACCGCCGAAACAGGATCCTGTCATTTTACTTAATGGCCTTTGAAGGACCTGGCTAATCCCTGAGCACTTCTCCCAGCAGAACAGTATAAAGGGGAACCAGGGCAGAGTGCTGTGGGCCCTGAAACTGTACGAAGAGGGATTGTGTGTGAGAGAATGCCACCCCTCACAGCCGGGGCCGAGGGAGTGTGAGAGTCAGCTTTCACCTGAGCTCAGCCAGTTACACACACACACACACACACACACACACACACACACACACACACAACACACACACACCACACACACACAACACACACACACACACATACACACACACAGGCACACTCTTTTGTTCTGCACACCTAACTCACTGGCACAGAGGGTTAGAGTAAAATATAGCCAGAATAGGGATGAATTTATGTTTCCATACTAGTAGTATGTCATTGAATTTGATATTGATATTGAATGCTCATTCGTCAACTGTTGGCATTATACTATTTACATTTAAGTCATTTAGCAGACGCTCTTATCCAGAGCGACTTACAAATTGGAAAGTTCATACATATTCATCCTGGTCCCCCGTGGGAATGAACCCACAACCCTGGCGTTGCAAGTGCCATGCTCTACCAACTGAGCCACACGGGAACCGTGTGTTCCGTGGTCCCAGCAGAAATTATACTGCATGACCTGTGCATGTGCTTGTTAAACTATACTGGGTATGACAGTGTCAAAGGGTGTTTCTCTAGAAGATGACACATAAAACAACTCAGCCATAGCGTATAACTGTAAAACACTATATAAAAAGAGCCAGGGTCATAGGTTAGATGCATTCTGAAAAGAGAATCACACATTGGAATTTTCATTATCATCTGGGAATTTTATGTCAACTCTATGTTGTGTATACGTTGCATAGTGTGTTTCTCTCGATACTGTTGTTATGTTTCCACTTAACTGTCACTCTAAGTCTCTAATTAAAGGAAGGTATCGACAATGAATATTAAGTTAACTTCTTACTTCGTATCTTGATCCAAGTGCCTGTATGGGAACTTGATTTTTATTTTTTTAATTTTTATTTCACCTTTATTTAACCAGTAGGCTAGTTGAGAACAAGTCTCATTTGCAACTGCAACCTGGCCAAGATAAAGCAAAGCAATTCGACACATACAACAACACAGAGTTACACATGGAATAAACAAAACATAAGTCAATAATACAGTAGAACAAAAGAAAACAAAAAGTATATGTACAGTGAGTGCAAATGAGGTAAGATAAGGGAGTTAAGTCAATAATAGGCCATGGTGGCGAAGTAATACAATTAGCAATTAAAACATGGATGGTAGATGTGCAGAAGATGAATGTGCAAGTAGAGATACTGGGGTGCAAAGGAGCAAGATAAATAAATAAATACAGTATGGGGATGAGGTAGGTAGATATATGGGCTGTTTACAGATGGCTATGTACAGGTGCAGTGATCTGTGAGCTGCTCTGACAGCTAGTGCTTAAAGCTAGTGAGGGAGATATGAGTCTCCAGCTTCAGAGATTTTTGCAGTTCGTTCCAGTCATTGGCAGCAGAGAACTGGAAAGGAAGAGCCCAAGGAGGAATTGGCTTTGGGGGTGACCAGTGAGATATACCTGCTGGAGCGCGTGCTACGAGTGGGTGCTCTATGGTGACACAGTGAGCTGAGATAAGGTGGGGCTTTACCTAGCAGAGACTTGTAGATAACCTGTAGCCAGTGGGTTTGGCGACGAGTATGAAGCGAGGGCCAACCATCGAGAGCGTACAGGTCGAATGGTGGGTAGTGTATGGGGCTTTGGTGACAAAACGGATGGCACTGTGATAGACTGCATCCAGTTTGTTGAGTAGAGTGTTGGCAATTTCATAGATGACATCACCGAAGTCGAGGATCGGTAGATGGTCAGTTTTACGAGGGTATGTTTGGCAGCATGAGTGAAGGATGCTTTGTTTTGCGATATAGGAAGCAATTCTAGATTTTATTGGATTAGAGATGCTTAATGTGAGTCTGGAAGGAGAGTGTACAGTCTAACCAGACACCTAGGTATTTGTAGTTGTCCACATATTCTAAGTCAGAGCCGTCCAGAGTAGTGATGCTGGACGGGCGAGCAGGTGCGGGCAGTGATCAGTTGAACAGCATGCATTTCGTGTTTACTTGCGTTTAGAGCAGTTGAGGCCACGGAGAGAGTTGTATGGCATTGAAGCTGTCTGGAGGTTAGTTAACACAGTGTCCAAAGAGGGGCAGAAGTATACAGAATGGTGTCGTCTGCGTAGAGTGTATCAGAGAATCACCAGCAGCAAGAGCAACATCATTGATGTATACAGAGAAGAGAGTTGGCCCGAGGATTGAACCCTGTGGCACCCCCATAGAGACTGCCAGAGGTCCGGACAACAGGCCTCCGATTTGACACACTGAACTCTATCAGAGAAGTAGTTGGTAACCAGGCGAGGCAATCATTTGAGAAACCAAGGCTGTCGAGTCTGCCAATAAGAATGCGGTGATTGACAGAGTCGAAAGCCTTGGCCAGGTCGTGAATACGGCTGCACAGTAATGTTTCTTATCGATGGCGGTTATGATGTCGTTTAGGACCTTGAGCGTGGCTGAGGTGCACCCATGACCAGCTTCTGAAACCAGATTGCATAGCGGAGAAGTACGGTGGGATTCGAAATGGTCGGTAATCTGTTTGTTAACTTGGTTTCGAAGACCTTAGAAAGACAGGTAGGATAGATATAGGTCTGTAGCAGTTTGGGTCTAGAGTATCCCCCTTTGAAGAGGGGATGACCGCGGCAGCTTTCCAATCTTTGGGAATCTCATATGAAATGAAAGAGAGGTTTAACAGGCTAGTAATAGGGGTGCAACAATTTCGGCAGATAATTTTAGAAAGAGAGGGTCCAGATTGTCTAGCCGGCTGATTTGTAGGGGTCCAGATTTTGCAGCTCTTTCAGAACATCAGCTATCTGGATTTGGGAAAGGAGAAATGCTGGGGCTTTGGCGGGTTGCTGTGGAGGGTGGGCAGTTGACCGGGTAGGGTAGCCAGGTGGAAAGCATGGCCAGCCGTAGAGAAATGCTTATTGAAATTCTCAATTATAGTGGATTTATCAGTGGTGACATGTTTCCTAGCCTCAGAGCAGTGGCAGCTGGAGGAGGTGCTCTTATTCTCCATGGACTTTACAGTGTCCCAGAACCTTTTTGAGTTAGTACTACAGGATGCAAATTTCTGTCTGAAAAAGCTTCCTAACTGCCTGTGTATATTTGTTCTAACTTCCCTGAAAAGTTGCATATCACGGGGACTGTTCGATGCTAATGCAGAACGCACAGGATGTTTTTATGCTGGTCAAGGGCAGACAGTCGGAGTGAACAAGGACTATATCTATTCCTAGTTCTACATTTTTTGAATGGAGCATTGTTAGTTTAAGATGGTGAGGAGGCACTTTTAAAGAATAACAGGCATCATCTACTGACGGGATGAGGTCAATGTCATTCCGGATACCCCGCCAGGTCGATTAGAAAGGCCTGCTCGCAGAAGTGTTTTAGGGAGCGTTTGACATGATGAGGGGTGTCGTTTGGTCGCAGACACATTACGGATGCAGGCAATGAGGCAGTGATCGTGAGATCTTGATTGAAACAGCAGAGTGTATTTGGAGAGCGAGTTAGTTAGGATGACATCTATGAGGGTGCCCGGTACAAGATTTGGAGTTGTACCTGGTAGGTTCATTGATAATTTGTGTGAGATTGAGGGCATCAAGCTTGGATTGTAGGATGGCGGGTGTTAAGCATGTCCCAGTTTAGGTCACCTAGTAGCACAAGCTCAGAAGATAGATGGGGTGCAATTAAATTCACATATGGTATCGAGGGCACAGCTGGGGGCAGAGGGAGGTCTATAGCAAGCGGCAACAGTGAGAGACTTGTTTCTGGATAGGTGAATTTTTAGAAGTAGAAGCTCGAATTGTTTGGGTACAGACTTAGATAGTAATACAGAACTCTGCAGGCTATCTTTGCAGTAGATTGCAACACCGCCCCCTTTGGCAGTTCTATCTTGGRGGGAAATGTTATAGTTAGCGATGGAGATTTCAGAGTTTTTGGTGGTTTTCCTAAGCCAGGATTCAGACACGGGTAAGACATCCGGGTTAGCAGAGTGTGCTAAAGCAATGAGTAAGACAAACTTAGGGAGTAGGCTTCTAATGTTAACATGCATGAAACCAAGGCTTTTACGATTACAGAAGTCAACAAATGAGAGCACCTGGGGAGTGGGAGTGGAGCTAGGCACTGCAGGACCTGGATTAACTTCTACATCACCAGAGGAACAGAGGAGAAGTAGGATAAGGGTACGGCTAAATGCTATAAGAACTGMCCGTCTAGCACGTTCGGAACAGAGAGTAAAAGGAGCAGGTTTCTGGGCACGATAGCATAGATTCAAGGCATAGTGTACAGACAAAGGTAAGGTAGGATGTGAGTACATTGGAGGTAAACCTAGGCATTGAGTAATGATGAGAGAGATATAGTCTCTAGAGACGTTTAAACCAGGTGATGTCATCGCATATGTAGGAGGTGGGACAACATGGTTGGTTAAGGCATATTGAGCAGGGCTAGAGGCTCTACAGTGAAATAAGACACTAATCGCTAACCAGGACAGTAATGGACGAGGCGTATTGATATTAGAGAGAGGCATGCGTAGCCAAGTGAACATATGGGTCCAGTGAGTGGTTGGGCTGACTGGGGGACACGGCGATTCAGTCAGTTAGCAGGCCGATGCTAACATGCTAACAGTTAGTAGGCCGGGGCTAAACAAGCTAGCAGTTAGCAGACCGGGTTAGCAAGCAAGCAGTTAGCAGGGGCTAGCAGTTAGCAGACCGGGGCAAGCAAGCTAGCAGTTAGTAGACCGGGGCTAGCAAGTTAGGCTTTGGGGGACGTCGTGATGGGGGTAAGTCTGTTTTTGCCTCTTCGTGCGGTGACGTTGATAGATCAGTCGTGGAGTTAGTAGGGTTCCAAGTAGCACTAGGTAGCTAGCAGGTTAGCAGAATGGGCCTTCAGCGGGCGTCGCGCCTGAGGGGCCTGTTGGAATCCTCGGGCAGATTATGTCGGTATTCCAGTCGTAGAGGATCGGTGGGGTTCCATGCCCCGTACCGGCAGTAGAAGGGGTCCGGATATTGTAGCCCAGGAGTGAGCCGGGAGATGGGTCTAGCATGGGCTAGCCCCAGGCTAGTTGGTGCTAGCTCCGGGACGGAAACGTTAGCCAGGAGTAGTCAACCCGGGTTGCGGTTAGCTAGCTGTGATGATCCAGATGAAAAGGTTCAGAGTTTGTGGTAGGAATRCGGGGATKTGGAGAGAAAAATAGGTCCGGTATGCTCTGGTTTGAAGCGCGTTGTACGAACTGGCGAGAGCTTTCCGAGCTAAAGGTTAGCTGATGACCGCTAGCAGTGGTTAGCTGATTGATAGCTGATAGCTAGTTAGCTAGCTAGCTTCAGTTGAGGTATTACTTTAGGAGGTAGAAATACTTTAGGAAAAAAAAAACAGATCCACACCACATTGGGTGAGGCGGGTTGCAGGAGAGTATTTTGAAGTTGAGGTTTAGGAAAAATATTAAAAAGAACGCGAAGAAAAAGATATATACACATGGGACGAGACAAGACAAAGACAAAGACGTCTGACTGCTACGCCATCTTGGTTATCTCCATTGATGGCCATTGATGTAACCTTACATTACTTTATTATGATGTAGCATGCCATAGGATATCTGTTTATTGTGATTGAGTCTAGCCTATCAGGATACTGTCATCTGGAATTTTCTATGATTTGCACATGCCATTGTGCAATATCTGTGCAATGTAAAGCCATGTTCCGCTGCCCAATTCTTGAAAACGTAGGACAACAATAGAGCAACATGTAAAACAGGTGTCTCCCTCTTCTATAGACGGGACTAATGCTGAAGTCAAAGATCATTTCAACAATGAAATGACATAACTCTACCCACAGCCCCATATTTCGGTTACTGGCCCAACGCTCTAACAACTAGCCTACCTGGGGCGGCAGGTAGCCTAGTGGTTAGAGCGTTGGGACAGTAACCACAAGGTTCCTAGATCGAATACCCGAAGTGACAAGGTAAAAAATAAAAATCTGTCGTTCTGCCCCTGAACAAGGCAGTTAACCCACTGTTCCTAGGCTGTCATTGTAAATAAGAATTTGTTCTTAACTGACTTGCCTAGTTAAATAAAGGTTACATAAAAAAATATCACTGCACATTCCCTAGAACTTCCCTAAACTACAGGTCTATGTGGAACTGTCCAGTGTGTATGGGACATGTCTGTGCGAGTCTATCCCAACACACACAGATAGCTCGGCAGTGAGTGAGTGTGGACTGATAGATTTTAAGACAGCAGGCAAATAATGTTATCAGTCCCATCGGRGCTCTCATCCCCCAAGAGGTCCCCAGGAATGTGGGAACAACAGGCGAGATCTGGGCAGGGAAGGAGCAAGCTCTGCCAACTCTTTTCTTCTTGTTCTCCTTTCTGTCAATCGCCCGTTGTTGTTCGGCGGACTGGTCCGCATGCGAAGGGAACACAGACACAGGTACATCCAGACTTCCTTTCACCATATTTCTATTTCCTTCATTACACAGGATGTTTTACATCATATACAGTGAGCTCCAAAAGTATTGGGACAGAGACATTTTTTGTTGTTTTGGCTCTATATAAAATGGGGGGGGACCATAGTGGGGCTGTGGGTAGAGTTATGTCATTTCATTGTTGAAATGATCTTTGACTTCAGCATTAGTCCCGTCTATAGATACAAAAAGTGCTGTAATTTCGAAACGGTTCACCTGATATGGATGAAAATACCCTCAAATTAGAGATGACAGTATGCAATTTAACATCATAGTTATTGTATAATTCCAAATCCAAAGTGCTGGAGTACAGAGCCAAAACAACAACAAAAATTGTTACTGTCCCAATACTTTTGGAGCTCACTGTAAATAGAACAGCTATTTGCATTGATTTGATTTGACTAGAGCATGTATAGACATGCTCTAGTCAAATCAAATCAATGCAAATAGTCTGGGTAGCCATTTGATTAGATGTCAGCAGTCTTATGGCTTGGGGGTAGAAGCTGTTAAGAAGCCTCTTGGACCTAGACTCCGGTACCGCTTGCCATGCTGTAGCAGAGAGAACAGTCTATGACTAGGGTGGCTGGAGTCTTTGACAATTTTTAGGGCCTACCTCTGACACCGCCTGGTATAGAGGTCCTGGATGGCAGGAAGCTTGGCCCCAGTGATGTACTGGGCTGTACGCACTACCCTCTGTAGTGCCTTGCGGTCGGAGGCCAAGCAATTGCCGTACCAGGCAGTGATGCAACCAGTCAGGATGTTCTCGATTGTGCAGCTGTAGAACCTTTTGAGGATCTGAGGACCCATACCAAATCTTTTCAGACTCCTGAGGGGGAATAGGTTTTGTCGTGCCCTCTTCACGACTGTCTTCTTGTGCTTGTTAGTTTGTTGGTGATGTGGACACCAAGGAACTTGTTGCTCTCAACCTGCTCAACTGCAGCCCCATCGATGAGAATGTGGGCATGCACGGTTCTCATTTTCCTGTAGTCCACAATCATCTCCTTTGTCTTGATCACGTTGAMGGAGAGGTTGTTGTCCTGGCACAACACAGCCAGGTCTCTGACCTCCTCCCTATAGGCTGTCTCGTCGTAGTTGGTGACTAGGCCTACCACTGTTGTGTCATCGGCAAACTTAATGATGGTGTTGGAGTTGTGCCTGGCCATGCAGTCATGAGTGAACAGGGAGTACAGGAGGGGACTGAACACGCACCCCTGAGGGGCCCCCGTGTTGAAGATAGGCGTGGCGGATGTGTTGTTACCTACCCTGACCACATTATCGATCACGTTACTGTAGTTTACACATGAAGTCATCATCAGGCAGGGTGTTGTATAGATAGGCTATACACATTATTGTCCACTGTACACACATTGTATAAAAACACCATGCAGCACACATGTAAGTCCTCAGACAGACAGGGGGTTTTAGCATGTGTGTGGTAGTGGAGCTGTGTGTCGTAGCATATGTACCAGACTGTATTGTTTTATCCTGCTGAATTAGCTGTGGTTATGGTTATAAAAAAATATCCAACCGTTTTATAAAAACAACATCCATTACTTTGAGGAATGATCACAACTGGCCAGAAATGACAGAGTTAAATTAGCCATGAGTATCTTTATTACTTGTTAGAATCACTGGAAGCCAAGAGTCCCAGACAGTCTTACCTCATTTGAAGACAGAGTAGAACCAAAAAGCACAGGCCAAAAGGCTGGAAACTTTTCACTTTGGCTACTTTTGCTGCATTGAATGTCTCCAACATGTTGTAAACCTGAGAGATGTTCAGGTAATGTTATTGCTGAGACTGAGATTTCATCAAGTTGGTGTGGGCTTTTTTCTGATATTCAGCTTTCATCTCATCTAAGTCTGGGTCCGAAGTTTGTCTGGGTATGGAAATGAACGGTTATAAAGGAACAATTTTTTTTGTATCTATTTACTAAGAAAAGTAGTCAGCAATTAGAGGCAAAACTTTATTGTATGTGTGTACTGCTTAATATACACTGTGTGTGTGTGTGTGTGTGTGTGTGTGTGTGTGTGTGTGTGTGTGTGTGTGTGTGTGTGTGTGTGTGTGTGTGTGTGTGTGTGTGTGTGTGTGTGTGTGTGTGTGTGTGTGTGTGTGTGTGCATGAGGGAGCCACTCAGCTCTGCTCCGAGGAGATGTGTCTCATAGCTATTTGGGTGGGATGAATAAATCATATTTGTCTTGTGAGATTTAATAGGTATGAGGCATGTCCGGAGACACAGGCCACTGCCCTGACGCTGAGCCGTGAGCTCCACAGCTGCAATACGGAGCCGCAGCTCTGGAGCACTGCTCTGGGGTGGCACTCACAGGGCCGTTAAAGAGACTGTAAATGTCCAGCACCAGTCAGTCCTGTAAACAGGTGAGGGCATCACACCATATGTATTTGAGCATAAAACTGGCATTACCTTTTGACAGCCATATTAGTTATGGAGCGTGCAGTTATAAAAACAAAACACTGGTGTAAAAACCAAAGGTCACAAATTCCCCATCATACAATGTGGCTCGCTTTCTACCTGAAGCCGGTGTGAATAGAGTTTTAAGTTAAACGAATATCTCTGAAGATAATTACATGATTATTCACCAGTCAAATGAAAAGTGAATGTGATGTGACGATACTCAAAAGCATGTTTCACCTCTGAAGGTTGAAATATTAAGTCTTTTTTTTTGGTATGTTTCTTAGTTTCTCCTAGTATTGTATTTGGTTATGGTGCATTGATTTGGCATGAACATCTTCAGGGCTAGATATCCAGTTCTATCCTCTCGCTCTGCTCTCTGATGAACAAACCGTTTGAGCCCTCCAGGATTGGAAATAGTGCTTAGAGAATTCTCCTCCAATTGGCTAATCAAGGTCTCTCATGCCTCTAAATTTGTTTCAGAGGGCGATATTTCAGCAGGGGTGCTCTCTCTTCCAGCTGTAATTCTCAATCACCCACCCAGTCGGTCATGGTATGGGGCTCTATGGGGATTTCTCTCCCTGCCCTTCCCTGTACCTCTCCCCTGCCTGGCCTTTGTCCTCTGGTTTCAGCGAGCAGACGCTGAGATTGAGCCTGATCAATGATGCTTCCTGTCTGTCCCTGACCTCCCCCTTAGACACAGGTTAATGGGAAAGACATGTGGCCACAAGCACCATGCAGCACCCTGACCCAAACAAGCCCTGCTGCCTGCTCCCTCCCTGCTCTGACATAAAATGCCTATCTTTGCTTTCATGTCATGATGTAACAGGGCCAATCAGGCACAGGCACAACATAAAGTCTACCTAAATCTACCCCTCTCTGTTTTCCCAGAGATCAAAGCTGTTTGAAAGCTGAAAGCTGAGCGGGCTAATGTTTAAATTAGGATGTCAGAGTCACAGCATACCATTATACTGTGGACATACTGTATATCACTGAGACAAGTGCGACTGGGCTTCACAAAAAGTACCAAGTGTCGTGTATTAATATACAGTGTAAGATTTAAAGCTGTTTAATATTATATCTCTGCTGTCTTTTCCCTTGGTGGACTGTGAGTTCATGTACCCTGACTCAATTACAAGCTCCTATGTGAAGGTTAGCCAGTCCCTTCTAGCCTCCCAGCAGACTGTGTCTCCTGTAGGGATCCCTTTTTGTCCCAACACTGTCACTGGTAGTCAACGGAAGATCAGGTTTCATTCAGCCACTCATTAAAAAACATTTATCAATGAAGCATTTGCACATGATAGAATTATCAAGCTTCCAGTAAATTCTGCTAATATAGCCGAAAGCACTGGGTCCCTGACAAGTCGTTCACCATCTATTAGCCAGCTATCGCTAGAAGCTAATGGGCTGCTCAATCTAGTGGTAACACTGTCAAGACTAATGCCACAGCCATCCAATAGTCATTCTCCATACTATACTATACTGTACATGTAATTTATAAAATTCCCATTATGTTATGTACTTCTGTTATGTACCAATGCAATGCTATAGGGAACGTTTATCAATCATATTTTAAAAGCAAAGTTACTCGTTCAGTTGGAATGAGCCAAAACCCTTGCCATTATAGGGGTCTATTATGAATTACTTCAACCAGGCAAMAAATTCAACAATATACAATATTTAAAAAACGGTTATGATCCACTCTTTTTTGTGTGAATATTTTGCAGATCTCACATTACAGATCCCTGTCTACATACCTTGGAGACCCACTGTTGGGTGAACTCTTGTTGCCTCCGTTAACTCTATGCCTTCAGAGCTGTGTTGAGTGAGAGCGATGAACCTGCCAGTGACATGCTTCTGGCCTTGATCTGTCACCACAACGTCAGGCTGCTCTTAACCGCATGGCGATGTGGGTCGGCATTATGCTACCAGGCTGTCAGCTTGGACAGGGACCAGTTAGATGAGGATGTTTGTTATTGAATGGCCTACTAACTGATGGCCTGGTCAGCTGCTTGTGTTAGGGTTGTGAGGGTGTTATTTTCTTCACTCATTCTTTGACTTTATCTTATTTAGACCCACAAGTATAAAAGTCTATGCATTTTGGTAAGAGACGTTCCTTTCAAATGTTGGTCATGAAACAAGTACTGTGTTTGCTCTGCCTTACAGTATCTTATCTACAGGTCAAGGAGAAAGTTGTGTGTAAACAGAGTGTCTGCAATTATTGTAGTTCTAGAAGAGTGTCCATAAAACGTGCAGGTGAAAGTAGCTATGAGAGGCAGAGCAGGACAGACTGATAGGAGTCTCTCCCCTCACCAGCCTTTCAAGCACAGACAAGCGACAAGGTAGAAGCCATTGGTGTGAATCTAAGCTCTCCTTTCTCTTCCTTTGTTCCCCCCCATTGCATTTCGAGCAACACACAAAAGATGGGGGTATCAAGATGTCTAAAAATCACTAGATACTCATAAAAAGTGACGTGAAAAGGTCAAGAGGGGTCCATTGTCCTATTCTCCTTCCTACCTGGCAGAGTTTGGCTATGATAAGACTGATATGGCTCACATAAGACACAGATAAGTCACAGACAATAACAGTTGAAGCAAATATTAATGATTTTCCTTATCCTCCATTTGTTTCCTACTGTAAAACTCTAATATCTGTAGCAGAGATCTACAGATGATCATATTCAACGAATTCTTTTAAAACGGGTGACCTAAGTTGAGATAAAAGTAAAAACTGTATGCTTAATACCAGAGTAATTCTACATAAAGAGTTTACTGCCGGGGATCACTTGGAATGATTTCGATCTACCAACTAAATTCTTGTTCCCATGATAATCTTTCAAGGTGTTTAAAGTAAGTGATGCTGGCTATGTCCCCTCCTTCCTTAACCATTCAGAGAGGCAGAGGCAGAGGCAGAGGCAGAGGCAGAGGCAGACACACACACACATACACACACACACACACACACCTGTCTCTTATACACATCTAGATGTGTATAAGAGACAGCAATACGACAGCAGAGGCAGACACACACACACACACACACACACACACACACACACACACACCTGTCTCTTATACACATCTAGATGTGTATAAGAGACAGCACACACACACACACACACACACACACACACACACACACACACACACACACAGGCATTTGCTTGGACCCAGTCCCCAGCCCTCTGAGGGGGTCAGCTCAGATCAAAGGTGCTGGTCACAGCCATTAGGCCCAGCAGTGAAGACCCAGCATGAAAAGCTTGTGTTTTGAAAAGGAGGGCAGAGAAAAAAAACAACAGGGACCTCTCCATTTTAAAGGCAAACTGTGAAATAATTGAAAAGGTATGTCAATCAAGAGCAGGCGCCCAGCGGGAGCGCCCAGATTCCCAGGCTCTCTCCTGGTCGAGCACCGGGCCATGGAGGGCTGCTGAAGGGGGCAACCCAAGAAATTAAAGACCCAAAAAGAAGGTCTTTCACTCGACTCTGCTCCTTCCTTATCCCCTGCTTTTTAATTGTGGTGGGAGGGAAAGTCCCGACCCCCACCCCCCTCCTCCCTCCAAGTCCAACACAAAGCTGAGTCATTAATAAGATCTCCCCTCCACCTCTCAGGTAAGTAACAAAGACTTATTGGGGGACGGAGAGGCAAATTGGAGTCGACATAGTTTTATGACCTCCCCCCCTTCTTATTACCAGCACCTACACCCTGTACCCACTCCCTCCTCCTCCCATAGCATGAGTCTGACAAAAGGAAACCCGTGAGAGTGTCTCTCGCTTCCCTTACTGCGTTTTTTTTTTCTACGGCAGAAAAGGCTGAATGATCTGACGATTGGCTCACTTCCACAAAAGGGGGAAAGAATGGAAAGAGAAAGAGTAAAAAAAGACTGGGAAAATGCTTCTTCTATGCTTAAAAAAAAATGGTCAGTCCACACTTGACTAGTCCTGTATAGGGTAGGACTTGCTTGTAATAACAGCTTCGGATTATTGACAGCTCTGGCCAAAACATGTCAAAGGTTAGCAGATTCTGCCAAGGGCAAGAAGTAAGCAAAAAGTACCTTCCTAATCAATATTAACAGCATGATTACAAATAGCTTCCTTTTCTTGAATCATTTCTTATTTTATTGCATGTCCACATGCAACAATTGGTTAATTTTGCATTGAAAAAGGCACTCATTGCATAATATGACATATTCTCATACATTACATGTGGGTCTACTGTAATTTGAGTACTCATGGTCATTAGCTTCATAAGTACAAATTAGGTCAATAAAGCCACACATTTGAGTAAGTCAGAAGTCTTAGGTGGAGTTGTTGCAGCTAGCCCAATATTAGTGACCTTGGGAATGTAACGTGTGTTTAGAAAAGGTGGTTAAAACTAGCTCTGCCGCCAGCTTTGAAAACAATGACCTGACTTTTCAAAGGTGACTAAGAGTTACAGTATGGATCTAAGTGACCTTTATGGATGTCTGGTCAAGTGTCCAGAGACCAAGCACTTTCTCTAAGCAATGTCAAATCCCCATCTCATGTCCTTAGATGTTGGTTCTGCTGGCAGCTACACTGCCATGTACGGATGAAATAACAGGTAATGAGAAGAAAGGGAATGGTGAAACCGATTTGAGCATGGGTGTCGATGGAAGTCTTTTTCTCTCTGATATCGAAACAACCGCAAAACTATTCTCACACGTGAGATATCCACGTGCCTGCATTTGATACTTCAGGGAAAAAGTCATTTTAACCACTCCGTGCCTTCAGTACATACTGTAGTCTACATATCAGAGTGAGGAATATGTTAGCACCTACTGTGCCTGGAGCTCAGAGCAGCAAATGATGGCAATTAGTACTTTCAGGCACCAGCGGTTTTCATTGGACTGGACAAGTCCCCATAAACCCACGATGAGCTCCAATCACAAGCCGGCCTGGGCCTATTAGTTTATGAGTCGCTTGCACGCTCCCTGCCACCAAAACGCCCAGTGTTTGTAAACACAGCTCGTAAAGGGGACGTTGCCATCAAAGTGCTAACGTGCCCTTAAAGGCTCTAGGCTGGCCTCACCACTGCAGCTGTGTGAAAAATGGGTCTCCATGTCCACACACATGTCAGAGAAGAAAGACTCAACAGGCCCTGTATTTATTTACCCTCTCTGTCTCTCTCTGTGTGTGTCTGATGTGAATGACTTAACCTGGTAAGCATGGATAATGGTGTTAGCAGCTGGGAGTCTGTGTATTGCTCCATGCTGACAGGGGAGACAGGAAGAAAGGAGATGCTGACACTGTCTTTGGCTATCTTATTTAGTGAGGGGTTGGTTTCACAACGTCACTTAAAGGGATAGTTCACCCAAATTACATATCGGTTTCCCTACCCTTTAAGCAGTCTATTGACAAGGTATGACAGCAATCCATGCTTTGGTTTAGTTTCCCTAGCACTGTTTCCACATGTTAACATTTTAGCATTTGTGGTACAAATCCCATTCAAGTCATGGGACTGATATTAGCATTTTTAGCGCATCATGTTCAAATCATCTATACACTGCCTTCAGAAAGTATTCACACCTCTTGATTTTTTCCACAATTTGTTCCGTTAAAGACTGAATGTAAAATGTATAACATTTATATTTTTTTGTCACTGGCCTACACACAATACCCCATAATGTCAAAGTGGAATTCGTCTTGCAAAGAATGGCAACTATTGGAAGTTGGGGGGAAAAAGCAGACATTGAATATCCCTTTGAACATGGTGAAGTTATTAATTACACTTTGGATGGTGTATCAATAAACCTAGTCACTACAAAGATACAGGCGTCCTTCCTAATCCAGTTGCCAGAAAGGAAGGAAACCGCTCAGGGATTTCACCATGAAACCAATTCTGACTATAAAACAGTTACAGAGTTTAATGGCTGTGATAGGAGAAAACTGAGGATGGATCAACAACATTGTAGTTACTCCACAATACTAACATAAATGACAGAGTGAGAAGAAGGAAGCCTGGGGAGAATAAAAATGTTCCAAAACATGCATCCTGTTTGCAGCAAGGCACTAAAGTAATACTGCAAAAAATGTGTCAAAGCAATTCACTTTTTGTCCTAAATACAAAGTGTTATGTTTGGCGAAAATCCGATACAACACATTACTGAGTACCACTGTCCATATTTTCAAGCATATTGCTGGCTGCATCATGTTATGGGTATGTTTGTAACCAGTAAGGACTGGGGAGTCTTACAGGATAAATAAGAAACGGAATGGAGCTAAGCACAGGTAAAATCCGAGAGGAAAATCTTGTTCAACCTGATTTCCACCAGACACTGGAAAGCAGGTTGGGTTCACCTTTCAGCAGGACAATAACCTAAAACACAAGGCCAAATCTACAGTGGAGTTGCTTACCAAGAAGACAGTGAATGTTCCTGAGTGGCTGAGTTACAGTTTTGACATAAATTTACTTCGAAATCTATGGCAAGYCTTGAAAATGCTTGTTTAGCAATGATCAACAACCAATTTGACAGAGCTTTTTTAAAGAATAACAGGCAACTATTATACAATCCAGGTGTGCAAAGCTCTTAGAGACTTAACCAGAAAGACACAGCTGTAATCGCTGCCAAAGGTAATTCTAATATGTGAGTACTTATGTAAATGAGATATTTCTCTATTTCATTTTCAATATTTGTAAAAATGTATAAAACCATTTTTTCACTTTGTCATTATGGGGTATTGTGTGTAGATGGGTGAATTCAGGCTGTAACACAACAAAATGTGGAATAAGTCGAGGGCTATGAATACTTTTTGAAGGCACCGTAAGTAACTTTGTTGAGCTTCACAATCAATAGCGGGGGATCTATTTTAACAAACCTCACAATGGTAAACTCAGCGCAGGTGGTGGCACTAAAGGTTCAGGGGTGTGTCGGAAATATTTTTGCTATTTTCATTATCACACTTATCGGGCACTTGCTGGCTTTGGCGCAAAAGGGCTGTATTTTGATGAATAAACAAGTTGTGGGTGTGTTGAGGCTTGGCCCGTCACTAGCCAATCAGAACGTGCTCCATGGCGAAATATGTGGTTGTTTCAAGTTGTGTATTTATGGTCTTTTATGTATTGCCTTGGAATCAACTCCAATTGCAATGTTAGTCCGCTATAGTTAATTAAATGGCTTACAGAAATTAAATAACAAAATATAGACTTATCTTTGCTAAATATGTTAAATTGAATCCATTTACAGTCCACATTGTTCAAATTAATTGCATGGCTTCAATAGCATTCACAGGGGCTAGGCCAACGATAAATTGCATTATGGCTGAGCATGGACATGCCAAACATTGTCAATAAGCAAGATTAAAATCACTATTGATAACGCCTAAAAAGAGAATGAATAATTCTAATCAAATTCTAAACAGTGCACGTCAGAGCAAAAACCAAGCCATGAGGTCGAAGGAATTGTACGTAGAGCTCAGAGACAGGATTGTGTCGAGGTACAGATCTGGGGATGGGTAACAAAWWWTMTTTGCAGCATTGAATGTCCCCAAGAACACAGTGGCCTCCATCATTCTTAAAAGGAAGAAGTTTGGAACCACCAAGACTCTTCCTAGAGCTGGACGCCCAGCCAAACTGAGCAATCGGGGGAGAAGGGCCTTGGTCATGGAGGTAACCAAGAACCCGATGGACACTCTGACAAAGCTCTAGAGTTCCTCTGTGGAGATGGGAGAACCTTCCAGAAGGACAACCATCTCTGCAGCACTCCACCAATCAGGCATTTATGGTAGAGTGGCCAGACGGAAGCCAATCCTCAGTAAAAGGCACATGACAGCCCGCTTGGAGTTTGCCAAAAGGCACATAAAGACTCTCAGACCATGAGAAACAAGACCCTCTGGTCTGATGAAACCAAGATTGAACTCTTTGGCCTGAATGCCAAGCGTCACGTCTAGAGTAAACCTGGCACCATCCCTACGGTGAAGCATGGTGGTGGCAGCATAATGCTGTGGGGATGTTTTTTAGCGGCAGGGACTGGGAGACTAGTCAGGATCGAGGCAAAGATAAACGGAGCAAAGTACAGACAGATCCTTCGGGACAAGTCTCTGAATGTCTTTGAGTGGCCTAGCCAGATCCCGAACTTGAACCCGATCGAACATCTCTGGAGAGACCTAAAAATAGCTGTGCAGTAATGCTCCCCATCGAACCTGACAAAGCTTGAGAGGACCTGCAGAGAAGATTGGGAGAAACTCCCCAAATACAGGTGTGCCAAGTTTGCAGCGTCATACGCAAGAAGACTCAAGGCTGTAATCACTGCAAAAGGTGCTTCAACAAAGTACTGAGTAAAGGATCTGAATACTTATGTAAATGTAATATTTCAGTTTTTTATTTTGAATAAATTAGCAAACATTTCTAAAAACCTGTTTTTGATTTGTCATTATGAGGTATTGTGTGTAGATTGTTGATGGAAAAAAAACAATTTAAGCAATTTTTTWATAAAGCTGTAACTTAACAAAATGTGGAAAAAGTCAAGGGGTCTGAATAATTTACGAAGGCACTGTATAATATTAAACCAACGCAGACTATGGAGGGTTTTACACACATCCAAACTTTTCACATTAACTGGATAAAGATCCAATATAAAAAGAAACGGAGAATGTCCATTATACCGTTGTACTGCTCCCAAATAGGCCTATGTTTTCTGAACATAATCGGAACCATTTTACAGATCCGATCGCATTCACACATCTTCAGAAGTTGCATTGCAAGCGCAGATGTTGTCACCAAAAAATCAGGAAGGTGAATCATTCTAATAAGTTTGGGTGTAATACAATTAAATGGAAAACAAGCAATTTTATAGGTTACAGATATCTCTAAATACGAGTTTCAACGGTATTCACAGAGGTTCTCATCTCTCGTTTCATGATGGGCATGGGCACGTAGCCTACATCATGGAGGGGGTTTTACGCACGTTCAAAAAAGGGACCTGCATGGCTAAAATAATGTGGGCCTGCCTACAATGCATAGATAAAAAATAAATGTCAGTGTTATGTATGGTACGACGTGCTGTTCGTCGTACTCTAAGTTGTTATGGTTAACGACAGTGTGCTGCTTGACGGATGAATGAGTTGGCAGGATGAGTGCCACATGTCATTAAACGAGAGAGTGATGTGCAATGTGAAACTGTGCGGATGTGTGTTCTTTGACAGCTTTCTTTTTACTCCTCTCAAACTTGATATTTTAATAAAGCTTTGGTGATAAAGATTTATTTCCAAGCGGTCTCAGGAGCCAAATCCTTTATCGACAGTCTTGACTACTTCACGATTGCATTGGGCATATAAAAAAAAAGAGCCTTCATTGAGGCTATGCTTGATTTTTAATCAAATAAAACGAAATGGGAAAAAACATTAGTGTCTAAATACGAAGTGTACAGGCACCAAAAGCACATTAGGCTACTCTTGTTCCATGCGCATATGGGCAGTGTGCGTCACGGCTGGATAGGCTGCGTTTCCACTGTCAAAATCCATGCCATAACCTACTGCGTTACCGCTAAAAACCAGCTTTTGGTTGCAAACTGAAAACTAACGTGCGTTTGACGCCAGAGCGGTCTTAACGCCAGCCAAAAAATAGATGCATGGAGGTGCGTAAAGATGGCGGCCCCCATGCGCTTACCGCTGTATTGTAAATTGTTCTTTGTTACTCTTTTTTTGTATGGTCATTAGCAGGGTATACATGACCCCAACATTAGCTTCAAGACGCTGGCATTTTGAAAAACTGAAAAAGTACTGTAGATTGTACTGATTTATTGGAACATGTCGCGCACCGTAGTAAAAACAGTGAGTGGATAGTGCTAAAACAATGACATCTGAATTCTGTCATCTTCATGCACGTTCGCCATTATAGATACTGTACTTTTGATTTGGGCATGATGCACGAAAAATGCTAATATTGGTACAAATCCTTAAATGCTTAACATAAGCATGTGAAAACAGTGACAGGTAAACTAAACCAAAGCATAAATTGCTGTCATACCTTGTCCATAGACTGCTTACAGGGTAAGGAAACCAATGTGTAATTTTGTAATGTGGTTTGACTATCCCAATAAGTGGGATGATAAGGATTTCCCCTGAATAAGGATTTCCGCTGTCCCTAAGACCTTTCTGCTATGATCTATCCAGATACAGGCAGGTGGAACCTGAAAATCCAGTACAGCAGTGTGAATTCTGATCTGAGACTGATTATTTAATCCCCAAACATATTAAATCAACTGTTGCTGCCAAGTACACATTTTTCCTAATTTCTATCCAAACAAAGTCTGGATTTACATAAGTAAATGGGGGAAAGATGGCAGTGGCGGGAGAGTAGCACCTGCTCAGGACCCTGGGGAGGGCGTTTATTTTTCATCGCTGGATGGGTTTAACCAGGAACCCTGCTCGGAAACTCACTCGCTGCCCCCTTCAGCACATGTTGTTCTGCATGAGCAATGCTGCACCTCTGGTCTGGGCGCTTTGCGAGTTTACGGCTCCTGCTTCATTTCCTACTGGCATGGGGTCCACATCTCCTTCAGCACCTTGATGTGTTACAGTGTTTACAGGCCCTGTCCAAAGGCAACAGGCCATTTATTGGCCTTGTTTCCTTTTTCAGCAACATCCAGAGGTGCCCATAGGAGGAGAAAAAAAKCATCATGTTTCTCAACATGTTTTTCTCCTCTAAACTGGGTTTCCGTGGCTGGTGGTGTCTGTTGGGAGGGATGTGTGTTCAGATCAGATAGCAGGCCACATCAGGGTACCTTTGAAGGTGAGACTGTCCAAATAAAGCCAGCAGGAGTTATCCAAGGGAAATGCATATCCAGCAATTAGGTTCTATTCAGGCCCCCACGGTAAGGCCCTTAGGTCATTTCCAAAATATTTTTGTCTATCGTCATGACAATGGCTAAGGGCCTTTTGTGTAGACTAAAACCAGATTAAGACCAAGCTACATGGGACTTGTTTGCAATCAGTGCCCAGAGGAAACAATTAGCCTGCAGCACTGCCAGGTCTTTCATGGTAAAAGTGGGTAAGAGGTTGGTGTAAGTGGCCATCAGACGCTGCTTTGTGTCTCCCTGGTAAACAACACCGGGTATCATCCGGGTGGAGTGTCAGTGTCAGGTCTGGGATGATGGCACTCCTTCCCTGTGCAGGCTGGGACCCAGCCCATAATGCCCTTTGTGCTGTATGCTGCAGTCAGTCTACTGAGATGGTGTATACTGAGTGTACAAAACATTAGGAACACCTGCTCTTTCCATGACATAGACTGACCAGGGGAATCCAGGTGAAAGCTGTGATCCCTTATTGATGTCGCTTCTTAAATCCACTTCAATCAGTGTAGATGAAAGGGAGGAGACAGGTCAAAGAAGGATTTTTAAGCCTTGAGACAATTGAGACATGGATTGTGTATGTGTGCCATTCAGAGGGTGAATGGGCAAGACAAAAGATTGAAGTGCCTTTGAACGAGGTATGGTAGTAGGCATACCGGTTTGAGTGTGTTAAGAACTGCAATGCTGCTGGGTTTTTCATGCTCAACAGTTTCTGTATCAGCCAACTTGACACAACTATGGGAAGCATCGAAGTCAACATGGGCAAGCATCCCTGTGGAACTCTTTCGACACCTTGCAGAGTCCATGCCCCGACAAATCTTCTGAAGGCAAAAGGGGGTGCAACTCAATATTAGGAAGTTGTTCTTAATGTTTTGTATACTCAGTGTAGATACATCAGGCCATGGTCGGATGCACACCAGTGAGCTCGGGAAATGGTTTTTGAATGGCAAATAATTTTTTAAAAACTTGTAAATTGATTTTTTCCCTCTTGAATATTGTTTTTGATATGCGTTTGAAATGGCGGATTTTAATCATATCGCTGTATTTCTGTATGACATACACAGCTTATTTTCAAATGTATTTATTTCTCTGCAGTCTAGTCATTCTCAGGGAGCCAATCGTTGAGGAACTGCATCGTAGATGATGTCTCTTCACAAAGGGAATCGTTTAAATGGACCATTGTGCATATTTTTCTCTCGTCTTGGGAAAAAAATTCTCCCCAGAGCATATGGCCGCCTGGTTCCCTAATCGGTAATGAATGGCTTTTGATGCGGAAACTCCCCTGTTCAAACAGACTCCTGTTCCTTCTTTTTCAGGTCTAATGGAAATCCGATCTGTCAGTGTGGGAGTCGTCGCCATCAAATCGGTCAGCACCGGGCTGTACTTAGCAATGTCCAAAAAAGGCACACTCTTTGGATCGGTAGGTACACCTTGCAACATTGTTTCACAAGACAATCTGGGGGGCCAGGTTCTAGCTAGGGGACCCTGATGGTTCCTACAAACACGGATCATTCCATTCAAGTGAGTCTTCGAGGTATCCACTAGGAAAATCCACAGCAGACCAGAGTTGCAGTATCAATCATGGCTATACACCTGGGCCAASCCTGATGATAGCTACAGGTGATGCTCACATGCATGACTTGAAGAGAGGCTTGTTCCACTGTCAAAATAGATGGCCAAGAAAAGGAAGCTGAACTGAGATGACAAAATAGGCAGATGTGAAGGTCTAGAGTGCCGTCTGCCCGCAGTTGTGCTCACACACAGCCAGCTCTCTCTTTCTTTCTTTCCCTCCCTCTCTTTCTCTCTCTCTCTCTGTCATGTAATGAGGCTGCCTATGCCGTGGTGTCTAAGGGCACTATTCAATCTGTATCGCAGAAGTTCAGCATTACAGTGTGATTGAAATTTAAAGGCAATGTTTCCGCGTCAGCGGAGACTGCTTTCCCGGTAAATGTTGCATATGTCGTCTCAATCAGAAATTACCTTTACATTTTTATTGCGCAATCTGTAACATTTCAGTGATACAGACTGAATAGAGCACTAAGTGGTTTACAGCTCAGAGAGAGAGAGAGAGAGAGAAATCTGGAGCTGGCAATCCGTCAGTACTYTGAAGCTGTGATGAGACAAGTTTGCAGACAGTTATTTCACCCTGCCACCGGTGTAAATAGGACATAGATGAACTCAATCAGCCTACCAAAGCCTCTCCATTCACTTCCCACTGGATCCTCCCTAAATGATCATTAAGCAGAAGAATCATGCTAGGCTGATGCTATCTCCATAAGGGCCCTGTGATCTCGGACTGATAGAGGCCTGTAGAGGGGATTTCTCTAGAATCCGTTGTCACGGTCACATCTTTAAGGTCATACTCACTTACAGATAAGAAGCTCAACCACCCAAGGCAAAGTGGAGAGGGCTTTGTTGGCTAGGCTGTGCATGTATATTGACACAAATCACTGCTTCTGTTTTTAGCCTCAGAAGTAGATAAAGGAAGAAAAAACCAACATGAAAAAGCATGAATCTGATTGTTTGTTATGCTTTTTCATGTTGGTTTTTCAGTAACATCCAACTATTTTCTTGACCATGGTCCAACCATAACAATCACCTAATTATATATATTTTTGCCATTCACTGTGATTGGCCATTCACTTTGAACACACAACAAAAGGCTCCATAACAACACAGCAACATATGGAACATTTGAGTGCAATAACAGACGTAGAGCTTTGTCCCTAGCTCAGAGGTATGTCCATGCTGCTGCTGTTAGTTAGTCCTTCTAGTCATAATAAACACCTCTCTCTCTCTCTCTCTCTCTCTCTCTCTCTCTCTCTCTCTCTCTCTCTCTCTCTCTCTCTCTCTCTCTCTCTCTCTCTCTCTCTCTCTCTCTCTCAGGTGAAGTACAACCCTAACTGTAAGTTCAAGGAGCGCATCGAGGAGAACGGCTACAACACGTACGCCTCCCTGCGCTGGAAACACGGCGGCAGGCAGATGTTTGTGTCTCTGAACGGTAGGGGGAAGCCCCGGCGAGGTCACAAAGCCCGGAGGAGACACCCCTCCACCCACTTCCTCCCCATGCTGCCCTCATAGCTGGACAACAGGGCTCTGCTCTGCTTTGCAACCAGCCAACCACAGTCCCAGTCCCTCCTACTAGTGTTGTTGTTATCAAGATAACTAATGAGGATATTATTATTATTATATACATCCCCTCTCCCATATATGTACATTTGTTGGGTTTTTTTACACAATTTTGTTTGTCGAGATCGCAGTGGGGGCATAATACAGTACGTTTAAGTTATTCCTTTTTTAGTGTAAGGTCCAGAAGTAAAGCTGCTACTATTGTGTAAATACAGCATGTCTATTATTATTATGATTGGTTATCAAGCTGAGGGATGATATTGATGACGCTCTTCTGTGTTAAGGAGTAATTTTGACACCACCGTCTTCTGCTAAAGTGTGTAATTGAAACATATCCCCCCTTTAAAGGGTACGAGAATTGTCTATATATTGCCTCCCACCCATCCCTTCATTTCTGTGACACTACAGGAGACAATGCTTTTCCTTGAGTGACCTTACAATATGCTATTAAAGCAAATAACTGGTGAGAGAAACCTGACAAACAGTGAACAGATTTGAACATTGATTTTAGGTTGTCAAATATGTTCATCTGAGCAAGTAACTAAAGCATTTGAGAGAGGACTCTCGTAAGATACTGAAAGGCCTTTACAATAAAAGGACTCTTGCACTTGACTGGACTTCAGAGGGGACAGAATTCCTTGTTGACGAAAACATTTGGACTGAACGTTGATACCCATGGATGTATGCTATAAGACAAAAACATAAACTGACGACATCTGGCTATGGGTTATTTTGGGTTTCTGAAATGAGTGTGTGAGCTCTGCAGAAGTCCCACTGGGCAAAAACTAGTTGAATCAACGTTGTTTCCACATCATTTCAACAGAGTAATTCAGTGTGATGACGTTGAATCAACGTGAAAACTGATTGGATTTTCCACCTAAATGTTTACCTAAATTCAATGACATGGTGACTCAACCAAATGTAAATCCAAACTAGATGTAGAAATGACATCTGTGCCCGGTGGGGTGTGCTTTAGCCTCCTTCTCTCATTCAATAATCCTACACCACTAGCTCAGGGGTCAATCTTTGAAAGTGGGACTCGTGACATTGTCTCTGATATGTTAGTTCCAGAGTTCAGTAGTTAAATGCATACGGTACTCTGTTTGAAACACGTTGAGCATTTGAGGCTGTATGTACACTTCTTCACAGTGCTAAGACTACCCATTCATTTCTAACGTATGGTAACTGGTTATTGCATTATCTTGTCAGGTCTTGTTAACATTTTCAAAAACCTGTTGCAAATAGAACTTTTAATATATTTAAGCCTTTTTGTACCGTATAWCATTTGAAGTTGATGTTATTGCCTCCATTTTGTGTCTAGTCCAAAAATCCTAACTGTAATCCATTCCATATTTTAGTCTATACTGTATGTTACTGTAATATGGCACCTCCTAACATCGCAATCATCATCTACTGAGCGGTCAGCAATGACAGTATCTACCAGAACACCCGTTTCAACTATCAGTCAGCTATTAAGCAGACAATATTGGTCTGTCAATTGAATACTGTCATCATAACAACATAAGCGAGTGCCTTGATTCATGTTCAGCCTGGTGAACTTCAATAAAATGCACATAAATGACACAATTTTCAAGGAGTCACTTATAGTAACACATCTCCATCAGAGTTACATAATCTGCATTATCATCATAACAACATGAACATTCAATGCTGTAGTGGACCTCCCCTGACTTGTAAAATACTTGTGCTGATGAGCTCTTCAACGGGCTATCATGGGTCTTTAATCACAATGAAGGCCTGGTAGGGAGGCCATTGAATCTTTTCACCCTGCAGATTGGAAAGATGGGGATGAATGGCCTCTATTGGGGGGAGAAAGGCTAACCTTTCAGACTGTCAATGTGACATTTCTTTGAAGGGAAACATGTCTAGTCAAAATAGCTTTATGTCGCTCCGCCATTCGATCTAAAGGCCTGCCAAACAATTGGATGTTGGTGTGAGGGTCTAAGGAGACTTTGAGTGTGTGAGCTCTTTTGTTTCCAATACCCTTACAGTTTTACATCTTTTGAGTTGAAGACTTGGCTAAAGGTTTCCTGTGTCTTAGTGGGGGACGTTTCGGCGGCGACACATATTGAATCTTTAAAGTGCCACATGCCAAATCTGTAGGTTCTTCCCAGCAAACCAAAATTGGTTTTGTTAAAGTTCCCAGAACATTTGTTAGGTTGCAACAAATATTCTCATAACACATAAACTGTCCAGTCGAGGTGAAGATTATGAAATGTTTGTATAAAACATTTGCCTGATGTTGCAAGAACAAATTCTGTCTGTTCTGTAAAAGTTTCCAGAATGTTTCATCAGGTTGTGGGAACAGTCTAGTGAGAAAATTGTGTGAACGTCACAAAAGATATGTTCCCGAAACACAAAATCTGTCTAGTTGTGCGGAAGATTCTACAATGTTTATTTTAGGGTGCAAAAAACATTCCACTGATGTTACAACAATGTCCTCAGAACACATTTCGTCTGTTCTTGAACTGACTCCAGAATGTTTAATTAGGTTGTGGTAATACTGTAGATATGTTCCCAAAACACAACAACTGTCTAGTTGTGCTGACATTCAGATAATATCTGTATTAGGCTGCACAACACGTTCCTTTGATGTTGCAGGAATGTTGACAGAACAACCTTTCTGAGTTCTTTATAAATCTTGAAGGAATAAAGATATCCTCTCTTTTAGTAGAGTATACCTGAGCCTCAATTCCACCGTTGTTTTTCAAAAGATGGTATGGGGAGGGTTTTCTCTGGTCGCCGGGAGGCGGGGCAGGAGGGTCTGGGGGGTGACTGACAACCTTAGTTGCTAGTGGGGTGGAAGGGATGGGAAACATGGTTTCTGGAAGTGGGCGGTGGGGGAATGGGATGGGAGGTTGGGGGTGGAGGCCCACTTTCTTTTTTGTTTTCTTTTCCTGTTTATACTGAATTTATTATTACTTAAACTCTGTATGTATTTCTTACTTTTCTTTTTCTTTTGAGTAGCAGCCCACAGGTACATTTGATATAAACTGAATATATCATTGAAATGGATATTCTACCTGTAACCCCTCCCCAACAAAAACATGCAATCATCTGCAGACAGCTCATTAAACCTGTGCACCACCAGGGGACAGCTGCAGCCTTGTGTGTGTGTGTGTGTGTGTGTGTGTGTGTGTGTGTGTGTGTGTGTGTGTGTGTGTGTGTCCCCCAATCAAATATGGTCAATTAGGACAAAGAACAATTTCTGAGCTATTAAAATGTTCCCATCCTTTTCATAGAGGCAGGTGGCCTAGTCGTTAAAGCATTGGGCCAGTAACTGAAATGTTGCTAATTTGAATCCATGAGCCGACAAGATTAAAAATCTGTCCTTCTCTTGCACAAGGCAGTTAACCCACATAAAACAACAGTGCCCAATGTGTCAGCCCCCAACACCTTTCTGATTCAGAGATATTGGGTTAAAAGCGGAAGTCAAGTTTTGGTTGGACCTTATGAGCAATTGACGATAAAAATAAATTGTATACTTTTAATTTAATCCTTTAATATGCTGCATACTTGCAACATTGTATTGGATTATTTTCTTTCTTTATCACGTGTTGAACGTCTTATGAAATGTGATTTTAGTTGGATAGAGCTTCCTTGAAATAACTTGTACTCTTGTGTATTCATATGCTTCTAAAGTACATTTTACATTTACATTACTCATTTAGCAGACACTCTTATCCAGAACGACTTACAGTAAGTAGTGAGTGCATACATTTTCGTACTTTTTCGTACTGAGTCAGAACAGACTCAGAACCTTAAAACTAAATAAGAAAACAATTGTACCTTTTCTCAATTTCAAAATCACATTTCATAAGACGTTCAACACATGATAAAGAAAGAAAATTCAAAAATACAGTGTATGAAGAGGATGGGATTTTTWAAATAATTTGTTCTGTGTCCTTATTGACCATATATAAAAACATTTTAAAAAATAACCACAAGGTCACAGCTATCCCCTGGTTGCGCAGAGGCTTAGTGATCTGAATGCAGATCTGAAAATTGCAGGTTCAACCCCACATATTCTTTAACCATATTTATTTAGGGAGGGAAAAACTATGAAATTGAGGCTCAGATATACTCTACTAAATCCAGTCGAATGCAGAATTTAGACTGTGTAAAATAAAACATTGTGTGAAAATAAAAAATGCACCCGATAGAATTCCTAACTTGAGACGCTTGATATGGTCCCCCATGGCTTATTTTTCATGATCTGAAAAGCAAACGTGATCCTAGATCAGCACTCATACCCTTGGATACCTTGTAAATATGTGACTCATTTCAGGAAGCTAGGCGTATGTTGCATGTCACTACTTCACAGAAGAGGCATTTTAATGTATTTTTTTAATTATTAAAATGAGTTTTTTAGCAGAAATTCCTTCTGGAACATGTGAACTTTGATGTACCTAAATAACAAACTTGTATGTCATCTGTAAATATGAATAAWATTGTTAAATTACTAGCCTAGTTGGTTTAGCCATGGAAAAATACAGGAACCTTCCCGCTAGCCACGATTGGCTGAGATAACGAATACAACAGGTGTAGACCTTACCGTGAAATGCTTACTTTCAAGCCGTTAACCAACAATGCAGTTTTAAGAAAAAGAAGAGTTTAGAAAATATTTACTAAATAAACWAGTTTTTTTTTTAAAGTAACACAATAKCAATAARGAGGCTATAGACAGGGGGTACCGGTACCAAGTCAATGTGTGGGGATACTGGTTAGTTGAAGTAATTGCGGTAATAAGTACATGTCATGTAGGTAGGGGTAAAATTACAATGCATAGATAATAAACAGCAAGTAGCAGCAGCATAAAAAAAGGTGGGGGTCAAAGCAAATAGTCTGGGTAGCCATTTGATTAACTATTCAGCGTCTTATGGCTTGGGGGTAGAAGCTGTTAAGGAGCCTTTTGGACCTAGACTTGGCGCTCCGGGACCGTATGCCGTGCGGTAGCAAAGAGTACAGTCTATGACTAGGATGGCTGGAGTCTTTGACCATTTCTAGTGCCTTCCTCTGACACTGCCTGGTATAGAGGTCCTGGATGGCAGGAAGCTTGTCCGTACTCACTACCCTCTGTAGTGCCTTGTGGTCGGATGCCGAGCAGTTGCCATACCAGGCAGTGATGCAATCAGTCAGGATGCTCTCGATGGTGCAGCTGTATAACTTTTTTAGGACCTAAGGACCCATGCCAAATATTTTCAGTCTCCCGAGGGGGAATATGCYTTGTCTTGCCCTCTTCACGACTGTCTTGGTGTGTTTTGACCATGATAGTTTGTTAGTGATGTGGACACCAAGGAACTTGAAGCTCTCGACCTGCTCCACTACAGCCCTGTCGATGTGAATGGGGCGTGCTCGTGTTGAGGATCAGCGTGGCAGATGTGTTGTTGCCTACCCTTTCCCACATGGGGGCGGCCCTTCAACAAGTCAAGGATCCAGTTGCAGAGGGAGGTGTTTAGTCCCAGCATCCTTAGCTTAGCGATGAYCTTTGAGGGCTCTATGGTGTTGAATGCTGAGCTGTAGTCAATGAACAGCATTCTCACGTAAGTGTTCCTTTTGTCCAGGTGGCAAAGGGCAGTGTGGAGTGCAATAGAGATTGCATCATCTGTGGATCTGTTGGTGCGGTATGTGAATTGGAGTGGGTCTAGGGTTTCTGAGATGATGGTGTTGATGTGAGCCATGAACAGCCTTTCAAAGCACTTCATGGCTACAGATGTGAGTGTACGGGTCGGTAGTCATTTAGGTAGGTTACCTTAGTGTTCTTGGGCACAGGAACTATGGTGGTCTGCTTGAAACATGTAGGTATTACAGACTCGGTCAGGGACAGCTTGAAAATGTCAGTGAAAACACTTGCCAGTTGGTCAGCACATGCTTGCTGTACACGTCCTGGTAATCCGTCTGTCCCTGCGGCCTTGTGAATGTTGACCTGTTTAAAGGTCTTACTCACATCAGCTATGGAGAGTGTGATCACACACTCGTCCGGAACAGCTGGGGCTCTCATGCATGCTTCAGTTTTGCTTGCCTCGAAGCGCACATAGAAGTCATTTAGCTCGTCTGGTAGGCTCGTGTCACTGGGCAGCTAGGGGCTGTGCTTCCCTTTGTAGTCCGTAATAAGTTTGCAAYCCCGGCAACATCCGACGAGCGTCAGAGCCGGTGTAGTAGGATTCAATCCTAGTCTCATATTGACGCTTTGCCTGTTTGATGGTTCGTCAGAAGGCATAGTGAGATTTTTTATAAGCYTCCGGGTTAGTGTCCTGCTCCTTGAAAYCGGCTGCTCTACCCTTTGTAGATGTTGCCTGTAATCCATGGATTCTGGTTGGGGTATGTACGTACAGTCACTGTGGGGACAACATCATCAACGCACTTATTGATGAAGCCGGTGATTGATGTGGTATACTCCTCAATGCCATCGTATGAATTCCGGAACATATTCCAGTATGTGCTAGAAAAACAGTCCTGTAGCTTATCATCTGTGTCATATGACAACTTCCTTATTGAGCGAATCACTGGTACTTCCTGCTTTAGTTTGTGCTTGTAAGCAGGAATCAGGAGGATAAAATGATGGTCAGATCTGCCAAATAAAGAGCGAGAGAGAGCTTTGTATGCGTCTCTGTGTGTGGCGTAAAGATGATGTTGAGTTTTTTTCCCTCTGGTTGKACATCTGACATGCTGGTAAAAATGAGGTAAAACGGATGTAAGTTTTCCTGCATTAAAGACATGTCTATGTCCTGGGAAATGTTCTTGTTACTTACAACGTCACGCTAATCACATCAGCGCACGTTAGCTCAACCATCCCGCAGGGGAAAACACKGATCCTGTAGAGGTTAAAGTCCCCAGCCACTAGGAGCACCACCTCTGGATGAGCATTTTCTTGTTTGCTTATGACCTTATACAGCTCATTCGTTGTGGTCTKATTGCCATCATCGATTTGTGGTGGTAAATAGACAGCTACGAAAAATATAGATGAAAACTCCCTTGGTAAATAGTGTGGTCTACAGCTAATCATGCGGTACACTACCTAGACACAAACCAACACCCCTCGTCTTATCAMAGGTAGCTGTTCTGTCTTGCCGATYCACGGAAAACCCAATCAACTGTATATTATCCATGATGTCGTTCAGCCACGACTCTGTGAAACATATGATATTACAGTTTTTAATGTCCCATTGGTAGGATAGTCTCGAACGGAGCTCATCCAGTTTATTCTCCAATGATTGCACGTTGGCCAATAGGACAGATGGTATAAGTGGGGTACCAATTCGCCAACTAAATCTCACAAGGCACCTGGATCTGCGTCCCCTGTATCGGCGTCTCCTCTTAATGCGTATGACAGGGATTTGGGCCTTGTCCGGGAGAAGCAGTATATCCTTCGCCGCCGGCTTGTTAAAGAAAAYATCTTTGTCCAGTTCGAGGTGAGTAATCACTGTTCTGATATCCAGAAGCTCTTTCGGTCATAAGACACGGTGGCAGAAACATTATGTACAAAATAAGTTATAAACAACGTGAAAAAACACATAAAATAGCACAATTGGTTAGGAGCCCGTAAAAACGGCAGCCATCTCCTCCGGCGCCATTCTCTCTATGCAGCATATAAAGAGGATGGGTGAAGTGATGGTTAATAACCCAGTTACCAGTATGTCCCTGGGTTAGTTATGTCGAAGAAGGCTAAAAAAGAAGCGTGGAATTCCTGATTGACCATACTTCCATGGCTATATATTGAAAAAAATAGAATGTACGAGAGCTTCCCTGGTGGCACAGACGATAAAATACCTGTCTCAAGGTACCAAACATTGCAGGTTCAAACTCCACATGTGCACATTGTCAATATATGAAGTGTAAAAAATATGGTTGTGTTTGTATGATTTAATGTTGTTCAAATGTCCTATGAAATAAAGAATGTTCAGATACTCAACATGTGTTTGTAAGATTAAATGCTGTTCAAATGATCTATGACTGAAATTAAAAACCTATGTGTCTCTACATCACCTACAATACAGTCCTRAAATGAGATGTGCCATTAAATCTGGAGAGAAACATAAAGGGGAGGTATTTAAATGTTGTGGTAATATTAGGAAAAACMTAAATATAAGATGTCCTTGAAATGTTCTGAGGATGTCCAAGACAAGGTATTTTGCGTGAACATCAATGGAATATTATGTTAAACCTAAAACAAATAGGCTATGAACTTCATAAAAACMGACTTATTTAATTCTTACATTAAGGGAATGCCCTGTGCAACCTAACTTAAACATTGTATGAACGTCATCACAACTGAGCATATTTTGTGTTTTGGGAACCTATATTTTGTAATGTATCCAGACTGTTTCCACACCCATGTTCTGGGAACCTTTAAAGAACTTAGATAGGCTGTTCTGTTAACATTCCTGCTACATCTAAGGCATGTTTTGTGCCACCTGATAGAACATTATCTGAATATCAGCAAAACTAGACAGCTTTTGTGTTTTGGGAACATATCTCTTGTCCCCACAATGTTCCCACCAGACTGTTCCGACAACCTAATTAAACATTCTGGGAACCTTTACTGAACAGAATAAATGTGTTCTGGAAATGTTCATCAGGTGAATGTTTTTTGCACCCTAAAATAAACATTGTATAATCACCCGCACAACTGGACAGGTTTTGTATTTTGGGAAAATATATTTTGTGATGTCGCCACAATGTTCTCAACAGACTGTTCCCACAATCTAATGAAACATTCTGGGAACCTCTAAAGAACAGATCAAATGTGTTATAGGAACGTGTAACATCAGGTGAATGTTTTATACATGTTATGAGAAAATGTTCCGCTACCTAAAGAATGTTCTGGGAACTTTCACAGAACCAGTTTTGGTTTGCTGGGAAAATATTACTGGTGCATTGTGTTATCACATTACCTGGAAACTTAACAAGAACTTTTGGGGAATGTACTTTGGTGGTTGTTACAGATGTTGGGGACAACATTTTAGTGAATGTTAGGAGAACATTCCAAGGAAATATATATTTATTTATTATAAAAAATTAAATATTTTGTTATATGAATGTTTTTGGGACGTTATCATCCTAATGTCAGATAAAACCCTAACTAGAACTTAATGGGAATTTTAGCTAATGTTCTGGGAATGTTCCTGGAAATAGCGGAAAACACTGAAACTTCACTGAGGTTCTATATTTTATTGACAGTTAAGTTGAGAAATATACAGTAGTTTAGTAGACAATAGACAGATATTATTAACTGTAAGCATAGAAGTAAGTGTAGTTTTGCAGGTGTTTCTCAACTGATGCATCCTGGTCTATTCTTCAGCAGGCACAGGAACTCTTTAAAACATGCAAGACTACAAAGTAAAGTAATCCCATTTTCTGCCTGTTCTGTTGAATGGCTCGCCTCATCGTCAAAGTGTCTCCACCTCTCCACTCATCTACCAGTCCAAGAATTTCTCCTTTCTTTCTTGGCTTTAAGGTGAGGCTGCCTGTTTATGCCAGACGRAGCTCAGAGCGCAGGGACACTAAATGGGAGTCTGTAATTATCATTGTTCCTCTACTGTCCTGTCAGTGCGCTCGCCAGCAAAACAAGAGGGATCCCTTGGCAGCGCTCATCAAAGCAATGGCCTTTGATCAGCAGAAAAGCCCAAAACGCTGTACAAAATCAAGGTGGAATGCGCCAAACATAGTAAAAGGGAATGGGAATAGATATCCTTCCAAAGACATCTCCCACTCCCCCTCTCCTCTGCCCTGTTCATGCCACATGCACAGGTGCTTGGTCCTAAATATGGGTTGTGTCTGATCAGCTATGTCTGAACAAAAGACTGAAAGAACTTTAATGAGAGGACAGGAGTCATGCAATGTTGTTGTGAAAAAGTCAGGACCACCACATTTCTCTGAGATTGATCAGTGGCGTGCTATGTGTTGATGCACTCATATATGGTGGTTTAATGATTTGGCAAAGTGCAAAGAAAATATAAGCAAAATCAGTTAGTGGGCCACATCCTACATTTAACTTCATAACCTCAATGTTCTAATGACTTGTRCTGAGTCTTTACAGCAGAGCACTGTACTGACCTCAAAATGTTAGGGCAGTACTGTGGGAATTATTCCAACCTCCAACAGAGAATTGTATGATACATCTGTCTGCCTATTTTACAGATGTAGATAACTGAACTCAAAAGTAATTTTTTATTGTATAATTCGTTTTTTGTATCTATACATGCTTTGTCATCTGTAAAAGTTTCATAAAAATGGTTTCTTCCAGATTAATTGCAACTGGGGGACAAAACAAGCAACAATACATGCTCCAGAAAGCCCATTTTGAAGGCCCTTGGCCAAAATCCATGGGAGCACAAGTCATGCTGCTTTAGCGACAATGACCTAAAGCTTCAGGGACCTTTGAAACCTGTGTGGTCATTTTCTCTCAGAGGAGTAAAAAGAATTGTGGTGGGCGGGAGCAAAAAAACCTTGCCACTCATAATACCGATCTATGCATTGTAGGTGAAACGGGAGGAGGGAAGGCGCACAATTTTAAAGCGCTTATTGAATTGCTATTACAGCCCCTGAGACTAATTGTGGCTGTTGTGCCTCTCGGTGGCCGAGGGGGTTCTYGAGTAGCCCTGCATGCTCTTACCCAGTGAGCTTTTCAGACAGAAAAGCCCAAAGAGAGCCCAGGACCACCAAAGATCAATAGCAAACCCTTCAGTCTTTCACAGGCCTACTCTAATCCTTGTCATTTGTCTGCCATTTTGTTCCGGGCCATTCACAGCTCCCTGAGTTTGGGATTAGGGTCTTGTTTTGTTACAAAAACAGCCCAAGTTATTACGCTGAATGGACCGAGGGACAGATGATAAGTGTGAGTGCACGTGCGCATGTGTGTACCTGTGTGTGTTAGAAGAATATGAGAATATGCCCAATGTCTCAGAAAAAGCTGAACGTTTCTTTTCTTCCTTATAGAACTCATTAAGAATGAGTTACAATGTCAGTTAGATTGGGTTAAGTTCCATAACTTTCAGAAATTCCTTTACTTTTGTGTTCCTTCTGTGGCTGTCTGGCCAAACTCCCTCTGTCGGAGTCTTGGCAGCAGGCATCAGATCCATCAGACGGGCCATATCGGGCCTTCTCATCACTGAGTGAGTGGATTAGTCTGTGTGTCTGCAGCCACATGAGACAGGGCTGCTGAGTGGCACACGCGCCAGCCACATTACCCCCAAAGCCCTGCCATGCCACTCCACAGGTACGCGGTGCCACAGAGGCCTCCTTCCAGCCTCAACCCTGTGTGGCATTCCCCAGATGCCTGTGAGCATGTCAGACACCGCAGGATGGGAAGGGAAGGCTAAGAGGATGGAGAGAGGGTGTAGGGGTTGGAGGGGCTGAGGCTAGTCTCCGTCTAGATAGTTTGGCCAACCGAAGCAGGACAGATTTTGGATGAAGTCCCAGTCAACATCATAAGGTTGTCTTTGGCTTTTGGTGACTGGAAAAGGCCTAAGTTGGGACAGGTTCATGCGAAGCCTGAGGCGTGCCAAACCTTATCCACCCTGCCCCTCGAGCTCCAGTGTGTGTGGAGTAATACTCCAAGGGAGAGGGGTTTGAGTGTCTCTGTCTTTTGGCTCCATCTGCGCTGGGATATTTTCTCAGAGCTAAGGCTACAGTAGCACACGCTGGCCTTTTCTGTTCAAAGACTAGCAGGTGGGTGCTCTTCCTTAAAGATGCATTTTTCCACAGCTAATGTTTAAAATGAGGTTTTCATCACAGCTTATTTTTCCTTCTCAGGAGTTTAAAAAATAAGCTGGTCTCGCTGCGGTGAGAACGTTTTTATTGGATTACCCTGGCGGCTGTATCAGACGCATAAAATAACCATGGCCAGAAAGTGTCAGTTTCCTCTGTCAAGCCTTGTCATCATCTGATTCTCAAGAACAGAACACAGATAACTTAACACTGTTGGCAAAGGGAGAGGAATACAACGGGAAGTTACAGTTCAGTTTGAGGGGGCTCATTTTTCTTATGGAGAGCTACAGATGAGGAATTGAAATTAAACAGCCTTTGAAATTCAATCGTTTTCTCAGTACCCAAGAGAAATATAGAGACAGGCTGTGGAATCAAAGAGTGGCTATGACATGTAGCCTACACTAAGAGGGTGTAGAGTTTTGACCAGACTGCCGTGAGTCTAGACAGGCTATGAGCTTATACTATAGTCCCCTCTGGAGCCTAATGAATCAATTTCCCCTTCTAGTCCCACATTTGTGTGTGTCCTCCATCTCTGCCTCCACTTCATTCTCCTCCAAAAGAACTGTGACATTAGGTGGGGATCCTCTTCCAAAGCTCGCTGAAGTAAAATGAGTAATGTTTCAATTGTGGTCCACACAAAGTTTGAGTAATATCTGGTACTGTGTAACTGCTGTAGGTATGAAGCCTCTTGGTACAATGTACTGTAGGTATGACTCTGGGTAATCATAAAAAGGGTATAGCACATGAGAAGAAGGAACATTTGTAAGATTCAAGAGAAGTGTAACCTCATCATAGAAGCCCTGCTGCTGTACCAAGGTTGAATTTTGGGGGCTCGTCTGAACCCGGGGCCTCTTGCAACACTACAGAAAGATAAGAAGTTAAGATATTACGTTTTAATAATACATAATTGTGTTTGTAGCTTTTTTCCGTGTGTTTTATTCACAGGTGCAAACACTTACATTATATGTATTGCCTCATCCAACCCCATTATATGTATTGCTTCATCCAAGTGTGAATTACTCCATGCATTAGAGGCATGTTCCTCTGATACCTGATGGTCCCACCCACACTGAGCTGAGCTCCACGTTCCCAGTTCACACAGCTGAGCTGCATTCATCAGCCCTCTCAGACCCTCATGTCAAACATGATCCAGGGCTCCCCTAACATGACACAGAAAGAGAGCCCCTCCACATCAATGGGCCAAACCGTTAGAGCATTAGAGGGCTTTGAGCTGGGGGAGGCTTTCTCTCTGGCATTGGGTAAGCACACTGAGTAGCAGTGGCTGATCTCCCCCATGCACTGCTGACTACATGGGCCCCTGTCTGCTGACTACATGGGCCCCTGTCTGCTGACTGCACGGGCCACTGTCTGCTGACTACATGGACCCCTGTCTGNTGCTGACTACATGGGCCCCTGTCTGCTGACTGCACGGGCCACTGTCTGCTGACTACATGGACCCCTGTCTGCTGACTACATGGGCCCCTGTCTGCCAGTAACTCCAATGTAAGAGCTGAAGGCAGGCTATTCTGGAGGGGCCGACCTGTTGTCTTGATAATGATGGAAAAGACAGAGGTTGGAGTCACTTCCTCAGTTAGAGTGGCTTCCTCATTCCAAGTGAGCATTGCAATTAACCTCAATTGATGACAAAAACTAGGGGAGCAAGATGAAGGGATGAGAGCAACTGAACAAACATAAAAACCTCTTATTCCTGAACAGGTTCATTACTCTCTACAGAGGACCTTATTTGTTAACTATTTGCCCTAAAAAGCACACCAAAGAAGGTCAAATCAAATCAAATGTTATTTCTCACATGCGACAATACAACAGGTGTAGGTAGACCTTACAGTGAAATGCCTACAAGCCCTTAACCAACAATGCAGTTAAGAAAAATAAGTGTTAAGTAAAATGTTTTAAATAAAATAACAAATAATTAAAGAGCAGTCATGACAAAAAATGTGTGTTTCTATCACAAAAAGAGACACCCACAAACACACATGCGCCATGGCTGGTACAATGGCTGAACCGGTCTGTTATTTTGGGGAAGCTGCTCCATCTCTTGGTTAGAAGACTGCATAACTTTCAGTGGCAGCTCATATTTTTCTGAGTCTCTTGCCCCCTCCACTGGATATGCTGCAGTACCTGATTTACTTTTAAAGGCTCAAATCTATGAGCTGAATCCTACAGTAACTTGAGGTCGCCGTACATCAGAGGAGGCTGGTGGGAGGAGCTATAAGAGGATGTTCTCATTGTAATGGCTGGAATGGAAAGGTATCAAATACATCAACCACACATTTGACTCCGTTCCTTTTCTAACCATTCCAGCCATTACAATGAGCCGGTCCTCCTATAGCTCCTCCCACCTGCCTCCTCTGGCACACATCACTAGGACTTGGAATCAAATGATGAATCTCTTGAGTCAGATTGTGAGAAACAGAGTGTGGGTTTACATGTGTAATACTTTTGTAAGACCATGTCTGATTGTCAGTCTCCAATGTTGTGAACTACACTGAGTGTACAAAACATTAGGAACACCGGTTCTTTCCATGACATAGACTGACCAGGTGAATCCAGGTAAAACCTATGATCCCTTATTGATGTCACTTGTTAATTCCACTTCAATCAGTGTGGATGAAGGGGAGGAGACAGGTTAAAGAAGGATTTTTAAACCTTGAGGCAACTAAGACATGGATTGTGTATGTGTCATTCAGAGGGTGAATGGACAAGACAAAAGATTTAAGTGCTTTTGAACGGGGTATGGCAGTAGGTGCCAGGCGCACCAGTTTGAGTGTGTCAAGAACTGCAACGCTCCAGGGTGTCCAGTGTGTATGAAGAATGGTCCACCACCCAAAGGACATCCAGCCAACTTGACACAACTGTGGGAAGCATTGGAGTCAACATGGGCCAGCATCCCTGTGGAACGCTTTCGACACCTTGTGGAGTCCAAGCCCTGACTAATTGAGGGTGTTCTGAGGGCAAAAAGAGGTGAAATTCAATATTAGGAAGGTGTTCCTAATGTTTTGTGCACTTTGTGCATACAGTGGGGTCCGAAATACATCCCTGATTTAGATTAACAAAAATTACTCTATAAAATAAATAATTKAAAATGCTGAGGTATCTTGTATGCTAAAATAATTGGGAAATTATATAATTATATACTAATATAATTAATCAGAAAAATAGATTTTGTTTAAAACTTCTTATGGCTGCAGGGGCAGTATTGAGTAGCTTGGATGAAAGGTGCCCAGAGGTGCCCAGAGTAAACGGCCTGCTCCTTAGTCCCAGTTGCTAATATATGCATATTATTATTAGTATTAGTATTGGATAGGAAGTTTCTAAAACTGTTTGAATTATGTCTGTGAGTATAGCAGAACTCATATTGCAGGCAAAAACCTGAGAAGAAATCCAAACAGGAAGTGGGAAATCTGAGGTTGGTCGATTTTCAACTCATCGCCTATCGAATACACAGTGCGATATGGATCAGTTTGCACTTCCTACGCCTTCCACTAGATGTCAACAGTCTGTAGAACCTTGTCTGATGCCTCTACTGTGAAGTGGGGCCGAAGGAGACAGGAATGAGTCAGGTCTACCATGACCTGCCCATGCTCTGACCATGTGCGTTCACATGAGAGGGAGCTCTGTTCCATCGCACATCTGAAGTCAATGGAATTCTCCGGTTGGAACGTTATTGAAGATTTATGTTAAAAACATCCTTAAAATGTCCTGGTACTGGGTAGAGTTCATGATGCGATTGACCTTAACAAGGTCCCCAGGACCAGTGTAAGAAAAATAGCCCCATAACATCAAAGATCCACCACCATATTCTACAGTATGTATGGGATTATTTTCTGCTTATGAATTCTCATTTCGATGCCAAACTCACCACTAGTGCACATGGTCAAAGAGCTCTACTTTCATGTTGAAAAATACAAATCACATTTAAAACCTGTGGTTTGAATTGAAGAGGGCAGTCCATAATCACAGATGAAGGATATCAAGGATCTGGAAGGATTCTGTATGGAGTAATGATCTAAGATTCCTGATGATCTAAGTTCTGCCCACATATTTTCTATAGGATTGAGGTCCGGGCTTTGTGATGGCCACTCCAATACCTTGACTTTGTTGACCTTAAGCCATTTTGCAAGTATTCTTAGGGTTATTGTCCATTTGGAAGAGCCATTTGCGACCAAGCTTTAACTTCCTGACTGATGTCTTGAGGTGTTGCATCAATATACCCACATAATTTCCCCCCCTCATGATGCCATCTATTTTGTGAAGTGCACCAGTCCCTCCTGCAGCAAAGCACCCCCACAACATGATGCTGCCACCCCCGTGCTTCACGGTTGGGATGGTGTTCTTCGGCTTGCAAGCCTCCCCCTTTTTCCTCCAAACATAACGATGGTCATTATGGCCAAGCAGTTCTATTTTTGTTTCATCAGACCAGAGGACATTTCTACAAAAAGTACGATATTTGTCCCCATGTGCATTTGCAAACCGTAGTCTGGCGTTTTTATGGCGGTTTTGGAGCAGTGGCTTCTTCCTTGCTGAGCAGCCTTTCAGGTTATGTCGATATAGTACTCGTTTTACTGTGGATATAGATGCTTTTATACCTGTTTCCTCCAGCATCTTCACAAGGTCCTTTGCTGTTGTTATGGGATTGATTTGCACTTTTTGCTCATCTCTAGGAGACAGCGTCTCCTTCCTGAGCGGTATGACGGCTGTGTGGTCCCATGGTGTTTATACTTGCGTACTATTGTTTGTACAGATGAACGTGGTACCTTCAGGCGTTTGGAAATTGCTCCCAAGGATGAACCAGACTCCTGGAGGTCTACAAATGTTTTTCTGAGGTCTTTGCTGATTTCTTTTGATTTTCCCATGATGTCAAGCAAGGAGGCACTGAGTTTGAAGGTAGGCCTTGAAATACATCCACAGGTACACCTCCAATTGACTCAAATGATGTCAATTAGCCTATCAGAAGTTTCTAAAGCCATGACATAATTTTCTGGAATTTTCCAAGCTGTTTAAAGGCACAGTCAACTTAGTGTATGTAAACTTCTGACCCACTGGAATTGTGATACAGTGAATTATTAAGTGAAATAATCTGTTTGTAAACAATTGTTGGAAAAATTACTTGTGTCATGCACAAAGTAGATGACCTAAACGACTAGCCAAAACTATAGTTTGTTAACAAGACATTTGTGGAGTGGTTGAAAAACAWGTTTTAATGACTCCAACCTAAGTATATGTAAACTTCCGACTTCAACTGTACACAAATACTTGTTTTGCAATTTCTCTCCTGTTTCAACTATGCATTTCAGGGGTATTCAGACGATCCTCTGGTGTGTAAGGGGACAGCAGTGGGAGTTGTGTCCTTCAATGATGCAGACTATTGCAACAAGCCAAGAGCACCCAATGTCTACACCAACATATCAACCTATCTCTGATTTCCAGTAAAAGCCTGAAGGTTGTGGTTAAGAGCGTTGGTTTGAATCCCAGAGTGATAAATCTGTCGATGTGTCGTTGAGCAAGGCAATTTACCCTAGTTGCTCTGGATAAGATTGTCTGCTAAAATGTAAATACAATCATTTTCCACTGATATGAAGAAGGAAGGGTTATCCTATACACATCTTTAAACAGATAGCTATGTGGCAACGTATGGCTAGAACAACAATGTAACTCTGTTTTCATGAAGGCGACACAATACTCTGAAACAACACCACTGCTTCCTCTGAATGCCAATAGCCTTGGTCACTGTGGTCCATCTACCTGGTTCTGAGTGCCGATAAGCACGGCACTAATGCAGTGCAAAAACTGGTGCACAGCCACTGGAAAACAGACTGAGATGACAATAGCAAGTTCTGATGTATCTAGAGTGTGGTATGGTCACACATAATAAAGCACTAGTTGTTCATGGTTGGCATGTAGTGGTTACATAGACACACAATGGGGTCACACCCAGGAGGGCATCGACCTCCATGTAAGACACATAGCTTTTGAATGAGGGTGGATTTCCTAGTACAAAACACTCGTGGTTAGTGTTACACATAGTAACAATGCATTGTAATTTAAAAAAGTGCAGTACCAGTCAAAAGTTTGGACACACTCCTCATTCAAAGGTTTTTCTTTCTTTTTACTATTTTCTACATTGTAGAATAAAAGTGAAGACATCAAAACTATGAAATAACACATATGGAAACATGTAGTAACCAAAAAGGTCTTAAACAAATTAAAATATATTTGATATTCTTCAAAGTAGCCACCCTTTGCCTTGATGACAGCTTTGCACATTTGGCATTCTCTAAACTACATTCATGAGGTAGTCACCTGGAATGCATTTCAATTAACAGGTGTACCTTGTTAAAATTTAATTTGTGGAATTTCTATCCTTCTTAATGTGTTTGAGCTAATCAGTTGTGTTTACACAAGGTTAGGGGTGGTATACAGAAGATAGCTCTATTTGGTAAAAGAACAAGTCCATATTATGGCAAGAACAGCACAAATTAGCAAAGAGAAACGACAGTCCATCATTACTTTAAGACATGAAGGTCAGTCAATCCAAAGAATTTCAAGAACTTATAAAGTTTCAACAGGACAATGACCCAACACACCTCCAGGCTGTGTAAGGGCTATTTGACCAAGAAGGAGAGTGATGGAGTGCTGCATCAGATGACCTGGCCTCCACAATCACCCGACCTCAACCCAATTGAGATTGTTTGGGATGAGTTGGGCCGCAGAGTGAAGGAAAATCAGCCAACAAGTGCTCAGCATATGTGGGAACTCCTTCAAGACTGTTGGAAAAGCATTCCAGGTGAAGCTGGTTGAGAGAATACCAAGAGTGTGCAAAACTGGCATCAAGGCAAATGGTGGCTACTTTGAAGAATCTAAAATCTAAAATATATTTTGATTTGTTTAACATTTTTTGGTTAGTAAGGTACATGATTCCATATGTGTTATTTAATWGTTTTGATTTCTTCACTATTATTCTACAATGTAGAAAAGGGTAAAAAATAAAATGGTACTGTATATATAATAAATAAAAATTCAACAAAAAATCATTGAATGTGGGAAACCAGCACCATGTCTATACTTTCAACTGGGGACGCTGCACCATCTCTTGGTTGTAAGACTAAATAACTTGCAGAAATATTTCTGACTTTCTTGTCCCCTCTGCTGGATATACCACAGTACCTGAGACACATGGCTGACAAAATGAGTCTACAAGCTTTTCTAAACTACACTGAACAAAAATAGAAAGGCAACATGTAAAGTGTTGGTCTCATGTTTTCATGAGCTGAAATAAAAGATCCCAGAAATGTTCCATATGCACAAAAAGCTTATTTCTCTCAAATGTTTAAATCCCTGTTTGTGAGCGTTTCTCATTTGCCAAGACAATACATCCACCTGACAGGTGTGGCATATCAAGAAGCTGATTAAACAGCGTTATTGTTACACAGGTGCACCTTGTGCTGGGCACAATAAAAGGCCACTCTAGAATGTGCAGTTTTGTCACACAACCCAATGCCACAGATGTCTCAAATTTGAGAGAGCATGCAATTGACATGCTGACTGCAGGAATGTCCATCAGAGCTTTTGCCAGAGAATTTAATGCTAATTTCTTTACCAATGTCATTTTAGATAATTTGGCAGTATGTCCAACTGGCCTCACAATCAGACCACGTGTAACCACGCCAGGCCAGGACATCCACATATGGCTTCTTCACATGGGGGATCATCTGAGACCAGCCACCCAAACAGCTGATAAAACTGAGGAGAATGTTTGTAAAAAAGCCCTTTTGTTGGGGAAAAGTATTTCTGATTGACTGGGCCTGGCCTATGCCCTCCCAGGTGAAACTCATAGATTAGGGCCTAATTTTATTTCAGTTGACTCAGTATAAATACAAGCATTACAGTAATATTGCTGTAAATGAGAATGTGTTCTCAGTCAACTTACCTGGTAAAATAAATCAATAAAAAGCATGAATACTATCTGGAATTACAATTACTTTAAGCCATTTTTCAAGTGAAAATTTGTTTGATCAAAGAAAGTCAACTAAAATCTATATTATATCAGGGCTGTTATCCCAGCAAATATTAACAGTCACAATGTGGTGGATGATCTAGGGCAATAAGTATCAGGAATCAAAGTAAGACCCAGATGCAGACTGTCAAAGTAACAATATTTAATGTTCCAACAGGGACAAGCAGAAGACAGGTCAAGGCAGGCAGAGGTCGGTAATCCAGAGGAAGGCAGAGGTACAGGTCGGCGGTCAGGCAGCCGGGCACAGAGTCCAGAATACATTTACATTTACATTTAAGTCATTTAGCAGACGCTCTTATCCAGAGCGACTTACAAATTGGAAAGTTCATACATATTCATCCTGGTCCCCCCGTGGGGAATGAACCCACAACCCTGGCGTTGCAAGCGCCATGCTCTACCAACTGAGCCACACGGGAATACAGGCAAGGGTCAAAACCGGGAGGACTAGCAAAGAGAAATAGAAAACAGGCGCAAGGAAAACCACTTGTAAACTTGAAACATACAAGACGTACTGGCCCAGAGAGCCAGGAAACACAGGGATAAATACATAGGAGAAAACAAGCAACACCTGGAGGGGGTGGCGACAATAACGAGACAGGTGAAACAGATCAGGGTGTGACAATAAGAGGTGTCAATTGATAGTACTAAGGAAAGTTCACACTCTGATAGGTGAGATGCTGTGAAGCTAGCAGGTGGTACATCCTGTGAAGAAGTTCATAGAGACACTCAGCACTTCTAAACCCACCAGTCTGAGAAGACAAAGACCCCATCTCTCTTACACTCTCTCAAACACGTTCTCAGACACGCTCTTTGAAAACATGGCTGCCACATCTCTCCTGCTCCTGTTCATCACACTCTGACCTGCTCCAGGGCTCACAGGTAAGACCAAACTTCAGCTTTGACGTCTACACACTCTTGGGTGAGAGGGAAGCAGAGAGAGAAACTTTTTACCTTCTCACCTTTGTCTATTCTCTAGAACAGCAAATGGACGTAAGGGATATAGACACACAGAAGGTCTTCTTTCTGGTTTTACAAGGTAACCTGACAATTATGGTACAACGAATCAATTAGTTGTATGGTAAAGAGTAGAACAATTGATGTGATGAAAAATAAATGAACATCTTGTATCAATGTGATAGCCAACCACTGCTTACATTTCATTAAGGCAAATCTCTCTGTCCCAGCCTACCAAGACTCGGGCATAGTGAATGTAAATGGAGCAGAAGCCAGATGCCACTCCAAACCCTACATCAGTGTTACTCACTATATTTTTGTAAGTAAGCCACTTTTGGTTGAGACAATCATTCAGAGGACCGCACAGATCTTCAAAATTTTGTCACCTTTAGCACACACTGCTTCAGAAGTGTGACACCTGATCTTAGTTCACCTTGCAATGTGTCATTTGCCTGCAGTTCCACTATCTCACTCTCTATTCCAGCACGGTCAGGACAGAGGGRTGTGATGACTGGGGTCAGAGATGCCACTGGCACATGAAAGGGGTTCTCAATGAAGTTGAAATAACTCCTTGTACTCCATGATATCCTTGAATCTTGACTCAAACTCCAACTTCAACTCTTCCAACACACACACACACACACACACACACACACACACACACACACACACACACACAAATTCATCATAGCTGTTGCAGTATGTCTGGGTTGGATGTGGTGACTGCTCTTAGTTTTGGGAAATGAACAAAACTGTCTGTCAGGTATGAACAGTGTGGTGATTTCCTTTTGAAATTCTGTAACCACACGCAGCATTTTGCCCGGAGGTTTATCTTTCCCTGGGAGCTGGAGCCGTGTTCAGGTGGCAGGTGACGTCAGTTAAAAAGCCAGCTTTAATATCCACTGCGGATCAACCAGCTTTGGCTCCTCTCTCCCCTTGCTTGCAACAAATTCACAGATTTGAGGGAGGAGAGAAATCATTCCAAAACTAGTTGAGTATCTGCAGCATCAGRATTTGTGTGTTCGATTACAGGCTCAAAACGGCCAGAAAAWGTCATTTCTTCTGAAACTCGTCCGTCTATTCTTGTTCTGAGAAATGAAGGCTAATCCATGCGAGAAACTGATGATCTCGTACAATGCTGTGTACCACTCCCTTCACAGAACAGCGCAAACTGGCTCTAACCAGAATAGAAAGAGTGGGAGGCCCCGGTGCACAACTGAGCAAGAGGACAAGTACATTAATGTCCAGTTTGAGAAAAATATGCTTAATGTCCTCAACTGGCAGCTTCATTAAATAGTACCCGCAAAACACCAGTCTCAACGTCAACAGTGAAGAGGCGACTCCGGGATGCTGGCCTTCTAGGCAGAGTTGCAAAGAAAAAGCCATATCTCAGACTGGCCAAGAAAAAGAACACAGACACTGGACAGAGGAACTCTGCCTAGAAGGCCAGCATCCCGGAGTCGCCTCTTCACTGTTGACATTGAGACTGGTGTTAAGTAAAAAGCAGCAGTAAAATAACAATATGTACATGTAGGTAGAGTTAGTGACTATGCATATGTAACCCTCTCACCAGGCTCGAATTTGACTCTCACGATATTAACTTACGTAGAGTATCTCAACAGCATGGGATGTTAGGTGAGAAGGACATCTCCAATAAGAATCCCTATTGTAAACTATCTAGGGTTAAGACAAATAGGGTATTAATTTCAGATGGAGTGAGTATAGATTTTTGTTATTGTACAAGGATATACTTTCCCATGCATTAAATTGAAACAGTAAATGACTCCACCAAGGCAACATACATAAGGTTCAAAATGTGTATTACATTTTCAAAGCACCACGTCAAAATAAAAAGAATAAACTCCAATGAGTCGTGCACAACCCATGTCCAAATTATTTCAAGCTTGTTTAACCTGTTGGAGCTAAAAAAAAATGACGACACACAAAGTCCCGAAGCACCTCACGTAGTGGGAACATGAACTCGTTAATCTTTCCCAAGCAATTCTCTCTCGGTGTCACACGATGCTAGGCTAACCTCAAGGCTGTCAAATACCTCCATGATGAGACGGTAGAGTCAGTCTTTACTAAGTCTTTCTTAACAAAATTATAACAGCTCTTATAAAATCAAATCTGTATTTCCCTTAAACTCGATAGGTATGGGTTTTGTTCTATTTTTAGTCTTTTATCATTTTTCTTCAACAGTCGTAATGTCCATCCTTTTCTCAACTCAATGCATTAACAACATTACAATTCGGGAGCAATTCAATCACCTTTTAAATATAATACCAATTAATTATAACAAATAAACTCAATACTTGGTTCTAACAAGGGTATTACACATAGATAATAAACAGAGTACCTGCAGTGTAAAAGAGGGGTTTGGGTAGCCCTTTGATTACCTGTTCAGGAGTCTTATGGCTTGAGGGTAGAACATGTTAAGAATCCTTTTGGACCTAGACTTGGCACTCCAGTACCACTTGTCGTGCGGTAGCAGAGAGAACAGTCTATGACTAGGGTGGCTGGAGTCTGACAATTTTGACCATTGTTAGGGCCTTCATCTGACACCGCCTGGCATAGASGTCCTGGATAGAAGGACGCCTGGCTCCAGTGATGTACTGGGCCGTACGCACTACCCTCTGTAGTGCCTTGCGTTGGAAGCTGAGCAGTTGCCATACCAGGCAGCAACGCAACCAGTCAAGATGCTCTCGATGGTGCAGCTGTAAAACCATTTGAGGATCTGAGGACACATGCCAAATCTTTTCAGTCTCCTGAGGAGGAATATGTTTTGTCGTGCCCTCTTCACGACTGTCTTTGTGTGCTTGGACCATGTTAGTTTGTTGGTGATGTGGACCCCAAGGAACTTGAAGCTCTCAACCTGCTCCACTACAGCCCTGTCGATAAGAATGGGGGCATGCTCGGTCCTCCTCTTCCTGTTGTCCACAATCATCTCCTTTGTCTTGATCACGTTGAGGGAGAGGTTGTTGTCCTGGCACCACACGGCCAGGTCTCTGACCTCCTCTCTATAGGCTGTCTCATCGTTGTCGGTGATCAGGCCTACCACTGTTGTGTCATGGGCAAACTTGATGATGGTGTTGGAGTCGTGCCTGGCCATGCAGTCATGAGTGAACAGGGTGTACAGGAGGTGACTGAGCACGCACCCCTGAGGGACCCCTGTGTTGAGGATCAGTATGGCGGATGTGTTGATACCTACCCTTACCCACATGGGGCGGCCCGTCAGGAAGTCCAGGATCCAGTTGCAGAGGGAGGTGTTTAGTCCCAGGGTCCTTAGCTTAGTGATGAGCTGTGAGGGCACTATGGTGTTGAACTCTGAGCTGTAGTCAATGAATTMCATTCTCACATAGGTGTTCCTTTTGTCCAGGTGGGAAAGGGCAGTGTTGAGTGCAATAGACTGCATCTGTGGATCTGTTGGTGCGGTATGCGAATTGGAGTGGGTCTAGGGTTTCTGGGATAATGGTGTTGATGTGAGCCATTACAGCCTTTCAAAGTCTTCATAGCTACAGATGTGAGTGCTATGGGTCAGTAGTCATTTAGGCAGGTTACCTTATTGTTCTTGGGCACAGGGACTATGGTGGTCTGCTAGAAACATGTTGGTATTACAGACTCAGTCAGGGGCATGTTAAAAATGTCAGTAAGACACTTGCCAGTTGTTCAGCGCATGCTCGCTGTACACGTCCTGGTAATACGTTTGGCCCTGCGGCCTTGTGGATGTTAGAGACATCCTGTACCTCATCGCCGACTTCCACCTCATCGCCGACTTCAACCAGGTATGCTCCCAGGTAGGATGCCAGGTGGCGCTCCTACGGGGGGGGGGGTACTGTCACACCCTGATCTGTTTCACCTGTCTTTGGGATTGTCTCCACCCCTCTCCAGGGGTCACCCATCATCTCCATTATTCCCTGTGTATTTATACCTGTGTTCTGTTTGTCTGTTGCCAGTTCGTCTTGTTTGTCAAGCCAACCAGCATTTTTGTGTCAGCTCCTGCTTTTCCCTAGTCTTTCTTTTCTCCTCCTAGTTTTTGATCCTTGCCTGTCTTAACCTTGTACCCACCCACCCTCTGCCTGTCCTTGACCCTGAGCCTGCCTGCCGTCCTGTACCATTGCCCCTGTTGCTGAAATAAACATTGTTACTTRGACACTGTCTGCATCTGGGTCTTACCTTGATACGAGATAGTACGAACTGGCCATGACAGACCCGGGCCAGCTGTGCGACGCCATCTCCACCCAAGGAGCCACCATCGGTATGCATGAGGAATTGCTTCGTGGCCTTGTGGAGGTCATCCAAACGTTGCTGAACGCCATGCCCGGGCGTTGGACAGTTGCTGGAGCAATTCCACGGGTTGTCTGGGAGTCCGCCTACCACGGTCGTAACCCCACAGCTCCTCAGCTGCTAGCAGCGCCTCTCACCTGACACTGACAGATTCTTTTGATTTAGATAGATTGGTTCCTATTTTGCCCATTTCTCTTCCCTGCCGGGAAAAGACATAGATGATGGACAATCTATTCCTAGTATTAACTAAATGTCTGTCTCTTACCAACTGAGTCCTGTTGTGAATGGAATTTGGCCGTTTTAAATTGTGTACATTGTGAAATAAAATAAGCATATTTRTTTAGGTATCTAGAGTGGTGTGGCCACACAATGTTAACGTCTAGTTGTTCATGGTTGGCACGTAGGCACACAATGGGGTCAAAGAAAGGAGGGCATCGACCATGTAAGACAAATAGCTCTTGTCTTGAATGAGGGAGAAAGCATAGACTTTATAAATGGGTAATAACAGGGGATAAGCTGGTGGAATTCTCTGATGTTATGTAAAATACGCTCGGTTAATGTGGCACAATGCATAGTAGGAGGGGAGAATCACTGAATGTGGGAAACCAGCATCATGTTGATTCTTTCCACTGGGGACGCTGCATAATCTCTTGGATGTAAGACAGGATAACTTTCAGAAATATTTCTGACTCTCTTGTCCCCTCGGGTGGATATACTACAGTAGCTGAGACACATGGCTGACAAAATGAGTCTACAAGCATTTCTTAACTAAATACAAGCATTACAGTGATATTAAACCATGAATACTATCTGGAATTACAATTACTTTAAGACATTTTTTCAAGTGAAAAAGTAGTGATTAAAACAGTCCATCTGTTTGATCAAAGAAAGTTAACTAATAGTACAATTAGGTAGGAAAAGATATAATCCTCGGGCTGTTTTCCAGCAAATATTAAGTCACAATGTGGTAGATGATCTAGGCCTATAAGAGGTGTCAATTGATAGTACGTAAGGAAAGTTCACACTCTGATAGGTGAGATCCTGTGAAGCTAGCAGGTGGTACATCCTGTGAAGAAGTTCATAGAGACACTCAGCACTTCTAAAACCACCAGTCTGAGAAGACAAAGACCCCATCACACTCTCTCTTACACTCTCTCAAACACGTTCTCAGACACGCTCTTTGACAACATGGCTGCCACATCTCTCCTGCTCCTGTTCATCACTCTCCTGCCTGCTCCAGGGCTCACAGGTAAGACCAAACTTCACCTTTGACGTCTACACACTCTTGGGTCAGAGGGCAGCAGAGTGGGACATTTGACCTTCTATTCTCTAGAACAGCAAAAGGACTCTAGTGACATAGACACACAGAAGGTCTTCTTTCTGGTTTTACAATGTAACCTGACAATTATGGTACAATTAATAATTTAGTTGTATTGTAAAGTATAGTYAACGCACAAATATGGAAAACCTTGTGCCGAAATACATTTGAAAATATTTTGGTTTCCAGCGAGACAGTCTTTAAACAAATATGAATTGAACTGAAAAGGAGAAGAACCAAAGAAACTAAACGTGAAGGGGGTGAACGATGGGAAGTTCTTGACTTTTGATTCCCTTAAAATCATTCTCAATTTTTCTTTATTATGAAATGTAAATGTGATGTAATGTATGGTATTGATGTTGAATGAGAAAAAAAAATTAAGCAAYAAAAATACAAATAACAATAAATTAATAAAAACAGAATCAGAATCCAGCAGAATCCAGGCTGTATCACAACAGGCCGTTATTGAGTCCCATAGGGCGGCGCACAATTGTCCCAGCATCGTCCGGGTTGGCCGTCCAGTGTTGGCCGTCATTGTAAATAAGAATTTGTTCTTAACTGACTTGCCTAGTTAAATAAAGCTTAAATTTAAAAAATATATACTCTACCGTTCAAAAGTTTGGTGTCACTTAGAACTGTCCTTGTTTTTGAAAGAAAAGCGTTTTTTTTTTTWAATAACATAAAATTGATCAGAAATACAGTGTAGACATTGTTAATGTTGTAAATTACTATTTTCGCTGGAAACGGCCTATCTACATAGGCATACAGAGGCCCATTATCAGCAACCATCACTCCTGTGTTCCAAAGGCACGTTGTGTTAGCCTTTAAAAATGATAAACTTGGATTAGCTAATTGCTCATTAGAAAACCCTTTTGCAATTATGTTAGCACAGCTGAAAACTGTTGTTCTGATTTAAAGAAGCAATAAAACTGGCCTTCTTTAGACTAGTATCTAGAGTATCTAGAGCATCATTAAATAGTACCTGCAAAACACCAGTCTCAATGTCAACAGTGAAGAGGCGACTCCGGGATGCTGGCCTTCTAGGCAGAGTTGCAAAGAAAAAGCCATATCTCAGACTGGCCAATAAAAAGAAAATATTAAGATGGGCAAAAGAACACAGACACTGGACAGAGGAAGATTGGGAAAAAAGTGTTATGGACATACGTATCTAAGTTTGAGGTGTTTGGATCACAAAGAAGAACATTCGTTAGACGCAGAAAAAATTTAAAGATGCTGGAGGAGTGCTTGACGCCATCTGTCAAGCATGGTGGAGGCAATGTGATGGTCTGGGGGTGCTTTGGTGGTGGTAAAGTGTGATATTTGTACAGGGTAAAAGGGATCTTAAAGAAGGAAGGCTGTCACTCCATTTTGCAATGCTTAGTTGGAGCCAATTTCCTCCTACAACAGGACAATGACCCAAAGCACAGCTCCAAACTATGCAAGAACTATTTAGGGAACAAGCAGTCAGCTGGTATTCTGTCTATAATGGAGTGGCCGGCACAGTCACCGGATCTCAACCCTATTGAGCTGTTGTGGGAGCAGCTTGACCGTATGGTACGCAAGAAGTGCCTATCAAGCCAATCCAACTTGTGGGAGGTGCTTCAGGAAGCATGGGGTGAAATCTCTTCAGATTACCTCAACAAATTGACAACTAGAATGCCAAAGGTCTGCAAGGCTGTAATTGCTGCAAATGGAGGATTCTMTGACGAYAGCAAAGTTTGGACACAATTATTATTTAAATTAAAAATCATTATTTATAACCTTGTCAACGTCTTGACTATATTTCCTATTCATTTTGCAACTAATTTCATGGATGCTTAAATGTAAAACAAGGACATTTCTAAGTGACCCCAAACTTTTGAATGGTAGTGTAAATATATTTTTTAAATGTCATGAAAAATAATTAAATATATTGTATCGAAGTGATAGCCTACCACTACCTACGTTTTAATTTAGGCAAATCTCTCTGTCCCAGCCTACCAGGACTCTGGGATAGTGAATGGAGCAGAAGCCAGACGCCACTCCAAACCCTACATGGTCTCTGTACAAGCAAAGAAGTCACACATCTGTGGAGGGTTCCTCGTGTCTGAGAGCTTTGTCATGACAGCCGCCCACTGCTACAAATGGTAATTGTGTTTTACTCTTATCCTATTGAACTATTTATGTAAGAAAATTACATCTTCAACTACTCACACCTAAAAGTCATAAATAATTCTGTGGTATCTGTTAAAAATTGCAGATTTGTTTTATGCTGTAGAATGTTCTGTGTGCTTAGCTGCTCAGTAAGTATACTGTGGTTTCCTCTTCGTAGGGCTGTGAATCTGACGGTTGTGGTTGGTGCTCATGACATTACAAGACAGGAAAGTTCATCTTACAGGATTGATGTGAAATATTACCACATACATCCTGGTTACAATGCTAAGAGATTGGAGAACGACATCATGCTGTTGCAGGTACATGACAGAGGAAGTATGCACAATGTGAGAATGTCTCTTAGCTTAGCACCCCATTCCCCAAATAATAAATGCCAAATGTACTGTTATAAATAACATATCTACATATATTAACATTTCATTTTTTTTCAAACGAGGTGTGATTTACATCTACATTTTAGTCATTTAGCAGATGCTCTTATGCAGACTAACTTACAATATTGAGTGCAAACATCTTCATTTTTTTGGTACTGGTCCTCCCTGGGAATCGAACCCACAACTTTGGCAACTTACAAGCGCCATGCTCAACCAACTGAGCCACACAAGACCCATAGTCATGTATGAAAACCTTTGACCATGTGCGTACATAGTGGCCTATTGATGTTGCATAATATATCATCTAGCTTATTAGAAAACATAACTACAGTCATGTGCTCTAACTGTAGCTTGTCAAAACYACCCCGAAGAGCAAAGCTGTGCAGCAGATCCCTCTCCCTAAGAAAGACCAGGACATCAAGGCCAAATCTTTCTGTACCGTGGCAGGTTGGGGTGCCACAGAAACAGGGGGCACTGCAAACCCACGCCTTCTGGAGGTGAATGTCACCGTTGTAGACAGAAGTTCCTGCCAGAGATCTTGGGGGAACACTGCCACCATAACCCCGTCTCTGATATGTGCCGGTGGTACCGCTGCTGATTATAAAGGTGTTTGCCAGGTATGGTCATAGAATGTAGTTAAAGGGCAACCTCACCACTTTTAAACCTCATTTTCATTATCACCAGCACAATACCAGTTTGAACATGGCGCATTTCAACACTTTGTAGAAAAAAGTTAAAAAGATTTACCCAATGATAACATCAAAAATTWAAATATTTTCAGTCACTATGTGATTTGTGGCGACATGGGGAGGAAGGAAATACCCTCCCTTGGCCTAGAAACTCGTTGTAGGTCTTGAAAATAATTTTAACCACAGATCCTACAAATGCGTTTTCACAGATGAACAGATTATTTCCAAAACGCTACATCCACAAATGTTTTCACATTTGTGTTTTTTTCCATCAGAAATGATTGCTTATGGGTACCTTCATGTGTGTGTAAAATATTTATATTCCCGGTCACAGAGTCCACCTGTGGTAAATTCAATTGATTGGACATGATTTAGAAAGGCACACACCTGTCTATATAAGGTCCCACACTTGACAGTGCATGTCCGGGCAAAAACCAAGCCATGAGGACGAATTAATTGTCCGTAGAGCTGCGAGACAGGATTATGTCAAGGCACAGATCTGGGGAAGGGTGCCAAAAAATGTATGCATTACAGTGGCCTCTATCATTCTTAAATGGAAGAAGTTTGAAACCACCAAGACTCTTTCTAGAACTGGCCACCGAGCCAAACTGAGCAATCGGGGGAGAAGGGCCTTGGTCAGGGAGGAGACCAAGAACCTGATGGTCACTCTGACAGAGCTCTAGAGTTCCTCTGTGGAGATGGGAGAACCTTCCAGAAGGACAACCATCTCTGCAGCACTTCACCAATCAGGCTTTTATGGAAGAGTGGCCACTCCTCAGTAAAAGGCGCATGACAGCCTGCTTGGAGTTTGTCAAAAGGCACCTAAAGGACTCTCAGATTATGAGAAACAAGATTATATTGTCTGATGAAACCAAGATTGAACTCTTTGGCCTGAATGCCAAGAGTCACTTTTAGAGGAGACCTGGCACCATCCCTGCGATGAAGCATGGTGTTGGCAGCATAATGCTGTGGGGATGTTTTTCAGCGACAGGGACTGGGAGACTAGTCAGGATCGAGGCAAAGACGAACGGAGCAAAGTACAGAGAGATTCTTGATGAAAACCTGCTCCAGAATGCTCAGGAACTCAGACTGGGGGCGAAGGTTCATGATCGAACATCTCTGGAGACCTGAAAATAGCTGTGCAAATCAAATCAAAAACTTTATTTGCCATATGCTCCGAATACAACAAGTGTAGACTTTAACGTGAAATGCTTACTAACAAGCCCTTAACCAACAGTGCAGTTCAAGAAGAAGAAAATATTTACCAAGTAGGCTAAAATAAAAAGTAACACAATAACGAGGTTATATACAGGGGGCACCGGTACCGAGTCAGTGTGCAGGGGTACAGGATAGTTGAGGTAATCTGTACATGTAGGTGGGGGCGAAGTAACTATGGATAGGTAACAAACAAACAGGAAGTAGCAGCAGTGGTACAAGAGAGGGGGGGGGGGGTTCATTTGTATTCATTGTCCTAGCAGTCTAATGGCTTGGGGGTAGAAGCTGTTGATGAGCCTTTTGGTCCTAGACTTGCGGTAGCAGAGAAAACAGTCTATAACTTTGGTGACAGGAGTCTGACAATTTTATGGGCTTTCCTCTGACACCGCCTATTATATAGGTCCTGTATGGCAGGAAGCTTAGCCCCAGTGATGTATTGGGCCGTTTGCACTACCCTCTGTAGTGCCTTGCGGTCGGAGGCCGAGCAGTTGCCGTACCAGGCAGTGATGCAACCAGTCAGGATGATCTCGATGGTGCAGCTGTAGAACCATTTGAGGATCTGAGGACCCATGCCAAATATTTTCAGTCTCCTGAGGGGGAATAGGTTTTGTCGTGTCCTCTTCACGACTGTCTTGGTGTGCTTGGACCATGATAGATCGTTGGTGATGTGGACACAAAGGAACTTGAAACTCTCGACCCGCTCCACTACAGCCCCATCGATGTTAATGGGGGCCTGTACGGCRTGCCTTTTCATGTAGTCCAAGATCAGCTCCTTTGTCTTGCTCACATTGAGGGAGAGGTTGTTGTCCTAGCACCACACTGTCAGTTCTCTGACCTCCTCCCTATAGGCCATCTCATTGTTGTCGGTGATCAGGGTTACCACTGTTGTGTCATCAGCAAACTTAATGATGGTGTTGTAGTCGTGTTTGGCCACGCAGTCGTGGGTGAACAGGGAATACAGGAGGGGACTAAGTACACACCCCTGAGGGGCCCCAGTGTTAAGGATCAGCGTGGCAGACGTATTGTTGCCTACTCTTACCAGCTGGGGGCGGCCTGTCAGGAAGTCCAGGATCTAGTTGCAGAGGGAGGTGTTTAGTCCCGGAGTCCTTAGCTTAGTGATTAGCTTTGTTGGCACTATGGTGTTGAACGCTGAGCTGTAGTCGAACAGCATACTCAGATACAGTTGAAGTCGGAAGTTTACATACACCTTAGCCAAATACATTTAAACTCAGTTTTTCACAATTCCTGACGTTTAATCCTGGGTTTCTGTAATAGTTTAAGCTATGATAGCTAATTTACTCTTAAAATATTTACAGCAACGCTCCCCATCCAACCTGACAGAGCTTGAGAGGATTTGCCAAGAAGAATGAGAGAAACTCCCCAAATAGAGGTGTGCCAAGCTTGTAGTGTTATACCCAAGAAGAATCGATGCTGTAATCGCTGCCAAAGGTGCTTCAAGAAAGTACTGAGTAAAGGGTCTGAATACTTATGTAAATGTGATATTTAATTTTATATAAATTATTAAAAATGTCCAAAAAAAACTGTTTTTGCTTTGTCATTATGGAATATTGTATGTGGATTGATGAGGGAAAAAACTATTTTAAATCAGTTTTACAATAAGGTTGTAACGTAACAAAATGTGGAAAAAGTCAAGGGGTCTGAATACTTTCCGAAGGCACTGTATGTCTGTCATTGAACAACCCCATGCATTGATTAGATAGTGAAACAACACAACAATCTCTTTGATAATTTCTTTAAACAATAAAAGCTAATTTACCAACATTTCTGAAATTGGATATGCAGCGTTTTGGAATGAAACTCTTCATATTTAAACACTGGTTTGGTGCTGGAGATAATGAATGAGGTTGAAAAGTGTTGGAATTGCCCTTTAATTCTGATAATGCATTAATAATAAAGACGTGATCTGCTTTGCAAATGTAGAGTAAGTTTGTTTTTTCCCTCCATTGTTTCAACTATCATTGCAGGGAGATTCAGGAGGTCCTCTGGTGTGTAAGGGGACAGCAGTAGGAGTTGTGTCATTCAACCAGCAAGGAAACTGCAATGAGCCACAGAAGCCCAACGTCTACACCAAAATATCCAAGTATCTTTCCTGGATCAAGTCTATCATTAAGTATTAAGGAATGAGACATTAACTGAGTGACAAATATATATCATTGTATCAAACAATAAAGGCTGTCCGTTCTTCAATGAGCTCTGTACCGTGTCTGTGTGCTTGTGTGTGTGTGTATGCTCGAGTAGGATAGAGTGTATATGCATGCACGTGTATGTTTTTGTATTTTAGTTCATTTCCAGTAACTGCCTCAAGTCATTTGCATTTGGATTGCTGTTACAGTGCTATTTGGGGTGTTAATTGGATTAATTCCGACATTTATTGATTTGTTGTGTTTTTATTTTATTCAATTTGTGTACTTGTTTGACATTTTATTGCATTGTTAGGAGCTAGTAACATAAGCTTTTTGCTGCATGCGCTATAACATCTGCTAAACTGCGTACATAACCAATAAACGTTTGATTTGAGTATACATCTTCAGACAGCTAGCTCTTCTCGCATCTTCAGCGGTCATCACCAAACACCACCCCCCCCACATGGAAACTTGTGGTCAAGACAACAGAGTAGCTCGTTTCATAAAGCTGTCACAATGCTTTGAAACCACAACACTGTAACGGTGTTCCTCCTCCTCTTCATCCGAAGAGGAGGAGCAGGGATTGAACCAAAATGCAGCTTTGCGATTTGACATGATATTTATTAAACAAAACAGAAAATACGACGAACACTTGATGATAGATGAATTACAAAACACAAACGACGTAGACAGACCTGGACGTAAGAACTTCAATGTAACGAAGAACGAACGAACAAGTACTGACTACAAAACAAACGAAACGACGAACGATACAGTCCCGTATGGTGCAACATCGACACAGACACAGGAGACAACCACCCACGACACAATGTGACAACACCTACCCTAATATGATTCTCAATCAGAGGACATGAAAACCACCTGCCTCTAATTGAAACCATATTAGGTACCCATTAACCAACATAGAAACAGAAAACATAGACTGCCCACCCAAACTCACGTCCTGACCAACTAACACATACAAAAACTAGCAGAAAACAGGTAGGAACGTGACAAACCACGCTTCTGTTTTCAGACCAGAGGACGTGTGATCATGTGGTGTCTGTCTGTCTTCAGAAAGTATTCATACCCCTTGATTTATTTCACATTTTGTTGTTGCAGCCTGAATTCAAAAGGGATTGAATATTTTTTTTTCCTGACCCATCTACACACAATATCCCATAATCCCAAAGGGAAAACATGTTTTAGAAATGTGTACAGAAAAATGATATACAGAAATATCTAATACATAAGTATTCACACCCCTGAGTCAATACTTTGTAGAAGCACCTTGGCAACGATTACGCTGTGAGTTTTCTGGTCTCTAAGAGTTTTCCACACTTGGATTGTGCAACAATTGCATATTGCCCATAATATTTTTCAAAATTCTTCAAGCTCTGTCAAATTGGTTGTTGACATTATTAGACAACCATTTTCAGGTAGATTTAAGTCAAAACTGTTAAACGGCCACATTCATTGTCTTCTTGGTAACTCCAGTGTAGATTTGGCCTTTGTTTTAGGTTATATTCCTCCTGAAGGGTGAATTCATTTCCCAGTGTCTGGTGGAAAGCTGACTGAACCAGGTTTTCGTCTAGGATTTAGTATTCAGGACAAAAAGTGAATTGCTTTGACACATTTTTTGCAGTATTACTTTAGTGCCAAACGAAGCATTTGTGTTTAGTGCCAGATCAGAGGCAGTAGGGAAGACCAGGGATGTTCTCTTGATACGTGTGTGAATGGACCATTTTCCTGTCCTGCTACTCGAATGTTACAATACTTGGGGGTCAGGAAGATAAAGTATACAAGAATAGGGAGACAGAAATGTATGGAGTAAAAATACATTATTTTCTTTAGGAATGTAGTGAAGAAAACTTGTCAAAAAAAAAGTATAACCAGAGTCTCTGGGTTCGCGCCCAGGCTCTGTCGCAGCCGGCGCGACCGGAGAGGTCCGTGGGGCGACGCCAATTGGCATAGCGTCGTGTCCGGGTTAGGGAGGGTTTGGCCGTAGGGATATCCTTGTCTCATCGCGCTCCAGCGACTCCTGTGGCGGGCCGGGCGCAGTGCTCGCTAACCAAGGGGCCAGGTGCACGGTGTTTCCTCCGACACATTGTGCGGCTGGCTTCCGGGTTGGAGGCGCGCTGTGTTAAGAAGCAGTGTGGCTTGGTTGGTTGTGCTTCGAGGACGCATGGCTTTCGACCTTCGTCTCTCCCGAGCCCGTACGGGAGTTGTAGCGATGAGACAAGATAGTAATTACTAGCGATTGGATACCACGAAAATTGGGGAGAAAATGGGATAAAAAAAATAAAAAAAATAAAAAATAATATATATATATATATATATAAATAGTAAAGTACAATACACCCAAAAAAAGGTTCAATTTCAATGAGCACAACAACTTCCTCTTAAACTAACATTACATTTTAAAATGTGATTTACTGTTGTTTCTACATGATAGTAGAAGTATGCCCTTTCATAGTTTACATGTCGTTCTGAATGGGTGCACTGTGTAGGCCTATCTCAGCTAGTTATCATTGTAAGAAGATATTCCCCCCCCCCTCTTCCTCTAGTGCAGGACCACTGAGAGTGGCAAGGTCTTATGACCGTCACTGTGTTCTTCAAGCATCAAGAATGTCGTCAGCCTTTGTAAACCACCGGTTGTTCATAGTTGGCATGGTAACACAGGAGAGCATCAAACAGGAGAAGACAAGGCTCTTGCATGAGAGGGGAGGGAGTTGACCTATATGAGGTAAATGCAGCACTGCATGCAACTATGAGTATTCATACATCTAAATTACCACCAGCCAATCATATTACAAACAGTTAAGGTCATCAACACGACAACAAGGAGGATTGGAACATTAAAGTGACACTAATAATCAGTGTGTTCACATATAAGGTCCCCATGATAACCCTCCACCTATTCATATGCAGAAGGGCCGACGAGTTATGGTAAATGCAGAAAACACGTACCTTGGCTTTATAGGAAAACCATACAAAGATCGATAGAAACATCATAGATAGTCATCATAGAAG
>NC_036856.1:14058171-14107052 GCF_002910315.2 Salvelinus sp. IW2-2015
GACACAGACACAGGAGACAACCACCCACGACAAACAATGTGACAACACCTACCTTAATATGATTCTCAATCAGAGGACATGAAAACCACCTGCCTCTAATTGAGAACCATATTAGGTACCCATTAACCAACATAGAAACAGAAAACATAGACTGCCCACCCAAACTCACGTCCTGACCAACTAACACATACAAAAACTAGCAGAAAACAGGTCAGGAACGTGACAAACACAGCTTCTGTTTTCAGACCAGAGGACGTGGTGATCACTGTGGTGTCTGTCTGTCTTCAGAAAGTATTCATACCCCTTGATTTATTTCACATTTTGTTGTTGCAGCCTGAATTCAAAAGGGATTGAATATTTTTTTTTTCCTGACCCATCTACACACAATATCCCATAATCCCAAAGGGAAAACATGTTTTAGAAATGTGTACAGAAAAAATGATATACAGAAATATCTAATTTACATAAGTATTCACACCCCTGAGTCAATACTTTGTAGAAGCACCTTTGGCAACGATTACAGCTGTGAGTTTTTCTGGGTCTCTAAGAGTTTTCCACACTTGGATTGTGCAACATTTGCCCATAATATTTTTCAAAATTCTTCAAGCTCTGTCAAATTGGTTGTTGAACATTYTTAGACAACCATTTTCAGGTAGATTTAAGTCAAAACTGTAACTCGGCCACATTCATTGTCTTCTTGGTAACTCCAGTGTAGATTTGGCCTTGTGTTTTAGGTTATATTCCTCCTGAAGGGTGAATTCATTTCCCAGTGTCTGGTGGAAAGCTGACTGAACCAGGTTTTCGTCTAGGATTTAGTATTCAGGACAAAAAGTGAATTGCTTTGACACATTTTTTGCAGTATTACTTTAGTGCCAAACGAAGCATTTGTGTTTAGTGCCAGATCAGAGGCAGTAGGGAAGACCAGGGATGTTCTCTTGATACGTGTGTGAATTGGACCATTTTCCTGTCCTGCTAAGCATTCGAAATGTTACAAGTACTTGGGGGAGTCAGGGAAAATGTATGGAGTAAAAAGTACATTATTTTCTTTAGGAATGTAGTGAAGTAAAACTTGTCAAAAATATAAATAGTAACCAGAGTCTCTGGGTTCGCGCCCAGGCTCTGTCGCAGCCGGCCGCGACCGGGAGGTCCGTGGGGCGACGCACAATTGGCATAGCGTCGTCGTCCGGGTTAGGGAGGGTTTGGCCGGTAGGGATATCCTTGTCTCATCGCGCTCCAGCGACTCCTGTGGCGGGCCGGGCGCAGTGCTCGCTAACCAAGGGGGCCAGGTGCACGGTGTTTCCTCCGACACATTGGTGCGGCTGGCTTCCGGGTTGGAGGCGCGCTGTGTTAAGAAGCAGTGTGGCTTGGTTGGTGTTGTGCTTCGGAGGACGCATGGCTTTCGACCTTCGTCTCTCCCGAGCCCGTACGGGAGTTGTAGCGATGAGACAAGATAGTAATTACTAGCGATTGGATACCACGAAAATTGGGGAGAAAATGGGATAAAAAAAATAAAAAAATAAAAAAAAATATATATATATATATATATAAATAGTAAAGTACAGATACACCCAAAAAAAGGTTACATTTCAATGAGCACAACAACTTCCTCTTAAACTAACATTACATTTTAAAATGTGATTTACTGTTGTTTCTACAGTGACTAGAAAGGTATGGCCCTTTCATAGTTTACATGTCGTTCTGAATGGGTGCACTGTGTAGGCCTATCTCAGCTAGTTTTACATTGTAAGAAGATATGCCCCCCCCCCCCCTCTTCCTCTAGTGCAGGACCACTGAGAGTGGCAAGGTCTTATGACCGTCACTGTGTCTTTCAAAGCATCAAGAATGTCGTCAGCCTTTGTAAACCACCGGTTGTTCATAGTTGGCATGGTAACACAGGAGAGCATCAACCAGGAGAAGACAAGGCTCTTGCATGAGGGAGAGGGAGTTGACCTATATGAGGTAAATGCAGCACTGCATGCAACTATGAGTATTCATACACTCTAAATTACCACCAGCCAATCATATACAAACAGTATAAGGTCATCAACACGACAACAAGGAGGATTGGCAACATTAAAGTGACACTAATAATCAGTGTGTCACATATAAGGTCCCCATGATAACCCTCCACCTATTCATATGCAGAAGGGCCGACAGAGTTATGGTAAATGCAGAAAACACGTACCTTGGCTTTATAGGAAAACCATACAAAGATCGATAGAAACATCATAGATAGTCATCATAGAAGTGAAACCACAGCTGTCCTCAGATCGACCATCTTGTGTATACAAAGGGGCCAAGGGTGAATCAGGTATTCCTGACAAGCCCTCCAAGCAAGATGCACACCACAAACAAACTACTTACTGTTCCCCTGACCTATCTGGGTAATTCTCTCTCCTGAACTTGATGGGAAAACATCAATGAGATCTGAACAAATGCCTATTACCTTACCGTTTAGTTCATTGTGGCCACTTTTACTATCTCATCAATGGGAAAAAAGCACAGAAGAATACCCTGCAGTACCATCTCTGTCAGATACAATGTGGAACACAAATGCAACCAACTATGAAGATGTTGACACTGGTAATGACATCATGATTCTGAAGGTAGGCCTATAGTGACATATTTGTATCAATAGAATTTGTCTTTATATTATTATTTACACTATTACTAAGTGTACATCCTAACAGGTCATACGCATTCATCAGTAATTGCTAATACTACAGATTCCCACGTTTTGGCCTAKACATGTGTTTCAAGCTGTCTAAGAAGGCTAAATCAAGCAAAGCTGTGAAAAAAGGGAAAATTCTAGGACCAAGTCATCAAACCCAACACCAAGTGCCTTGTTGATGACCTTCAAGTGGTGGACATGACTACCATTGTCCTGAATGTCTGCCAGAAGGAGTGGCGTAAACTTCCTCTCAAGGTCATCTGTACAGGTGAATACCTGACCAAGAACGGCTTTCGTCAGTTTTGTTTAACTCCTAAAAAATATAATATTGACTTCGAAAATTGTAGGGAGACAATGTGATGTTCATACATGTGTAGCCTACATCATACATGCACCTAAATGGGACAATTTTGACTGGTATGTAACCTGTAAGGTGATCATCCTCTCTCCCACAGGGGGATTCTAGTGGTCCTTTGGTGTTCAATGGAAAGGCTGTGGGTGTCATCTCCTTCAACTCGGATGGAAACTGTGACTATCTGTACATGCCCAATGTCTATAGTCAGATTTCCAAGTTCTTACTCTGGATAAAGAAGGTAATCAACAAGAAAACATGGTAGGATTTATCCTGCAAAATGAATGTGCTAATATGCTAGTTTTGATTGCAGTCCAATGATTTTTATATTAATACCTACTGGTACTCCTGATGTTTTTCTTACATTGGGTGTCTATCTTTATTGTCTATGTTTAATGCATAACAATTACCATGTATGTACTGTCGTGTAAGGGAAATAAATGCCTAACAGATCAGAGTGAAATGGCTCTTGTGATCAATATAAAGAATTGCACACACATCAGATAGAATGTAATGTTTGTTATACCTAAACCGTTTTGCAGGCTATTCAAACCAGCGAATGCTGGGAAAGGTTTACATGAGAAAATCCTGYTAAACACCACAATGTCCCAACAATGCCAACAACGGCAAGTGGTAGCTTCTCATTGCACAAGTGCCCGCAGCAATACCACAACATGGAGCCTTTGCAATTTGCTTTCTAACATAATGCTTCTGCATGTTTGAGTATCATTTCAAATATATATATATATATATGTTTCACCTTTATTTAAACAGGTAGGCCAGTTGAGAACAAGTACTCATTTACAACTGCGACCTGGCCAAGATAAAGCAAAGCAGTGGGACAAAAACAACAACACAGAGTTACACATGGAATAAACAAACGTACAGTCAATAACACAAAATAAAAATCTATGTACAGTGTGTGCAAATGTAGTATGATTAGGGACGTAAGGCAATAAATAGGCCATAGTGGCGAAATAATTACAATTTACAATAATTACAATTTTGATGTGCAAGTAGAGATACTGGGGTGCAAAAGAGCAAAAAAATKAAATAACAATATGGGGATGAGGTAGTTGGGTGTGCTATTTACAGATTGGCTCTGTACAGGTACAGTGATCGGTAAGATACTCTGACAGCTGATGCTTAAAGTTAGAGAGGAAAATATAAGTCTCCAGCTTCAGTGATTTTTGCAATTCGTTCCAGTCATTGGCAGCAGAGAACTGGAAGGAAAGGCGGCCAAAGGAGGGTTTGGCTTTGGGGATGACCAGTGAAATATACCTGCTGGAAAGTGTGTTACGGGGGGTGTTGCTATGGTGACCAGTGAGCTGAGCTAAGGCGGGGCTTTACCTAGCAGATACTTATAGATGACCTGGAGCCAGTGGGTTTGGTGACGAATATGTAGCGAGGGACAGCCAACGAGAGCATACAGGTCGCAGTGGTGGGTAGTATATGGGGCTTTGGTGACAAAACGGATGGCACTGTGATAGCAAATTGGTAGTCTGAGTAGAGTGTTGGAGGCTATTTTGTAAATGACATCGCCGAAGTCAAGGATCGGTAGGATAGTCAGTTTTACGACGGTATGTTTGGCAGCATGAGTGAAGGAGGCTTTGTTGAGAAATAGGAAGCCGATTCTAGATGTAATTTTGGATTGGAGATGCTTAATGTGAGTCTGGAAGGAGAGGTTACAGTCTAACCAGACACCTAGGTATTTGTTGTTGTACACATATTCTAAGTCAGAACCGTCCAGAGTAGTGATGCTAGTCGGGCGGGCGGGTGCGGGCAGCAATTGGTTGAACATTTAAACCATCCAAACCTCGTTTGGAGGTTTGCTAACACATTGTCCAAAGAAGGGCCAAATGTATACAGAATGGTGTCGTCTGCGTAGAGGTGGATCAGAGAATCACCAGCAGCAAGAGCGACATCATTGATATATACAGATAAAAGAGTCGGCCCGAGAATTGAACCCTGTGGCACCCCCATAGAGACTTCCAGAGGTCTGGACAAGAGGCACTCCGATTTGACACAATGAACTCTATCTGAGAAGTAGTTGGTGAACAGTATGTTTTTGTGCTGGTCAAGGGCATTCAAGTCTGGGGTGAACCAAGGGCTATATCTGTTCTTAGTTGTACATTTTTTAAATGGGGCATGCTTATTTAAGATGGTGAGGATAGCACTTTTAAAGAGCAACCAGGCATCCTCTACTGACGGAAGGAGGTCAATATCCTTCCAGGATACCTGGGCCAGGTTGATTAGAAAGGCCTGCTCGCTGAAGTGTTTTAGGGAGCATTTGACAGTGATGAGGGGTGGTCGTTTGACCGCGGACCCATTATGGACGCAGGCAATGAGGCAGTGATCGCTGAGATCCTGGTTGAAGACAGCAGAGGTGTATTTAGAGGGAAAGTTGGTCAGGATGATATCTATGAGGGTGCCCATGCTTACGGATTTAGGGTTGTACCTGGTAGGTTCCTTGATAATTTGTGTGAGATTGAGGGCATCTAGCTTAGATTGTAGGGTGGCCAGGGTGTTAAGCATATCCCAGTTTAGGTCACCTAACAGTACAAACTCTTAAGATAGATGGTGGGCAATCAATTCACATATGGTGTCCAGGGCACAGCTGGGGGCTGAGGGGGGTCTATAACTGTCACACCCTGGCCTTAGTATTCTTTGTTTTCTTTATTATTTTAGTTAGGTCAGGGTGTGACATGGGGAATGTATGTGTTTTTTGTAGTGTCTAAGGTGGTTGTATGGTTTAGGGGGTTAAATAGAGTAGATGGGTTTGTGTTTAGTATAGGTATCTAGCTGTGTCTATGGTTGCCTGAATGGTTCTCAATCAGAGACAGATGTCATTAATTGTCTCTGATTGGGAGCCATATTTAAGGCAGCCATAGGCACTAGGTTTATGTGGGTAATTGTCTATGTTGAACGTTAGTAGCTTGTGTGTGCACTTTCGTTTATAGCTTCACGGTCGTTTGTTTGTTTTGTTAGTTTTGTTGTAAGAGTGTTTCGTTTCGTGTTACGTCTTCGTCTAATAAAAGGAAGATGTATTTCTCACACGCTGCGCCTTGGTCTCCTCACTACGGCGATCGTGACAATAACAAGCAGCAACGGTGAGAGACTTATTTCTGGAAAGGTGGATTTTTAAAAGTAGAAGCTTGAACTGTTTGGGCACAGACCTGGATAGTATGACKGAACTCTGCAGTAGATTGCAAATCCGCCCCCCTTAGCAGTTCTATCTTGTCGGAAAATGTTGTAGTTGGGGATGGAAATATCAGAATTTTTGGTGGCCTTCCTAAGCCAGGATACAGACACGACTAGGACATCAGGGTTGGTGGAGTGTGCTAAAGCAGTGAATAAAACAAACTTTGGGAGGAGGCTTCTGATGTTAACATGCATGAAACCAAGGCTTTTACGGTTACAGAAGTCAACAAATGAGAGCGCCTGGGGAATAGGTGTAGTGCTGGGGGCTACATGGCCTGGGTTAACCTCTACATCACCAGAGGAACAGAGGAGGAGTAGGATAAGGCTACGGCTAAAGGCTATAAGAACTGGTCATCTAGTGCGTTGGGAACAGAGAATAAAAGGAACAGATTTCTGGGCATGGTAGAATAGATTCAGGACATAATATACAGACAAGGGTATGCTAGGATGTGAGTACAGTGGAGGTAAACCTAGGCATTGAGTGACGATGAGAGAAGTTGTGTCTCTGGAGGCACCCGTTAAGCCAGGTGAGGTCTCCGCATGTGTGGGGGTGGGACAAAAGAGCTAAGGTATGTTGAGTGGGGTTGGGGGCTCTACAGTGAAAMAAAACAATAATAACTAACCAAAACAGCAGTAGACAAGGCATATTGACATTAGGGAGAGGCATGTGTAGCCAAGTGATCATAGGGTCCAATGAGCAGCAATAGGTGAGTCAGGAAGCCGTTCGGTAGTCGCTACTATGCTAGGCGAGTGGGAGACACGGCGATTCAGAAAGCTAGCGGACGGGGGCTAGCAGATGGGTCTTCGGAAACATCGCAACGGAAAAGCCTGTTGAAACCACCTCGGATGATTACGTCAGCAGACCAGTCGTGATGGATCGACGGGGCTCCGTGTCGGAAATAAAGGGTCCAGGCCAATTGGCAAAAGGGGTATTGTAGCCCAAGATTTAGCTGGTATACCTATTTGGCTAGCCGGGAGATGGCCTAGCTCGAGGCTAGCTCAAGGCTAACTGGTGCTTGCTTCGGGACAGAGGCGTTAGCCAGCAATAGCCACTCGGTTGCAGCTAGCTAGCTGCAATGATCAGATGTAATGGTCCAGAGCTTGTGGCAGGAATCCGGTGATGTGGTGGAGAAAAGCAATCCGATATTCTCTGGGTTGATATCGCGCTGTGCAGACTGGCAGGTATTGACCAAGCTGAAGCTGGCTGGTGTCCGAGCTCAAGGTGAAGACTGCTAGCAGTGGCTAACTGACTACTAGCTAGTTAGCTGGCTATCTGCTGATGGGGGTTCCAGTTCTAAAGTATAAAAATAGCAGATCCATACCACATTGGGTGAGGCGGGTTGCAGGAAAGTATATTCAGTTCATAGATGAGATTAAAATATATAAGAAAAAACGAAGAAACCAACTATTTACACGGGACAAGACAAACACATGCCCAACTGCTACGCCATCTTGAAAGCATAAATAAATTACATCAACTTTAACTGACATGATTTCATAATATCACAGCCATCTTTCCTCAGAATACACCATCAAGAAACCCTTGAAACCAGCCAAAACAAAATATTGGTAAACAGTCGGTGTGTGGCAATGGGGAACAAAGACCGCGTACTGTCCGGAATTTGGAAAACAGCAATAGATTGAGAAATAACACCCCCCCCACCACCACACACACATTTATATATCCGAGAGGTGCACCATGCCATTTGTTCATATGCACTATGGCAATCCGCTCAGTGGTTCTTCACATAGTGCTGATCATCGCCTTGAATGGTAAGGCATGTTTAAATTCTATAACACACTAACTTCCATTAGCACCGAACTGACTACACCATGCAGACTAATATTGAAGTATAGTACTAGTTACGAAAAGTATATTTGACAAATGTTAATGCTTCTGCATACAGCTCTAAAGGCAGTTCATATTCTATTTGTCAGTAATGAATACTGACAAAGCATTTGTTGTAAGCTGTGCAGATGCAGTAGCAATGCAAAGTTATAGACAAAAGCTATTCAAAAAGTATTCTCTACTTTCTGTTCAAAGGCACTGAAGGGCGCAAGGTGCCAAAGGTGAGTATTGTTGGTGGAAGAGAGGCAGCTCGCAACTCTCGTCCATACATGGCTTCCTTACAGTCCCGAGGTCAACATTCCTGTGGAGGAGTTCTGGTGAGAGAAGATTTTGTCCTCACTGCTGCTCACTGTGATGGGTGAGAAGTCTCTCAGAATCTCTCAAACTCATTTATTTCAATGTTTCTTTTTAAAAATATTTGACTTTTTTTGACAATAACCAAAAAGCATACATAGACAAAAACAATAGACAACTTAACAATGACATACATTTCAACAAACGTGAATGACATCACACTTGCTCAGACCCACATTGTCCCACTGTATCCACACCCAATGTTGTTTCCAACGCTTGCAAGACTCTGCCTCATATGACTTCAGATTATGTTATGTTGTTTCTGTCTGTAGCCAGATTTTATTCATATTTAAATAAAGCATGTGATTCTTCCATTCTCTTAACGTTGGAGTATCATTTGACTTCCAGTATTTAAGTAATAGCTTATTCAATATAAGTGACAAAAATAATACTGTCCAACCCATTGGGTATCTCATCGCACCCTCGAGGATATACTATGTCTTGAAATATGCCAATAGATGGATTAAAAGTACATTTACATTGTAAAACTTCTGACAGACAGCTTTCTAACTCCGCCCATAACTTTTGGACTTTATAGCACTCCCAGAAGGCAATAATGATTGAGTCATTGTTAAGACATGACTCTGCCATTGTGCTGTAATTTGTTAATTTTGTCTCTTGTATAATAAATTCTCTACATGAGTTTATACTGGATTAAGAGTACATTTTTGTTCACTGTAATTTTCGTTCGTTATCTTCCAACACTCCCTCCATCTGGTGCCAATATCAGTTATTTTTAAGTCTTGGTTCCAATAGTTAATATTTTTTCTAAGCGATTGCCAGTTAGATAGGCTCTCTGCAAGGTTTTGTACATCTTATCTATCATACAAGTATCTTTTTCTGACTCAAATAGGATTRCCTCAACATTGCTCTGATGTCCAAAAGCTTTCAAGTGGACATTTTGTGATATAAAACTTTTAAGTTGCATATATTTGAAAATGCTTTTAATTCTGTCATAGAAATAATTGTATTTCCTATTACCACATKATTTACAGTTTCTATGCCTTTAGTTTTCCATGTGGGCCAATTTAATCGGTGAATTCTGAAAAGCTATCCAAGGGTTGCTCCATTGTTTTTAGGAAGTGATATTGGTTCTTGTAGAATCCGTTTCATGTTCTTCCATGTTGTTAAAGTGTTCTTAACTAGGAAGTTGTTCATGTTCTTAGCTTTATCCTTTGAAAATAGACACGTGAAAATATTCTGGGGATGAGCATGCACATCTTCAATATGTACCCATTGTTACTCTTTAGTGCATTTAACTATATTTCGCCAGTAAAAGCCTTGTGTGCCGAGTTGATACAAGTCCAAGTCTGGAAGGTTAAAACCACCCTCAGACTTAGGAAGATGTAAAACTTTCCTTTTTAGTTTGAGTTTTATTTTCCCATGAAGTGAATTATGACGAAGTACACTTWAAAAAAAWATATATATATGTCTTTGGGGGGGTAATTGGTATTACTGAAAATAAATATAAAAACTTTAGGAACCATCCCTGTCTTGTGCCCCTTTCTAAAGCAAAATCATCAGATAATGTATAATTTCTGTATATTTTAGCTTTAGGATATTTATATAATATTTTTATGACATTTATTATTTCAACTGGAAAGTTGAAGGCTTCCAAAGTTTTCCATAGAAAAGGCCATTCAAGACAGTCGAAAGCTTTTCGGTATCAACAGCCATTATTGATAAATCTACATCTTGTTTTTTAGCGTATTGTATACCGAAACATGTTTGTGTTTATTTTTTCAAACCTTGTTTGATTAATATGTATCAAGTCTGGTAAGACTTTTGCCATTCTGTTGCTTATGACTTTTTTAAATGATTGTCACAATTTATGAAATGTATGGGTCTGTAATCAATCTGCAAGGGACACTCCAGATTTTCCTGGTTTTAATATAACTGAGATAATTGTTAGATACATGGAACTAGAAAGCACTGAATTGAGTGACACGTGTTTAATTTGATTATATAGGGGCGCTACATTGTCTCAGAGTGTTATGAACAATTCTAATAGAAAACCATCCATACCTGGTGCTTTTCTCTGAGCAAATGCTTTAACATTGTCTAATATTTAATTTGTGCCGATTTCTAATTTTTGTCTGCTGATAGTTGCTTCAGGGTTGTTGAGTCTAACAATGCTGTAGGATCAATCCAAATGTATTTCAATGTTATTACACCAGTCTGTCAAGGTAAATACACAAGTAAATTCTTTCATGTACTGATTTCCAGGCGTTACAGGGTGGTTCTTGGGGCTCACGACTTGTCAGAGGATGAAAATTCACAACAAAAATTCGATGTGGTTAAATACATTCCACACCCCAGGTTTGGGGACAACCTGGGGTATGACATCATGCTTCTCAAGGTGAGTGATAACCAGGACATAGCCTACAATAATCTCCATAGTGATACTAACTTCATTGTAGGTTTAAAATTCATGAAGAATACATACAAAATCATGTATATAATCATAGCCTATATACACTCAGTGGCCAGTTCATTAGGTACACCCATCAGGTTTCCTCCATAACAGCCTGAATTATTCGGGGCATGGCGTTCAATCGTTGCTCAGTTGGTATCAAGGGACCTAACGTGTACCAGGAAAACATTCCCCAAACCAGTACACCACAGCCACCAGCCTGTACTATTGACACCAAGCAGGATGGGTCCATGGACTCATGGTGCTTATGCCAAATCCTGACTCTGCCATCAACATGATGCAACAGGAACCAGGACTCGTCGGACCAGTCAATGTTTTTCCACTCCTCAATCGTAAACTGTTGGTGATCGCATGCCCACTTGTTTTTATCTGATAGGAGTGAAATCTGGTGTGGTCGTCTGCTGCAATAGCAGTGACAAGGATCTACGAGTTGTGCACTCTGAGATGCCGTTCTGCACACCACTGTTGACTTGTAGGATTCTTGCCTGTCTCCTTCGACCTCTCTCATCAAGGAGCTGTTTTCGCCCACAGGACTGCTGCTGACTGGATGTTTTTTGTCACACCATTCTCTGTAAACCCTAGACACTGTTGTGTGTGAAAATCCCAGGAGGCCGGACATTTCTGAGACACTAGATCCGACGTGCATGGTACCGACGATCATACCACGCTCAGTCGCTTAGGTCGCGCGTTTTGCCCATTCTAACATTCAATCGAACAGTAACTGAATGTCTCAATGCATTTCTGCCTGCTTTATATAGCAAGGCATGGCCACGTGACTCACTGTCTGTAGGAGCGATCCATTTTCGTGAACGGTGTGGTYTACCTAATATACTGGCCTCTGAGTGAATACATACAGATTATGTATAGAGTGTGCTATCTCTGTGATCTTTCTTAGTTGAGAGGGAGGGCCATCCTGAACAGAGCAGTGCAGCTGATCCCTCTGATGAATGGTTCGATGGCTGAGGGAAGCCTGTGCACCACGGCTGGCTGGGGGGACATAGATGATAACAGCACCCCACCAGACAAGCTGCAGGAGGTCAACGCCACCATCATATCACCCAGAGAGTGTGGCCGCCGGTGGAGTGGCGTCAACATCTCCAGGCGCACGGTGTGCGCAACAGGCCCCAGAGCTTTCCAAGGCTTCTGCTCGGTATGACTGCACTGTTACAGGCTATAATTCTCTGCAATTAGTTTTTCCTGGTCAGGACAGGCTATTATTGGCTATAACTAGATTAGAGTTTCTCTTGGTCAAGGCACAAACTATGATACATGACTCCTCCGTTTTTCTGTATCACAAAGGAGAATGAATTAAAATGCATTGTTTGCTATTGCAGGGGGATTCAGGAGGTCCGTTGGTGTGTAACGGGATGTCAGCGGGCATCGTCTCTTTCTCAGGGCAGAGGTGTGCCAACCCTAGTACCCCTGATGTGTACACACGAGTGACTTCGTACTGCCGATGGATTCAGAGGGAGTTAGCTAGAAACCCTTAAGGTTTTTGGCATGTAAGCCGCCAGTGTGTGCTTACACAAAATCTCACTATATGACTTATTAGGATTTCATTTAGAGTCTTTGTTGAAGTGCTAAAGATAACACCTTTCTATGATTGCGTGTTCCCTTGTTGCTATTCTTATTAAACGTCACTAATTTCAGCTTGTGTGTCTCACTTTGGAGAACTTGAGTTCCCTAAACAATTCAGTAAAAAACATTGGTCCATATACTTATCATTTCTTTCCTTGGTGTTCAAAGACTAAAAACAACCTCCACTGATTTTGTTAATTTGGTAAGTTTTGATGTAAGGTAAAAACAACACAATGTGACAATAGGATACACAGACTCTCTACTTAATTTAGGTCCTTGGTCACTCACCTGGTCTGGCTGGTCAAGCAGTAGCCTCTGGATAAGCTGACCAATGTTACTGAAGTTTAGATACACTATTGGCTCCAGGTTCTAGCACATCTCCATTATAGTGTACCTGAGGAGAAGTCAGTGTCAGATACTGCAGGTTACCAGATCATGTAATTGATTGCTGTAATTGATTAATTCATCATTCCTGCTTAATTTCCTGTCTCAAAGCATAATGTACTTACATCTCTGGAAAGGCAAAGTCTGGTCATGAGACATGTGGCATCCCATCTTTGATAACCTTGTAGAACCGGGTGTCCACCACAACATTAGGGTATGGGCTCTTACCTACAAAAGACAACATCAAGATATGCATTTCAAAATGTGTCTTTGCTCACTCACATATGTTGCTTCATCCAACAAAAGACAGCATTTTGCCATATTTTGATAGTTTAACCCACCCAGAGAGATTTCTCCACAGCAGTATGTCATCGGAGCAGACTTCACTTCAGTGGAAGACGGGCCTGTGAACACAATAAATATCAGTACCCTACACACCACAGAGATCAGTGCCCTACACACCACAGAGATCAGTACCCTACACACCAACAGAGATCAGTGCCCTACACACCACAGAGATCAGTACCCTACACACCACAGAGATCAGTGCCCTACACACCACAGAGATCAGTACCCTACACACCAAGAGATCAGTACCCTACACACCACAGAGATCAGTTAACCTACACACCACAGAGATCAGTACCCTACACACCACAGAGATCAGTACCCTACACACCACAGAGATCAGTGCCTACACACCACAGAGATCAGTACCCTACACACCACAAGAGATCAGTACCCTACACACCACAGAGATCAGTACCCTACACACCACAGAGATCAGTACCCTACACACCACAGAGATCATACCCTACACACCACAGAGATCAGTACCCTACACACCACAGAGATCAGTACCCTACACACCACAGAGATCAGTACCCTACACACCACAGAGATCAGTAACCTACACACCACAGTATAAGCATTCAAGGACCTGAACCTTTCTTTTATTTATTTATTTATACAGCGTCCTACAGCATAGGTCTACCTGCAACATACTTCTACAACTTTCAGGTGTCATCTGTCATCTGTCACTCTTAATAATTGATGTGCAACTGTTTCACCCAGAGGTTTCACCCAAGTAGCCTACAATTTGTTAAACCACACATTTTATGTTAAACCAACAGGGTCTTACCTTTGATCAATATCGGTGGACTGTTCACTAAAACGAAACCTGAGGTCACCATCACAATGACAACAATTCCCATTGTTCATTGCTCTCACGTTCACCTCCCTCTCTACTTTCATCGCTCCTCAAGGTTCTATGGGGGCTGTAGTTTTTTCTCCCATGGAAGTATCCTCCCATTTTCCATAGGTTTCGCGAGGTTTGCATGGGCGGCAGTGTGCATTTCTCTGCAGGAAGAATTGAATATTTTTGGGATGAAATTCGTGTACAGGTAATTTTATATTTTTGATAGAGAATATAGGCCATCGGTGTATAGCTTATTTATCGGGGACATGGACCCACATTTACATTTGTGCCGAACAACAGTATTGTAGAGTTGGCATAAAGACAATGATTTTTGATAACATATTACGATCAAACAGTGCCTGTGGCGCGTATTATCCATGTCTCATCAGCAGTGTATGCGATATGTTAGATCTTGAAACATTGACGATTCATTTTTGATACAATCGTTGCGACGAATTCAAATAGGCTGCAATCATTTCTGCATGTTTGTCTGATACAGTGGAGGCTGACGTATTTTCTTGAAGTTGAATAGCACATCTCTTGATCTCTCATAGCCAACTTGCAATCTATGAGTTTGTTGTTCATGAATAACGATTGTGTTAGTTCAAATAGTGACATAATGAATTACTATAGATTAACATTTTGAGTAAAGATATATAACTGCGGCAGTTTTGTTCCTTTAAAAAATAAGTGCATTCTGCATTGATTGCAGTGACCTCCATCGATGCAATGCATACAAGGAAATGACCAGGAAGTTATTCAGACATGCTAAGCTATTGGCTGCTCTCTTTGTCTGTCTCAACCACTACTTTTACAGCTCAGTCTCTTTCCAGACTAGTATTATTTTTCTGAAAATGGCTGTTTCTCTCACAGAATTTCTGAGCATCGTTGTCTGTTTGTTCCTTCAGCAGTATTTGAATTTTCGGAGGGATGTCCAAGAAAAGGGGCAGGTATGTGTAAATATGTAGTTTTCTATAATTATGTTATCATAACATTAACACTTGGAGATTTTCCTCTTTCCAGACGGTCAGAGAAAGCTGCACATAGGTAGGCTACACTTACAAACAAATATGATTTGCTTAACTATCCCCCAGAAAGAGGAGTAGCGGGGAGCTGAGTGATTCCACAGTGATGACCCCTGACCCCAACAGTCTCCTGGGAGTAAGAATACAGCACAACTGGAGGGAGAAGGGCAACCAGAGCAAATGGAAAGGCACCGTCCTGGACCGTCTCAGTGTCAACCCCTCACTATTTATGGTCAAGTACGATGGGTTTGACTGTGTCTACGGCATCGAGCTATTCAAGGACGAAAGGGTGTCTAATCTACAGGTCCTGACAGAGAAAGTTGGTGAGTGATGTGATGGGTTCCTTTTTTAGTTCAGGCGTCACATCTTCTCAGAGTAATGCAAAAACGTGATTTGGTTTGCACAAGTTATAACATGTTTTTATTGTATATCTGATACTGCATGATCAGACAGTAGGGACACAGTGGCTATGTGATGTTGGTCTCTGCCTTGATGACATTTATCTGCTTCCACAGTCAACAACAAGATCAAGGTTCCTCACGGGGCAGAGGAGTTGGTAGGCAAAGCGGTGGAACACCTATTTGAGAAGGAGGATGGAGAGAAGAACGAGTGGCGAGGCATGGTCCTCTCCAGGGCTCCCATCATGACTAACTGGTATTACATCACCTATGAGAAGGACCCCGTGCTCTACATGTACCAGCTGTGGGACGACTACGCCGATGGAGATCTCAGGATCTTACCTGAAGCAGGTACCGACCATTTCTCAGCATCAGCATCATCTCCACCTGCAGCAGAGTGTTCAGATACTTCTCCCTAAAGAAAACAGGAGGGTGATTATAGAGTAGAAATTGTTTGGTCTTTACACACTAATTAAAAGATGATGGTGGCTTTTGGAGTGTTGCGGACAATATTTCCTGTGTTTGTTCTTACTCGTCCTACGTGACTTGTCGAAATGACAAATATCTCTATATTTGAATACATATAAGCATGTTGGTTAAGATAGCATCTTTTGATAATGCCCCAAAGTAGATTTGAAGAACAGACCCCTAACATTGATGTTATTCATTGTTTTTCTCTCTAGAAAATAAGCACTTGCTTCCGGCCGACCGAAAGCCCGGCGAGGAGACTGAGAGCTTAGTGGGGAAGCAGGTGGAGTATGTTACTGACAAAGGTGTGAAGCGAACAGGCCTGGTGATCTATCAAGTCCCTGCCAAGCCTTCCGTATACTACATCAAATACGACGATGACTTTCACATCCATGTCTACGACCTGGTCAAGACCACCTAGAAGGACACTTGATTGCTCACTCCATTGCTTACTTTTCACGTATCCTCCTCACTCTCTCTCCATGTCTCTTAAGGCCCTGGACGGTATAACAGTTACGCTTTATTATTCAGGAAGTGCAATCTTTTAATCCACATTTAAAACTAGTTCTATGTTATGCACAGCAGAACTGTAGCAATGCTATTGTAGGCCACTAGGAGGAGAGTGGGAACGTGTACACTTGGAGGGACCTATTTAAACCTCCTCACTTCTTCAGTTACCCCATTTGGTTGTTGTGCTGCACAGTAGATTCACATCTCGGACAGTCCAGGAGTGCACCTTGCCCTACAATGACAGACTTACTGTAAAGTGCAATAACGACCGCGTTTGAATTGTCTCCCACATCCTGATGCTCAATTATCTTTATTCAAAGCTGAACTGAATTATATATTATAAAACGAATAGTAAAATCTGGCCCCGATAGCCATTCATATGTGGTCCTTGAATGACCAAACAGCAAGCATGATGTATAGGTGAATACTTGTAGAGACTAGTTTGAGCTGTAGTGTTCAGTGAAGCCTTTGAAGGAGAAATGCAATAAGCTGTGATGCCCCTGAAATTATAATTTTTTGTTTTGAAATACTGTCTTTATTAATAGGCAACTATGTTTAATTTATGTGTCAGTCAGTTCATAGACAATCATTCCTTGATGAACCCACAGTGCTATCATTGGATTCATAGTACTGGGTTGCACTGGCCTACTGATGGTTCAATCACTAGTTTGAACATCAAAAAATTATTCATAATGCTGAATCAAGACTTGTTAGAAACAAGGAATACAGGTCTTCATAAAGTTCGGGCAAGTTTTTCCTGACCAGACAAACCTGATTAATTTGTAGAGATTGGGAAAAGGCCTTAACAATACCTGACCAGGTTCAGAATCCCAACATCATCAGACTATGATTAGCTCGAGTGGAATAGAGACAGTGCTTCTACATTCTGATCTTGAATAGAAAACAAACATAAAGTGCCTTCAGGCTGATCATGTCGCCATACTGTATATATTTGCTAACCGCTCACAATTTTATTCCATTTACTGTTAAGGCCACTATTTGGTCAGTATTAGTCAAAGTAAAAAATGCTTTAATGAAACAGTGTCAAATGCTGCGTACCAGGTTTTTGCTATTGTCTGTTTGTATAAGAGGATATGTGCAATGTTTGGCAGTTAATGCAGTATAAGACTATTTCCTCCAATCGAACATCCATGACCGTTGATTAGTCTCATTCAAATGTTGATATTGTAGGGTGCACTTTAAATTACTCACATAAATATGCTAAAGATTTGGCACATTGTCTTTTTCTGTCAAGATACTTTTTTTGTGCAAGAACAAGTGGCATATTGCAGCATCGGTATATCATAATGGTAAAAACGCATGTAGAAAAGGAAAGTTATAACACGCATACAGTATTTAATCTAACTTTTGTGTAGTGTATTGTAAATGTATGCTGTTGTGATTACTCCTGTTATATTGTAAATATCCCATTGAAATACCAGCTTTAAAGTCCATCTAGAAATCTCACCTAGAGAAATGCAGCAAAGACTGCATTCAAAAAGCCTGCACCTGGCTGGCTTCCCTTTTTAATCTTATTTTAAAGACTTGGGAGCTACAGTACATAATGTAATCCAAGGAAGTCCAAAARGGCAATGTTTTGGTTAGAAGTATTTAAATTTAGTCTCCTGTCCTTAATCTCACTCCAGGGCATACAGTGCATTCATTTACACAGTGCATTGGTCCATGGTGTACATAAGGTTCATTCTACCGATTGTCAGATTTGCATGCATCACTTGAATGCAGCCTTGAGTGCATTCAAGCATATTGGTTATTTTGACAGTTGCAGAGGTAAAAAATCTTGTGGGAGTCTTTGCAGCCCGATTTTACTAAAATGTTTATGTAGAAAATGTGACTGTAAAAAAACATTGTCAGTGCTTCTTTGCTACTTGTATCACCACCAGTTGTGCTGTGGTGTTTCTATGTACAGTAAAATGAAACTCCAAAAGATTGTGCACTCTTCTGTTATCCTCCATCTTTCATTCCTCCCAGGTCTGGAATTGTAGCAATTACCAACACATTTGTGTAATTATTTTCATCATGAGTAATAAAGTTAGTTTTTTTTGCACATCCCTTTCCTCTGCCATTTTTCACCTATTCAATATAGGAGGTACTGTATGATTTACAGTTCTTTCATTTAATTATTATTATTATTATTATTTTTAATTTTGCCCCGTTTTCTCCCCAATTTTCTTGGTATCCAATCGCTAGTAATTACTGTCTTGTCTCATTGCTACAACTCCTGTACGGGCTCGGGAGAGACGAAGGTCGAAAGCCATGCGTCCTCCGAAGCACAACCCAACCAAGCCGCACTGCTTCTTAACACAGCGCGCCTCCAACCCGGAAGCCAGCCGCACCAATGTGTCGGAGGAAACACCGTGCACCTGGCCCCCTTGGTTAGCGCGCACTGCGCCCGGCCCGCCACAGGAGTCGCTGGAGCGCGATGAGACAAGGATATCCCTACCGGCCAAACCCTCCCTAACCCGGACAACGCTAGGCCAATTGTGCGTCGCCCCACGGACCTCCCGGTCGCGGCCYGCTGCGACAGAGCCTGGGCGCGAACCCGCTGCGCCACCCGGGAGGCCTCTTTCATTTAAATTTGACTGAACTTTTACCAACACACCCTTTAAGTTCTAGACTTCATGTACAAATTGTAGCATGTAATACAGACATAACCTTACACCCAAGTACCCCCCAAAGTACAAATTTTAGTTGTGGCACCAGACAAGCACACCTGATTCTACTTGTCAACTAATCACCAAGCCCTTGACAATTTGAATCAGGTGTTTTTATCCGGGGCTACAACAAAAATGTGTGCTGTTGGGAGGTACTCGAGGACCGGAGTTTGGAAACGCTGTCATACAGTATACCTAAAACAGGGTTCCCCAACCTTGTTCTTGGAGAGCTACTGTCCTGTAGGTTTTAACGCCAACTCTAATATAGAGCACCTGATTCTAATAATTAGCTGGTTGATCAGCTGCATCAGGTTAGTTACAACTGGGGTAGCGTTCCAGGAACAGGTTTGGAGAACCCTAAACTAAACATGTTCAACAGACAACGTATCACACCAAATGTCTCACAACTGACATGTTTAGGTTTATTATACACTCAGAAAATGGTTAAATATCTATACACACAAACAAGACATTCTTTCTGTATAAAATAAGTGTTGATGGGTGGGATCATGATGGGATAGGTTGGGAATTGGGTCAAAGCCAGAACAATATATAAACAGTCTTAAATAAAAATCGCAAAATGAACAATGTATACACACACAAGACATGATAGCACTAAACATGTCCATCAGGATATACTTAGATTTCTCTCTTGGGTGCAGGTCTTTCTGTGGTACCAAAGTTCTGTCATAATTTGACTCAAAAAGTAGGGTAAAGAAGATTGTTATCTGCTCATGTTGACAAATTGCTGTCAACACAACAAAATGCAAATATTGAGTCCTGGCATTATCAGCAACTAGACTAAACAAAAAAATTATAAATTGGCCTAAACCTAATTCCACAAATGTTACTGTACCACTGCATTTTTTTTGTAGTTGATGTGCTATGCATTCAAAGCAAGCAAGTGACTTTTACAGGAGGGCTGTATGCATTTGCACCAGTCGCATTACTCCAGAGAATTTGGTTGTGATTCCAAAACAGAAATGTGGTTCTTAAATGTCTGCTAGTAGCATGATGTCACTCATTTGGCGAGGTCTTTCAGGTACTGCAAGCCTTGGTTGGTGTAGTCACCCACTGCTGTAGGGCCCGATGAGAGAGCAGATATGGAGGACTGCACCCCTGGAACGCAATAAGACAAAAGCTCTTTAAAATAACTCAATTTTAGACTTGGAAGTCCTTTATGAATTAGCGGTCAACCATTTCTTACCCGAGTTCCACGCTTCAACAGGGACGAATCCGATTTTAGGGAAAGCTGGAAGCTAAAAGAAACAGTGTACATTTTAGTTCCCTCACATATTCTCACTTACCTCATACGCCATAGCGCAATTGTTCTGTCGGTCAGAACCAGCTAAATCAGTACAATAATGGCATATTTACCTCAAAGCCAAAGTACTTCCCCCACTCATCCACTGCAGGGGGAATGGCAGCTTTAGCTTTTCCTAGGACCTCGGAGCCCTGCTCACTTKCCCCTAATAGTCCAGAATCATAGGCAACATACAAAGCACCTCCTGCAATGGCCACCTTAGTCGCCAACCTGTAAGAGAAAAAGATAGGAACACTGGGATGAAACAACTTTGTGGATGGTAAGAAGTGCCTCGTTTTAGATTACAGAAATACAGTGTTAAGCTACACCTGACTACCCATATGCACATAGTCAATTCATAGCAACATCATGGAGAATAAGTTATCATGATGCATTAACGTTAGGTTTATCTGGCGGTCAATCAGGTGTAGCTTATCGAGCTAGCTAGCAAACAAGCTGCAGTTAGTGTTGTTAGTTAGGTAACATTACATCTAAACCCAGAGGCGCAACATCGCAAGACTTCTGTGAATGCTTATGAAACAGACCAAGCAGATGCACATTTTACAGTGGCCTTTATTGTCCCCAGCACAAGGTGCACCTGTATAATGATCATGCAGTTTAATCAGCTTCTTGATATGCCACCCCTGTCAGGTGGATGGACTATCTTGACAAAATATTAAATTGCTCACTAACAGGGATGTAAACAAATTTGTGCACAAAATTTGAGAGAATTTCTGGGATCTTTTATTTCAGCTCATGAAACATGGGAACAACACTTTACATATTGCGTTTATATTTTTGTCCAGTGTACAGTACCAGCCAAAAGTTTGGACAGACCTACTCATTTAAGGGGATTTCTTTATTTTTACTATTTTCTACATTGTAGAATAATAGTGAAGACATCAACACATATGGAATCATGCAGTGAACAAAAAAAAGTGTTAAACAAATCTAAATATATTTTATATTTGAGATTCTTCAAAGTAGCCACGCTTTGCCTTGACAGCTTTGCAGACTCTTGGCATTCCCTTTTTGATTACAATTTTTTCTTAGCTTTAGTTAAGTTTGTAAATATTTTCTGAACTCCATTTCTTGAACTGCATTGTTGGTTAAAGGCTTGCAAGTAAGCATTTCACGGTAAGGTCTACACCTGCTGTATTCGGCGCATGTGACAAATAACATTTGATTTGATGGCATGAACAGACGACCGTTAGACCTGATGACGTGTTCACCTTGCATTCGGAAAGTATTTAGACCCCTTGACTTTTTCCGCATTTTGTTACATTACAGCCTTATTCTAAAATGGATTACATAAATGTTTTTCCTTATCAAATCTACACACAATACCCCATAATGACAATGCAAAAACAGGTTTTTAGAAAGTATTCAGACCCTTTACTCAGTACTTTGTTGAAGCACATTTGTCAGCGATTACAGCCTCAAGTCTTATTGGGTATGACGCTACAAGCTTGGCACACCTATATTTGGGGAGATTCTCCCATTCTTCTCTGCAGATCCTCTCAAGCTCTGTCAGGTTGGATGGGGAGCGTCACTGCACAGCTATTTTCAGGTCTCTCCAGAGATGTTCGAACGGATTCAAGTCCGTGCTCTGGCTGGGCCACTCAAGGACATTCAGAGACCTGTCCAGAAGCCACTCCTGTGTTGTTGTCTCAAATACATTGTTACAGTTGTTGGTTAGCTAGCTAGCAAATTTTTGCATCGACATAAAATCAGTCAACACCTCAAAACAAGACATGGTATCAAAAACAAGACGAAACTAGCTCAAAACCAGCCACCTACGATTCCCCACATGGCAGTTTCTTGTAATTGTTCCTAGCTATCTGGCCATCCAGTATCACAACACACGGACTTCTGCCCCATTGAAGCGAGCGCATCATTCCCCCCTATGTATAGCTTTATGGATCAGTGCAAAACTAATTTTTGTATTTGAAGGATTCTCGCTGATGAAAGATAAGGGTCACATGTTTTTTCGAAAGCCTTATCGCAAGCGATGATTGATGTTTCTAAACGGTAAAACACAGTGTCGCAGAACTAAACGCAAAACACAGAACTACAGTGTTTGTAGTTCACGAGGCATAGGCGAAGCTAATGGCTGAGAATTGTAGGGAGAAGGCATAGAAAGTGTTAGGATTTATGTTTATGCACTATAGCCTGCTAGCATATTGTTTTGTTACACACACACAAACAATACAGATGTGTGTAAGGACTGACCAACACAGGCCATAAAAGCTGTGGTCAATCTGGAGAGGGGAGGGGTGCATCTCTCTAGGCCAACCACGGAGGGTAGATTACTGGARAATACCATATTAGGAACTGTTTCAGTGTAGAATCGACAGACACAAGACGGATCTAATCTACCCAGCAACCAGATGTGGACAAAGGAAAGCACTAAGGGACTTGGACAAGTCRGAGGGCCAGCAAAGGCGGGGCAAAGTCTAAACCGCMCCCAGCCTCTACTGTGATAGGCCAACAGACGCGTTGGAACTACGTCATCACGGTATAAGAACAGCTGTTTACGTACTTCCTGCCAGTTCCCTGATCTACCCTGCGCAGAGATACAGTGAACCCGTATATACGAAAATTGCATTTGCCCTTCATTGTTTGCGGTAATTAAACATAAATAAAGAAAGTTAGCAGACCTTGCTTTTTATTTATCCTGACACCGGATGTGTTACACGCAGCGTTCACAAAAGCTCTCCCTCACCCTCCATTTGGCAAATCTGACCAGAACTTTATCCTCTTTATTACTGCTTACAAGCAAATACTCAAAAAGGAAGTACCAGTGACGCGCTCAATACGGAAGTGGTCCAATGAAGTGGACGCTAAACTACAGGATTGTTTCGCTAGCACAGACTGGAATATGTTCCAGGATTTATCCGATGGCATTGAGGAGTTTACCACATCAGTAACCGGCTTCATTAATAAGTACATCAACAACATTGTACGTACAGTCACTGTTGGAACATATCCCAACCAGAAGCCATGGATTACAGGCAACATTCGTACTAAGCTAAAGGCTTGAACTGCCGCTTTCAATGAGCGGGACACTAATCCAGTCGCTTTTAAGAAATCCCGCTACGCTCTCTGACAAACCATCAAACAAGTAAAGTGTCACTACAGGACCAAGATAGAATCCTACTACACTGGCTCTGATGCTCGTCAGATGTGACAGGTCTTGCAAACTATCACAGATTACAAAGGGAAACCCAGCCACGAGGTGTCCAGCTAAATACATTCTATGCACACTTCGAGGCTAGCAACACTGAACTATGCATGAGAGCACTAGCTGTTCCAGACGACTGTGTGATCACGCTAGCCATAGCAGATGTGAGCAAGACCTTTAAACAGGTTAATGGCCAGACGGAGAGCATGCGCTGACCAGTTGGCATGTGTCTTCACTGACATTTTCAAGTAGTTATCCGGAATATCTGCATTGACCCTTTTTGTACTAATCTCTTTTGACTCATCACATATGCTGCTGTTACTGTTTATTATCGATCCCCTATCTCTACCTAATGGTAACTAACTCACTTTTGTAGATCGTGCTGGTCTGTACAATTTACCTTATTTTAGCTCCCCAAAAAAGTAATACTTCCAGATCAACTGTAATATCAATACCATTGTAAAGCACAATTTCTCCCCTWTCCAACAAAAATCAATGAGGGGGCCTTAATGAGGCCCATCTCTGCATGATTCAAGAAGGCAATGCCCTCCGTCTGGTCGTTTTAAAAATGGCGGGRGGGGAAGCAAAACCTATTGCATGATAGTGAAAGGGAGAGATATGTCCTGTGTGGAAACAGCTTTTTTCACCTGATCTGTCTAACTTATCACCTCTAAAATGTAAATAAAACACAATAAAGAGTTCATATAATGTGTCATTCCATACCTATTGAAGGTTTGTGTCGAATTTGAATCGGTTAAGTTATCTTCAGAAGTAAACAGCAGCTTTTGATAGTCATGCAGTGATGACGCAAAAACTGACTAGGTAACGTTATCCCCCTTACCCTGTCCCTTTCTTATTTTTAAACGGTGAGAGAAGCGCTACACCTGGCGGAGAGAGGCTGTACATACAGAGAATTAGATGCTTTGCGCGTGCTGTACGTTACGTCATGACACGTCACAATTTAACGTACAGCGTCGTAGGGGTCAGTTTTTCAACTATTCTCCAATACTATTGATCCATTACCATGTCAATCAACGCTTGACAAGAAACGGAGTTCACACCCCAGATTTTGATGTCAACACAGTCCCATTAGTTTTCATTGCAGCCTCGTTTGCGTAAATCTGTACGGAATGGGGTTAGTCGCCGTTAGTAGGTTGTGTGTTGTTTCGCTAGCTAGTTCACGAAAACAGTGTAACTATAACTAGCTAGCCAAGTTCAAGGCAAATCTCTAACTAGCTACTACTGTAGCTAGCTAAATTTCAACCAGCTTCAAATTTGCCAGATTACTTGCTATCTAACGTTAGCTATACTAATGTTTCTCGTGAGTATGAAATGGAAAACTTACTTTAGAACAGGTAAAATCTTGCCAGCCATAGTGTCACGGGTAAATCAAGGTATTTTTTTTTTTAATTAACGTTTATTTAGTTGCAACAGCAAGCATGAAATGAATGAGCTCGACCACGAATAGCAACCGGCTACATTGAAGGGCAAACCCTGTGACACAGATGTGTGTCAATAAAGTTTTTTTTTTTAAACATTCCGAGAGTAGCTGATTCGCAAAGATATGAAAGACATCAAAATAAATATATTTAGAGACCGTCATTTTCCAAGCGATTTATATTTACCCTACAAATAAAATATTTTTTCTGGATTTTGAATGGGTACAATAAACGAACAATGGATTGAATAGGTTCGTGCTTTTTGATGCTGCTGCTGACCGGCTGCTGCTGATCATGAGGAGGGGAGGGAAGGGGGATGAGGAATRTTTTGTTTGTTTTGTTTTGTCCACTTCAGAACACAAGAAAACAAATGCATAGTGCATGCATAAAAATAATCCAGGCACAATAAAATCAGAAACATATTTATGACAGTGATAATGAAAGTGATAACAATAGCCCCATCTGCATAGCTTGCTGTTTGGGTTTTTAGGCTGGGTTTCTGTATAGGACTTTGTGACATCTGCTGATGTAAAAAGGMCTTTATAAATACATTGTATTGATTGATAGTAAATAATAATAACAATAATAATCATAATGTTATAATTTTATTGCACTTTATGATGGAAATGACAGATTGTGTCGTTGGTGAAACCTACTTGATTTCTCTTATCATTTAGCTGGCTGCATGAATCCAAATACAATAATAATACCTCGCCCTAAAAAAAAGGATACAGTATGAGGATCGGTTTTATGATACTTGGATTTGGGGCACAATGGTAGGCTGTCTCAAGTACAAAAGACTCCGCCTGCTTCAAGTTGAATGAGATAAGCCTCTTATAAAGGACGTTTTTTCACCAACGAAAATGTGTCTATGAATTGTTATTGCTTTCCCCGTGAAGTTTCTGAAGTGCAGAGAAGCCTGAGAGTATAAATCTAAATATCTAACGAGGGGATTTAAAAAAAGATATTGTTAAGTTGTTTGGCTCACAACAAATAGTAGTTGCATGAAACCATTGAGTTGGTTATAGCAGTCGCAAGATGAAGGCTTTTACTAAACTCTTAATAGCTGGTGTTATAGGTGCAGCTTTTGTTGCTTTCCAATGGAGTGGACCCACTTTTGATCCAGGTAAGATATGTATTTAGCTTCACAATCCTTGACTGGTCTGTGCAACCTTTTGTTGGCTACAGGCTATTTTATGATCACATAATTCGTAGGCAGGCCTCATTGTAAAATAAGAATTTGTTCTTAACTGACTTGCCTAGTTAAATAAAGGTTAAATTWAAATTWAAATGACAGCCCCTGAACCAGTATAACCTCAGAGGGTAGTTGTCAGCACTTCAGACAGTTGTGACACATGATATGCTATTGATTTATGAAACCTCAAATCCTCGTAATAATTCAGTTTCACAGAAATTGCACATAAAGGCAGTATACTGTTTTATTAATTTGTCACATGAGTACAGATGGAACCAGGCTTGTGTCTTTGAGACAAAAAAATACCAGCACATTAATTATGGAAAACAAATCCCAAAACATTATGGTAGATGAAGGCTACTAGAGAAGTGTTAATTGGCAACAAAACTAAACAATCAAACTGATATAGTTGGGTTCGGGGCTAAACCTCGAACAGAGAAAGGTTCAAATGGAAATAACATCTAACATGTGTGTAAGCCACACATCACCACAAGTACAGTATTGTATTTGTCAAAACTGAATGAAATCACACTTTGGTTTGTAAAAAAGTTACTGTGATAGCCCTTGATTGTGTGTCTAATTGTTTATCAATTGCCTGATGGTGAGTCTCTTGTGATAGTGACCTTATAAGAGGACCTTCTGTTTTTAGATCATATGATATCCTCACATGATCAAATTGGATTGAATGATGATCCAGTTCATGAAGTACCACTGTTTCAAAGTGAATCTAATACATTTTAGGTAATATGATTTTGGTTTTGAAATGCCTTGCTGCAAAGTTTTGTTTAAATTGTATATCATTTGCGAGAAGCTTTTTTATAAGTACATTGGAAATTCCCCTCATTACCAGTGGTGTGTATTCATGTGTGCCAAGGGAAGCCCTTTCATAATTGTCCTTCAATTCACAAGAGGGTGAATGTATCGCACAGGGGAAATCATCAGAGCGAGCGAAACAGCGCCCTCTGTCTCTCTACGTGTAGGTCATCTATCTGATGCTGTCTGGTCCAAACGAGTATGCCATTGTTGCCGCCCTTAGCATTGAAAGCAAGGGAAGTCCGCGAGCATTTGGTATCCCTTGACAACAAAAAATATAAAAAAGATGTACCAATCTGCGTTGATCTAATCTGAGCGAGCTCAACTGTGAATGGTCCTGGCGCACCAAGAAAATGTGGATTTGGCATCACTCCTATCAAATCCCGTTGAGATCATAGGTCATTGACAGAAAAACTTGAATTGTTGCATCTCCTTGTGTTGTTGTCCTCAGGTAGCTAAAATTGTCCCTTTCCTAAATTAGCCATGGATGGAGATAGGGATTTGGACTTTTTTAACGTCTGGTTTTGTTTAATTCTCCGTACTGGTCAATGATTAAAACTTATTCTAATCCATCCATTAATTCCTACATTGTTGTACCCCTGGCCTGAGAGGATGGAAGTTCAATATGTAGCTAGATGTAGAAGGCTGATGTTAAACTAGCTAACGTTGCCCATGAATGGAAGTTAGTTTAGCGAGCAAGCATTTTAGCCAGGTAGCCTAGGACAACAAAAAATAAAAGAGTGTACTGCATGACAAAGTGATAGACCATTTCGTCAACATGAAAGAGAGCAGCATGGCATTGGCTAGTAGGGTGAGTCAACATGTTTTTCTACTTGCACGAACGCGCACACAAACACACACACACACACAGAAATCAGAACCATGGACAGCCACGTCATATTTAGCTTACGTTGATTGGACTAAATCGTTTTTGGTATATTTTAGTTGTCACTGTACTATACTAAGCAGAGGAGATTTGATGATGTTGAAATGGTGCTGGAATAGTGGAGGCAGCGCCTGTTTTCTTTGCGTGACTTGCGGTAACTCTCTGTGGTTCTAAATCAATAGAGTGGTCTGAAAATGTCGCAAACATTAACTTGCTTGACCATGCTGTAGGTCATGTAACTGTCTGTTACTGTACATGCAAATTGCTTTCTGGACTGGACAGAGGTTGTTATCCGGTTTTGTGAAAAAACAAATGTTGGGTTGAATTTATTCTGCCACTGTCTTCTTACTGTCTCTGTCTTAAGACCTATATATCACGGTAAAAAGGGCGTATAAATTAAGCTTTTAGAGCAAACAACGCAATTATCACAACACATACAGTGCATTCGAAAAGTATTCATATCCCTAAACTTTTTCCACATTTTGTTACGTTGCTGCCTTATTCTAAAATTGATTAAATTGTTTTCCCTCATCAATCTACACACAATACCCCATAATGACAAAGCAAAAACAGGTTTTTAGAAGTTTGCAAATGTATAAAATAAAATAAACAGAAATATGACATTTACATAAGTATTCAGACCCTTTATTCAGTACTTTGTTGAATCACCTTTGGCACCGATTACATCCTCGAGTCTTCTTGGGTATGACGCTACAAGCTTGGCACACATGTATTTGGGGAGTTTCTTCCATTCTTCTGTGCAGATCCTCTCAAGTTCATTCAGGTTGAATGGGGAGCGTCGCTGCACATTATTTAATCTATTTTAGAATAAGGCTGTAACGTAACAAAATGTGGTAAAAGTCAAGGGGTGTGAAAACTTTCTGAATGCTCTGTAGGTTGTAATTGGCTTGGCTTCCGCAGTGATTTTACCCGCACCGCTACTGCTCATTACTTACATGTTTAAATCCAAACCAATACTGGTGTAATGTAAAGAATGTGAAACCAGGTTGAACAGTTTTGGTTATCTTCCCTGTCAAGACAGGTTATAAGTGATGAGTAATGCATGCAGTCATTGATAACCAACCTTATGTGAATGAATTCCCAAACACTTTTCCAATGCAACTTTCAGGGTTATTGAGTGCAATAGAGTACACTAAAATACACATACAGTAATATGGTGACCATATGCCTGAATATGATTTAGAAGAGGCAACTGTGTGAAATTGGAATGATACAGAACTACAGCCTACTACGTCGTTCCACTCATAACTGGGTTAGGGTGGATCCCGTAGTAGTGATCATCAGGCTAGATAGAGTAAGCTATCACTATAGTCAAATATTATGGATATAGTGACAAGTAGTGACAAGATACTTGTCACTTCGTCCTAACAATGGGAGTTGTCCACAAAGCAGCACGGTGGGCTCTCTAGCTCCCGCCTCTCCTTTCTTTGGATTGATGGAGACATCTTATTATTTTAATAKTTTTTTGAATATTCGATGAGGGTTGTTGACATCAACCGCCTGTATTCAATGGAGAGATGCTATGCCACTAGCGTCATGCCGTGAATATGTATAGCCATCTTGAGACAACTCCAACATAAAGGGTTTTTTCTCAAAGTTGCGGGGATGTCACGTGTCCTACTTATATCAGTCGTTACAACCTATGCATTATGACACTTCTATTCAATTAAATAAACCTCACGTAGGAAATAAGCAATACATTTTTTGTTGTTGACCAAGTTCGACACTCTCATTGAACCTCCATACAAAAACTCATTTTTTGGTGGGCGGAACAACGCCATCTGCTGGAAGGAGACAGATTTTCCGCTGAGTTGGGCCTCTCTCTTCTTCCTCTCTGGTGGTGTGACCCGAATCAGCGCCATGCAAGCAGCGTGACGTTCTTTTCATGTGCAGTAAAATTGTTTCTCACCACAAATTAGCCTTGGGCTTGTTTCATAACCAGAAAGCAGCAAAATCTGACACAATCTAACAATTAACTTGATTCATACATTTTTAAAGTACTAATTCTCTGTGGCCCATAATGAATGTTCCCACTGTTTCTACTCATGTAGATCCAGGGTCGTGCACATACCTTTCAGGGGGAAAGTGCTCAAACTGAAAAAAGGTAATAAAAAATTACTTTATAATATGAATTATCTTCTAACTCAATATATAGTGCATTTGGAAAGTATTCAGACCCCTTGACTTTTTCAACATTTTCTTACTTTACAGCCTAATTCTAAAATGTATTAAACTTGTTTTTTCCCTCATCATTCTACACACAGTACCCTATAATGACAAAGCAACAACAGGTTTTTCCCATTCTTCTCTGCAGATACTCTCAAACTCTGTCAGGTTGGATGGGGAGCGTTGATGCACAGCTATTTTCAGGTCTCTCCAGAGATGTTCGATCGGGTTCAAGTCCAGGCTCTGGCTGGGCCATTCAAGGACATTCAGAGTCTTGTCCCGAAGCCACTCCTGCGTTGTCTTGGCTGTGTGCTTAGGGTCGTTGTCCTGTTGGAAGTTGAACCTTTGCCCCAGTCTGAGGTCATGAGTGCTCTGGAGCAGGTTTTCATCAAGGATCTCTCTGTACTTTGCTCCGTTCATCTGTCCCTTGATCCTGACTGGTCTCCCAGTCCCTGCCGCTGCAAAACAGGTGGTGCCAGGTTTCCTCCAGACGTGACGCTTGGCATTCAGGCCAAAGAGTTCAATCTTGGTTTCATCTGACCAGAGAATCTTGTTTCTCATGGTCTGAGAGTTCTTTAGGTGCCTTTTGGCAAACTCCAAGTGGGCTGTCATGTGCCTTTTACTGAGGAGTAGCTTCCACCTGGCCACTCTACAATAAAGGCCTGATTGGTGGAGTGCTGCAGAGATGGTTGTCCAGAGCAACTCTGGAGCTCTGTCAGAGTGACTTGGTCACCTCCCTGACCAAGGCCCTTCTCCCCCGATTGCTCAGTTTGGCCAGGCGGACAGCTCTAGAAAGGGTCTTGGTGGTTCCAAACTTCTTCCATTTAAGAATGATGGAGGCCACTGTGTTCTTGGGGACCTTCAATGATGCAGACATTTTTTGGTACCCTTCCCCAGATCTGTGCCTCGACACAATCCTGTCTCGAGCTCTACGGACAATTTCTTCGACCTCGTGGCTTGGTTTTTGCTCTGACATGCACCATCAACTGTGGGACCTTATATAGACAGGTGTGTGCCTTTCCAAATAATGTCCAATCAATTGAATTTACCACAGGTGGACTCCAATCAAGTTGTAGAAKCATCTCAAGGATGATCAATGAAAACTGGATGCACCTGAGCTCAATTTCAAGTCTCATAGCAAAAGGTCTGAGTACTTATGTAAATAAGGTGTTTATGCTTTTTATTCTTATTACATTTGCAAAAATGTCTAAAAACCTGTTTTGGCTTTGTCATTATGGGGTATTGTGTGTACATTGATGAGGGGAAAAATGTATTTAATCCATTTTAGAATAAGGCTGTAATGCAACAAWATAGTGGGGAAAAATCAAATTAGCATGATATGTTACATTTGCTATACATAAGACAGGTTGCAAAAAATAGACTCTTATGGGACTCCCAATCACAGACGGATGTGATGCCGCCTTGGTCCAGAACTCTTTAAGCACTAAGCATGAATAGACATGTTTTCCACCCAATCAAAGAATCAGAGAATGAATCTAGTACTGAAAGCATAAGCTACAGCTAGCTATAACTGCAGTGCATACAATGTGGAGAGTAGTTGACTGAAAGAGACAGAAAGACAATAGTTGAAGAGTTTTTTTTACCTGGTCACAGACAGCTGATTAATCAATCAATCAATCAAATGTATTTATGAAGCCCTTTTTACATCAGCCAATGTCACAAAGTGCTATACAGAAACCCAGCCTATAACCCCAAATAGCAAGCAATGCAGATGTAGAAGCAGTACATGGCCAAGATGTTCAAACATTCATAGATAACCAGCAGAGTCAAATAATAATAATCACAGAGGTTGTAGAGGGTGCAACAGGTCAGCACCTCAGGAGTAAATGTCAGTTGGCTTTTCATAGCCGATCATTCAGAGTTAGAGACAGCAGCTGCGGTAGAGAGAGAGAGTTGAAAACAGCAGGTCCGGGACAAGGTAGCGGGTTCCATAGCCACAGGCAGAACAATTGAAACTGAAGCAGCAGCATGACCAGATGGACTGGGGACAGCAAGGAGTCATCAGGCCAGGTAGTCCTGAGGCATGGTCCTAGGGCTCAGGTCCTCCGAGAGAAGAGAGAAAGAGAGAATTAGAGAGAGAGAGAATTAGAGGGAGCATACTTAAATTCACACAGGACACCGGATAAGACAGGATAAATACTCCAGMTATAACAGACTGACTCTAGCCCTCCGACACATAAACTATTGCAGCATAAATACTGGTGGCTGAGACAGGAGGGGTCGGGAGACACTGTGGCCCCATCCGAGGATAACCCCGGACAGGGCCAACCAGGCAGAATATAACCCCACCCACTTTGCCAAAGCACAGCCCCCACACCACTAGAGGGATATCTTCAAACCACCAACTACCCTGAGACAAGGCCGAGTATAGCCCACAAAGATCTCCCCCACGGCACGAACCCGAGTGGGGCGAAACCCGGACAAAGATCACGTAAGTGACTCAACCACCTCAAGTAACGCACCCCTCCTAGGGACAGCATGGAAGAGCACCAGTAAGCCAGTGACTCAGCCCCCGAAATAGGGTTAGAGGCAGAGAATGCCAGTGGCGAGAGGGGAACTGGCCAGGCAGAGACAGCAAGGGCGGTTCGTTGCTCTGTCGTGGCTGAATCAGCCTTTCCGTTCACCTTCACACCCCTGGGCCAMACTACACTCAATCATAGGACCTACTGAAGAGATGAGTCTCAATAAAGACTTAAAGGTTGAGACCGAGTCTGCGTCTCTCACTTGGATAGGCAGACCATTCCATAAAAATGGAGCTCTATAGGAGAAAGCCCTGCTTCCAGCTGTTTGCTTAGAAATTCTATGGACAATAAGGAGGCCTGCGTCTTGTGACCGTAGCGTACGTGTAGGTATGTACGGCAGGACCAAATCGGAAAGATAGGGAGGAGCAAGTCCATGTAATACTTTGTAGGTTAGCAGTAAAACCTTGAAATCAGCCCTAGCCTTAACAAGAAGCCAGTGTAGAGAAGCTAGTACTGGAGTATTATGATCACATTTTTTGGTTCTAGTCAAGATTCTAGCAGCTGTGTTTAGCACTAACTGAAGTTTACTTAGTGCTTTATCCTGGTAGCCGGAAAGTAGACCATTGCAATAGTCTAATCTAGAAGTGACAAATGCATGGATTAATTTTTCCCCATCATTTTTCGACAGAAAGTTTCAGATTTTTGCAATTTTACGTAGATGGAAAAAAGCTGTCCTTGAAACAGTCTTGATATGTTCGTCAAAAGAGAGATCAGGGTCCAGAGTAACGCCGAGGTCCTTCACAGTTTTATTTGAGACGACTGTAGATCAAGATTATTTGTCAGATCCAACAGAAGATCTCTTTGTTTCTTGGGACCTAGAACTAGCATCTCTGTTTTGTCTGAGTTTAAAAGTAAAACATTTGCCGCCATCCACTTCCTTATGTCTGAAATACAGGTATCCAGGGAGGGCAATTTTGGGGCTTCACCATGTTTCATCAAAATGTACAGCTGTGTATCGTCCGCATAGCAGAGAAAGTTAGCATTATGTTTCCGAATGACATCACCAAGAGGTAAAATATATAGTCAAAACAATAGTGGTCCTGAAACGGAACCTTGAGGAACACTGACATTTACAGTTGATTTCTCAGAGGACAAAACATCCACAGAGAGAAACTGATATCTTTCCGACAGATAAGACCTAAACCAGGCCAGAACTTGTCTGTGTAGACCAGTTTGGGTTTCCAATCTCTCCAAAAGAATGTGGTGATTGATGGTATCAAAAGCATCACCAAGGTCTAGGAGCACAAGGACAGATGCAGAGCCTTGATCTGACGCCATTAAAAGGTAATTTACCACCTTCATGAGTGCAGTCTCAGTGCTATGATGAGGTCTAAAACCAGACTGAAGCGTTTCGAATACATTGTTTGTCTTCAGGAAGGCAGCAACTGCTTTTTCACACATTTTTGAGTGGAATGGGAGATTCGATATAGGTCGATTCGTTTAAAAAATATTTTCTGGGTCAAGGTTTGGCTTTTTCAAGAGAGGCTTTATTACTGCCACTTTTAGTGAATTTGGTACACAGCCGGTGGATAGGGAGCCATTTATTATGTTCAACATAGGAGGGCCAAGCACAGGAAGCAGCTCTTTAAGTAGTTTAGTTGGAATAGGGTCCAGTATGCAGCTTGAAGGTGTCAAGAGATATAGTATTACAAAACTTGAGTGTCTCCCTTGATCCTAGGTCCTGGCAGTGTTGTGCAGACTCAGGACAACTGATCTTTGGAGAAATATGCAGATTTAAAGAGGAGTCCATAATTTGCTTTCTAATGATCGTAATCTTTTCGTCAATGAAGTTCGTGAATGTATCACTGCTGAAGTGAAAGCCATCCTCTCTTGGAGAATGCTGCTTTTTAGTTCGCTTTGCAACAGTATCAAAAATAAATGTTGTATCGCTCTTATTCTCCTCAATTAAGTTGGAAAAATAGGATGATCGAGCAATGAGAGCTCTTCGATACCGCACGGTACTGTCTTTCCAAGCTAATCGGAAGACTTCCAGTTTGGTGTAGCGCCATTTACATTCCAATTTTGTGGAAGCTTGCTTCAGGGCTCGGGTATCTGTATACCAGGGAGCTAATTTCTTATGACAAATGTTTTTTTGTTTTTAGGGTTGCGACTGCATCTAGAGTATTACGCAAGGTTAAATTTAGTTCCTCAGTTAGATCCACAATATTTATTCCATGGGACAAAACTAGGTCCAGAGTATGACTGTGGCAGTGAGTAGGTCCGGAGACATGTTGGACAAAACCCACTGAGTCGATGAAAGCCTTTTGGAGTGGGTCTGTGGACTTTTCCATTTGAATATTAAAGTCACCAAAAATMTGAATATTATCGCCCATAACTACAAGGTCCGATAGGAATTCAGGGAACTCAGTGAGTAACGCTGTATACGTCCCAGGAGGCCTGTAAACAGTAGCTCTAAAAAGTGATTGAGTAGGCTGCATAGATTTCATGACTAGAAGCTCAAAAGACAAAAACACAGTCATTTTTGGGGGGGTAAATGGAAATTTGGTATCGTAAATGTTAGCAACACCTCCACCTTTGCGGGATGTGCGGGGGATATGGTCACTAGTGTAACCAGGAGGAGAGGCCTCGTTTAACACAGTAAATTCATCAGGCTTAAGCCATGTTTCAGTCAGGCCAATCACATCAAGATTATGATCAGTGATTAGTTAATTGACTATAACTGCCTTGGAAGTGAGGGATCTAACGTTAAGTAGACCTATTTTGAGATGTGAGATATCACAATCTCTTTGGATAATGACAGGAATGGAGGAGGTCTTTATTCCAGTGAGATTGCTAAAGCGAGCACCGCCATGTTTAGTTTTGCCAAACCTAGATCGAGGCACAGACACGGTCTCAATGGGGATAGCTGAGCTGACTACACTGACTGTGCTAATGGCAGACCCCACTATTCTGTCAGGCTTGCTAACAGCCTGCTGCCTGGCCTGCACCCTATTTCATTGTGGAGCTAGAGGAGTTAGAGCCCTGTCTATGTTCATAGATAAGATGAGAGCACCCCTCCAGCCAGGATGGAGTCCGTCACTCCTCAGCAGGCCAGGCTTGGTCCTATTTGTGGGTGAGTCCCAGAAAGAGGGCCAATTATCTACAAATTCTATCTTTTGGGAGGGGCAGAAAACAGTTTTCAACCAGTGATTGAGTTGTGAGACTGCTGTAGAGCTCATCACTCCTCCTAACTGGGAGGGTGCCAGAGACAATTACTCGATGCCGACACATCTTTCTAGCTGATTTACATGCTGAAGCTATGTTGCGCTTGGTGACCTCTGACTGTTTCATCCTAACATCTCTGGTGCCGACGTGAATAACAATATTCCTATACTCTCTACACTCGCCAGTTTTAGCCTTAGCCAGCACCATCTTCAGATTAGCCTTAACGTCAGTAGCCCTGTCCCCTGGTAAACAGCGTATGATCGCTGGATGATTCGCCAATGACTAGGGTTTTCAATTTGTCAGAGCCAATGGTGGGCGGCTTCGGCATCTCAGACCCCGTAACGGGTGGAGGAGAGACCAGAGAAGGTTTGGCCTCTGACTCCGACTCGTTGCTTCATGTTGCTTTCTGTTGGCTGAATGAGCGACACCGGTTGAGTATTCCTACAGCATTTCCTTCCAGAAGTGTGAGGGGTTTATACTACTATCTGTACTTGTTGGTGGCAAAGACGCTGTTTCATCCTTTCCTACACTTAAATGACCCTTGCCTAACGATTGCGTCTGAAGCTGGGCTTGCAGCACGGCTATCCTCACCATGCGATCGTTCTCCTGTATATTATGAGTGCAGCGACTGCAATTAGAAGGCACAATGTTAATGTTACTACTTAGCTTCGGCTGTTGAAGGTGCTGACGAGCCATGTCCAGATAAAGCGTCCAAGTAATTAAAAAGTAAAAACTGTAAAGTTGGCAGGTAGCAAAGTAACGTTGGCAACACATAAACAAGTCCACAAGTTGTGACAGGAAATGACAAGGCTGTTGTGCACTGAAGTCCACAAGCGAAGGGAAGCACAGACTAGCACTGACTGGAATATGTTCCGGGATTCCTCCGATGGAATTAAGGAGTAAACCACATCAGTCATTGGCTTCATCAATAACTGCATCGATGACGTCATCCCCACGGTGATCGTACGTACATACCCCAAACAGAAGCCATGGATCACAGGCAACATCCGCACTGAGCTAAAGGCTAGAGCTGACGATTTCAAGTAGCAGAATTCTAACCCCGGAAGCTTATAAGACATCCCGCTATGCCCTCCGACGAACCATCAAACAGGCAAAGCGTCAATAAAGGACTAAGATCGAATCATACTCAACCGTTTCTGATGCTCGTCGGATGTGGCAGGGCTTGCAAACCATTACAGACTACAAAGTGAAGCACAGCCGAGAGCTGCCCATTGACACGAGCCTACCAGATGAGCTAAACTAATTCTATGCTCGCTTCGATGCAAATAACACTGAAACATGCATGAGAGCACCAGCTGTTCTGGAAGACCGCGTGATCACGCTCTCCGCAGCCGATGTGAGTAAGACCTGAAAACAGGTCAACATTCACAAGGCCGCAGGGCCAGACAGATTACCAGGACATGTACTGCGAGCACGCGCTGACAACTGGCAAGTGTCTTCACTGACATTTTCAACCTCTCCCTGTTCGAGTAAACATGTTTTAAGCAGACCACCATAGTGCCTGTGCCCAAGAACACTAAGGTAACCTGCCTAAACGACTACCGACCCGTGACACTCACGTCTGTAGCCTTGTGCATTCGAAAGGCTGGTCATGGCTTACATCAACACCATTATCCCAGAAGCCCTGAAACCCACCCCAACAGATCCACAGATGATGCAATCTCTATTGCACTCCACACTGCCCTTTCCCACCTGGACAAAAGGAACACCTATGTGAGAATGCTGTTCATTGATTACAGCTCAGTGTTCAACACCATAGTGCCCTCAAAGCTCATCAATAAGCTAAGGATCCTGGGACTAAACACCTCCCTCTGCAACTGGATCCTGGACTTCCTGACAGGCCGTCCCCAGGTGGTAAGGGTAGGTAACAACACATCCGCCACGCTGATCCTCAACACAGGGGCCCCTCAGGGGTGCGTGCTCAGTCCCCTCCTGTACTCCCTGTTCACTCATGACTGCATGGCCAGGCACGACTCCAACACCATCATTAAGTTTGCCGATGACACAACAGTGGTAGGCCTAGTCACCGACAACGACGAGCCTGCCTATAGGGAGGTCAGAGACCTGGCCGTGTGGTGCCAAGACAACAACCTTTCCCTCAACATGATCAAGACAAAGGAGATGATTGTGGACTACAGGAAAAAGAGGACCGAGCATGCCACTATTCTCATCGACGGGGCTGCTGTGGAGCAGGTTGAGAGCATCAAGTTCCTTGGTGTTCACATCACCAACAAACTAACATAGTCCAAGCACATCAAGACAGTCGTGAAGAGGGCATGACAAAACCTATTCCCCCTCAGGAGACTGAAAAGATTTGGCATGGGTCCTCAGATCCTCAAAAGGTTCTACAGCTGCACCATCGAGAGCATCCTGACTGGTTGCATTGCTGCCTGGTATGGCAACTGCTCGGCCTCCGACCGTAAGTCACTATAGAGGGTAGTGCAAACGGCCCAGTACATCACTGGGGCCAAGCTTCCTGCCATCCAGGACCTCTATACTCGGCGGTGTCAGAGGAAGGACCTAAAAATTGTCAAAGACTCCATCCACCCTAGTCATAGACTGTTCTCTCTGCTACCGCACGGCAAGTGGCACCGGAGCACCAAGTCTAGGTCCAAGAGGCTTCTAAAAAGCTTCTACCCCCAAGCCATAAGACTCCTGCACACCTAATCAAAGGGCTACCTAGACTATTTGCATTGCCRCCCCCCCCCCCCCCCGTCTTTTACACTGCTGCTACTCTCTGTTGTTATCATCTATGCATAGCACTTTAAGAACTCTACCTACATGTACATATTACCTCAACTAACCAGTGCCCCCTCACATTGACTCTGTACTGGTAACCCCCGTATATAGTCTCGCTATTGTTATTTTACTGCTGCTCTTTAATTACTTGTTACTTTTATTTCTTAATCTTTTTTTAACTGCATTGTTGGTTAGGGGCTCGTAAGTAAGCATTTCACTGTTGTATTTGGAGCATTTGACTAATACCATTTGATTTCATTTTGACTTGATTTGCTCAATCTACACACAATACCCCATAATACCAAATCGAAAACAGGGTTTTAGACATTTTTGCGAAGTTCTAAAATAAAAAAAAACAGGAATACCTTATTTAGATACGTTTTCAGACCCTTTGCTATGAGACTCGAAATTGAGCTCAGGTGCTTCCTGTTTTCATTGATCATCCTTGAGATGTTTCTACAACTTGATTGGAGTCCACATGTGGTGAATTCAATTGATTGGACATGATTTGGAAAGGCACACACCTGTTTATATAAGGTCCCACAGTTGACATTGCATGTCAGAGCAAAAACCAAGCCCTGAGGCTCCYAGACAGGATTGTGTCGAGGCACAGATCAGGGGAAGGGTACCAAGAAATGTCTGCAGCATTGAAGGTTGCCAAGAACACAGTGGCCTCCATCATTCTTAAATGGAAGATGTTTGGAACCACCTAGACTCTTCCTAGAGCTGGCCGCCCGGCAAAACTGAGCAATCGGGGGGGAAGAGCCTTGGTCGGGGAAGTGACCAAGAAACCGATGGTCACTCTGACAGAGCTCCAGAGTTCCTCTGTGGAGATGGGAGAACCTTCCAGAAGGACAACCATCTCTGCAGCACTCCACCAATCAGGCATTTATGGTAGAGTGGCCAGACGGAAGCCACTCCTCTGTAAAAGGCACATGACAGCCAGCTTGGAGTTTGCCAAAAGGCACGTAAAGGACTCTCAGACCATGAGAAACAAGATTCTCTTGTCTGATGAAACCAAGAAACTGGAGGAAACCTGTCACCATCACTACGGTGTTGCATGGTGGCAGTGTCATGCTGTGGGGATGTTTTTCAGTGGCAGGGACTGGGAGACTAGTCAGGATTGAGGAAAATATGAACGGAGCAAAGTACAGAGATCCTTGAATAAAATCTTCTCCAGAGTGCTCAGGACCTCAGACTGGCGAAGGTTCACCTTCCAGCAGGAAAATTACCATAGGCACATAGCCAAGACAACGCAGGAGTGACTTCGGGACAAGTTTCTGAATGTCCTTGAGCGGCCTAGCCAGAGCCCGGACTCGAACCCGATCGAACATCTCTGGAGAAACTTGAGACACTCACGTCTGTAGCCTTGTGCATTCGAAAGGCTGGTCTACCAAAGTTCTAAAACAATCGACCACTGCTACTCCAACTTCCGGGATGCCTTCAAGGCCCTCCTCCATCCTCCCTTTGGCAAACCTGATAATGACTCCATTTTGCTCCTCCCTTCCTATAGGCAGAAACTCAAACAGGAGGTACCCGTGCTAAGGACTATTCATCGCTGGTCTGACCAATTGGAATCCACGCTTCAAGATTGTTTTGATCACGCGGACCATTTAACCACTGTAAGGTGACTGGGAATATGGCCGAATGCAAACAGTGTAGTTATTCCCTCCATAAGGCAATCAAACATTCAAAACTGGAGTCACAATTCAGCTGCTCAGACATGAGACGTACTGTATGTGGCAGGGTCTACAGACAATCACGGACTACAAAGGGAAAAGCAGCCACGTCACAGACACCGACTTCTTAATTCCAGACAATCTAAACACCTTCTTTACCCGTTTGAGGATAACACAGTGCCACCAACGTGGCCCGCTACCAAGGACTGTGGACTCTCCTTCTCCATGGCAGACGTGAGTAAGACATTTAAGCATGTTAACCCTCGCATGGCTGCCGGCCCAGACGGCATCCCTAGCCGCGTCGTCAGAGCATGCGCAGACCAGCTGGCTGAAGTGTTTACGGACATATTCAGTCTCTCCCTATCCCAGTCTGCTGACCCACATGCTTCAAGATGGCCACCATTGTTCCTGTTCCCAAGAAAGCAAAAGTAACTGTACTAAATGACTATTGCCCCGTAGCACTCACTTCTGTCATCATGAGGTGCTTTGAGAGACTAGTCAAGGATAATATCACTTCCACCTTATCTGACACCCTAGACCCACTTCAATATGCTTACCGGCCCAATAGATCAACAGACGATGCAATCGCCATCGCACTGCACACTTCCCTATCCCATCTGGACAAGAGAAATACCTATGCAAGAATGCTGTTCATTGACCGGTAGCTGAGCATTCAACATCATAGTACCCTCCAAGCTCATCATTAACCTTGAGGCCCTGTGTAACTGGGTCCTGGACTTCCTGAGGGGCCGCCCCCCAGTTGGTGAAGGTAGGAAACAACACCTCCACAAAGTTGCYTGCTCAGCCCCCTCCTGTGCTCCCTGTTCACCCATGACTGCGTGGCCACACACGCCTCCAGATCAATCATCAAGTTTGCAGACGACACAACAGTAGTAGACTTGATTACCAACAATGACGAGACTCTGGGAGTGTGGTGCAAGGAAAATAACCTCTCACTCAACGTGAACAAAACAAAGGAGATGATTGTGGACTTCAGGAAACAGCAAAGGGAGCACCCCCCTATCCACATCGACGGGACCGATGTGGAGAAGGTGGAAAGCTTCAAGTTCCTTGGCGTACACATCACTGACAAACTGAAATGATCCACCCACACAGACAGTGTGGTGATGAAGGCGCAACAGCACCTCGTCAACCTCAGGAGGCTGACAAAATGTGGCATACCACCTAAAACCCTCACAAACTTTTACAGATGCACAATTGAGAGCATCCTGTCGGGCTGTATCACCACCTGGTACGGCAACTGCACCGGCCGCAAACCGCAGGGCTCTCCAGAGGGTGGTGCAGTCAGCCCAACGGGGGCAAACTACCTACCCTTCAGGACACCTACAGCACCCGATGTCACAGGAAGGCCAAAAAGTTCATAAAGGACAACAACCACCCGAACCACTGCCTGTTTACCCCGCTATCATCCAGAAGGCGAGGTCAGCACAGGTGCATCAAAGCTGGGACCAAGAGACTGAAAAAGGGCTTCTATCTCAAGGCCATCAGACTGTTAAATAGCCATCACTAGCACATTAGAGGCTGCTTTCCTATATACATAGACTTGAAATCTCTGGTAACTTTAATAATGGGACACTAGTCACTTTAATAATGTTTACATATTTTGCATTACTCATCTCATATGTATATACTGTATTCTATTCTATTCTACTGTATCTTAGTCTATGCCGCTCTGACATTGCTCATCCAAATATTTATTTGTTCATAATTCAATTATTTTACTTATATTTGTGTGTATTGTGTGTATTGTTGTGAAGTTGTTAGATATTGCTTGTTAGATATTACTGCACTGTTTGAGCTACAGTAGAAACACAAGCATTGCGCTACACCCGCAATAACATCTGCTAAACTCGTGTATGTGACCAATAAAATTMMATTTGATTTGAAAAATAGCTGTGCAGCGACGCTCCCCATCCAACCTGACAGAGCTTGATAGGATCTGCAGAGAAGAATGGGAGAAACTCCCCAAATACAGGTGTGCCAAGCTTGTAGCATCATACCCCAAGAAGACTTGAGGCTGTAATAGCTGCCAAAGGTGCTTCAACAAAGTACTGAGTAAAGGGTCTGAATACTTATGTAAATAATGTAAATGTAATATTTCATGTATTTTTATAATTTTTTGCAAAAAAATCTATAACCTGTTTTTGCTTTGTCTTAATGGGGTATTGTGTGTAGATTGATGAGGGAAAAACTATTTAATCCATTATAGAATTAGGCTGTAACGTAACATAATGTGGAAAAAGTGAAGGGTCTGAATTATTTCCGAATGCACTGTATATATTATACCCCCAACCAAAACGGCACTTGGCAAGTGGGAGGGCAAAGAGGCATGTGCTGGGCACAGGGTGACTCCTATCTGTGCACGTGCCTGTAAAGATTCCACATTGTACATTATTACACACTAAGTCCTAGACAGACATAAAGATCCATATCGTCATGATAGTTGGATGCCAGGAATGTGTCCATCAGGTCTAGGATTCAGCACATACTTTACACCACATCAGTTGCACGTTTTCTTGATCGGCCTTACATCGACATTAAACAGTCCCCATTCTATCCCCTTGTCTTGGTTTTTCCCTTTTGAATTGCATTTAGACAAACTATAATGTAAGAAGTAATGACTACTGTAATGACTTTCAATATGGCTGGTTTTCAGAGTCATTAAAGGGTGCCCGGGTCCTGGTGACTGGTGCCAGTGCGGGAATAGGTGAACAAATGGCATATCACCTCGCCGGCTTTGGTGCCCAGGTGGTTATTACAGCCAGGAGGGAAAAGGTTCTACAGCAGGTCAGTAACACTTCAATTAGGTGTTTTCGTCAATGTCTATGTCTCTAGCCATTAGTTCTCCCACTTAACTCTATGACAATGCCCTCCAGTGGGTGGTGAAGACGGCCCAGTACATATACTCGAAACGGTGCCTGAGGAAGTCTTGCACCCTCATCATGGACCCCACACACCCCAGCCACGAGCTGCTCACCCTGGTACCGTCGGGTAGACGGTATTAGAGCATGAGTTCTGTTACCACTAGGCTCAGAGACAGTTTGTATCTACAAGCCATCAGTAGGCTGAACACTTGAACTGGACTGACCACCTGCACTGACTCTCCACTCCTTAGCACACATGCACTCACTCACGCACACATCCACACAGACATACACACACTATCATACACGTTCATGCTATGCACACATCACAACTGCTGCTACCAGACTCTTATTTACTATTGCTAATGCTACACAATTGAAACACTTGCCCCCAATTCCCCCCTTCCCTGATACGTGTAAATATTGGACTATAAATGTTGCCTTCCTATATTATACTTCTGCTAAACTGTTTATTCTATTCTCCTGAGCCATTTACTTTGTTTTTGTATTCTTATCTTTTATTATTTCTTATTGCATTGTCGAGAACGAACCTGCAAGTAAGCATTTCATTGGACGGTATACCATGTGTATCCTGTACATACAGTACGTTAATAAAACTTGATTACTTAATGTTTTTCATGATTATGTTACCCTTATGCAAACATTCACTTGTATTGCAGGTATCAGAGAAATGCCAGGTGTTGGGGGCCCCGAAAGCTCTATACATAGCAGCAGACATGGCCAATCCGTCTGACCCAGAGAGAGTGGTGAAGTTTGCTGTGGACAAGCTGGGAGGACTGGACTACCTGGTGCTGAATCACTTAGGACCCAGCCCATTCACTATGTGGGATGGAGATGTGGAACACACTAGATGGTTAATGCAGGTGGGGTAACTTAATCACAAGTACTGCTATATCACATATACCACTATGCTCTTATCCAGAGCACCTTACAGTGGTGAGTGCATACGTTTTCATACTGCCCCCCCCCCCAACCCCACAACCCTGGTGTTGCATGCGCCATGCTCTACCAATGGAGCCACACGGGACTAACTTTCTACCTGCTTCATTTCTTTTTCACAGGTGAATTTCCTCAGCTATCTGCAGATGGCGAAGACAGCTCTGCCTACCCTTGAGCAGAGTAAGGGTTCCATTGTGGTCGTCTCCTCCTTGTTAGGTAAATGAGAGCTCTTCTCTCTACACAAAGTGTTCTAATGCTGCTTTTCGACTGTAACACCAGTGTTACACTAGTGTATACACCCTTATGTTATGCTAGTGAAATTGTGTTTCCATAGCCAGGGCTGAGTGAGGAGCAGAATCAACCATCTCTGCATCATCGAAACATTTACTTTATGAGAAGGTGTTGATGTCCACAGTTAGCCATTGTTATGTAAATGCCAGCTAAAAAGTACCGGTGGCCTGGCTTTGGCACCAAGTGAGAGCAGATCCACCGGAGACATGACCCAGTGAGACACGGGTGCCGGCCCGTGTAGATGGAAACACAAAAGTCTGATGCTTTTGGGTAAAACACTGGAGTAAATCCTATATGGAAATGCACCATTAAGTGACCCCAAACCTATGATTGGCTAGTGTTTTGGTCCTTCAGGAAAAATGAGCAGTCCGTTTGTGGCTCCCTACACGTCCACCAAGTTTGCCCTGAACGGCTTCTTTGGGACGTTGCAGCATGAGCTTGCCATGCAGAGGAGCAACGTGTCCATCACCATCTGCATCCTGGGCCTGATCGATACAGACTCAGCTATGGAGAAAGTCAGGTGAGCTATTTTTGATACCAAGTTCAGTCAAGTTTAATATTACATTATGTAAACTTAAACCTGGAATACAGTCAATGATTTAATGATTGACCTGATTGATGGTTGTTACATGCAAATACAATTATCSTTGGACACGTTTCAAATAGTCACCTTTGTTTGTATTACAGGGGCATCACCAACATCCAAGCCTGGCCGGCCAGTGAGGCGGCTCTGCACATCATCACTTCTGGAGCCACGCAACTGACAGAGTCTTACTATCCCTGGTTCTGGTACTATGGCTGTCTCATCAGAGACTGGTCCCCCTACTTCAGGGACATGTCTTTACGTAACTTGTATAAATATTAACCATTTGCTTGAAATATACATTATGATAATATCGCTTTTACATTTTTCCCTTTTTGGTTTACACTTATTTGTTGATTTAAAAAAATGCTGTTACAGCCAACTTCTCTGACATTGATAATTTAAACACAGTTCTTTAAAAGATAAACATTTCAGTATATATTAAGATTTTCATGTAAAACTGTGTTACTTGTTGGTCTTCTTCTTTGTATAATTGGTTGCTTTTCTGTGGTACATTTCTGCATGTTTATGTCACAATTTGAACTTTGTCCAACACCTCTCTCATTGCTTTTGAATGATATCCACATGTAATCAACAGTACTGGGGAGTAGTGAACTACATACATGTAGGTCAACTAGTTATTTAATTACATTTTGCAGTAGCTTGGTGGGAGTTGAATGAAATTCAAATATTGGTAGTGTTTGTAGTAGTAAATAACTTTTTTTTGCCATGTAGCGATGTTGCTAACTACACACTACTGTTTTTGCAAAAATAAATAAAATATGGGTGAATTAGGCAAGAATTCTTTCTCAGCATCATACCTGCCCAATTCTCACTTGAAACCCTTTTTGTGTGCCTAATTCTCACTTTTTGTGTTTAATAGGCTATATTATCAATTCTTAACATCTGACTCTAGAGTGATCTGTTCTTGAAATTTGTAGTCTAGGACATTTCAGATTTACATATGATAATTTATCGCAAAGTAGTTTGGATGTAGTGATCTACTTTTTCAAAGTTCAGTAAACTATATTTTCTTAAGCTTAGATTTAGTGTACCTTAACTTCTTCTAGTGTGAAGMAATTGGTAGCTTGGTAAACTATATTTTCAGAGTAGCTTCCCCAACACTGGTAATCAATAAGGGTAGGTTAAGGTTAATGTCAGGTAGTGTGTAGTACCTTTTTATAGCCTGATCAAGCYGACTGACTGCTGCACCCACGTTTASTTTCTAWGCGTCATAGCATGATCAGACTCCACCAGGATACCTTTTTTATTGCCTCAATGAACAATCCCCATGCCAACCACTCGAGGGCAGTGGCTGCTAAGAAATTAAGCAMAATTTAGACATGAGGCATTTTAGATTCAAACATGCTCATAGTAAATCTGGCATGATTTTTTTTAACCTCAAATCAAAGTTTATTGGTTTAGCAGATGTTATAGTGGGTGCAAATGCTTGTGTTACTAGGTCCTAACAATGCAGTAAAATGTCAAACAAGTACACAAATAATTAAAATGTAAAATTACAAAAACAAGAAATCAAGAACTTCGGGACGAATCCAATTAACAACCCAAATAGAACTGTAAGAGTAACCAAAATACATATATACACTGGAAGAATTTACACAAGAAATACTAAGAATGATATGTACAGCAGTAGATATATTAGAGTGAGCTACTGTATGTCGGTAATAGAGTATTTAAATACTCTGTGTGAAACGGGAAGTGTCCAGTGGTTTAATGTCTGTATGACATGGAACAGCAGCGTTGGCTTAGAGAGAGAGAGCGTGTGTGTGTGTGTGTGTGTGTGTGTGTTTGTGAGTGTGCATCACATGGTAGACAGCTAGTGATGGCTGTTCAACAGTCTGATGGCCTGGTAATAGAAGCTGTTTTTACTCTCTTGGTCTTGACACTGATGCACCTGCACTATATCCGCTCGAGTGGCCTTCCCCAAATCCCCCTACCATGATATACCCTCAATGGAATACAAGTACTGTAGTGTACTGTAATGTGCATAAATCCATACTTCAGTAGTACGGTATTGTTTAATCCTTATTTTAATGCTCGCTTTCCCAGAGATGTATGATTGGGCTGGACTCTAGTGTACTCAATGAGCCTAGTGTTCTCTAGGGTGTATTTTCACTTACTTTTTTCGTCTTTAGTATATTTTAATTGTAAATCATAGCGGACACCCCCCACCACTACCACCCACCTTCCAACTACTACCCCACCACTCCATGTCCTAGCTTGTCACAGTAGGCTGTGTGGCATTCTGCCGGGAGGGGGAGGTCCCTGTTGTGTCCTGATGTCATTGTTCATCAGCCCAGCGGCCCTTKAGGCCTTTTACCAGCTCAGTGTAATCCATCTTGGTGGTCCACTGTATTTAAATACTGCACCTCAMGCGCCATCCCTACAAGAGACTAGGGAGCTCCATGTAACCTTGGGGTGTTGAAGTGAAGGTTAAAACATGGTGGGGCCGGTAGATTACATAATCATGATGTACTATTTCCCTGTGTAATGGAGGTGYTTCAGTGAACCTTGCTTGCATGCYAAGTAACCTTGCATGAGACCTYTAGTCTTGCGTTAGCTCCTCGGGCTAATGCTTGGGCTTTAGGTCAGCTCAGCTCAGCTAACACAGTATTGTGGCGTGCAGCAGCCCTAGGATTCGAACCCATTCTGTCCAACCTGTCTATGATATTCCTTTGAGTTGGCTGATTGATTAGAAGTGACCACCTCTGTCTTGGCATGTTCGATCACATCTTAAATCAATATTGTATTGAAACAGATTGGTCCACTTAGAAATCAAGTCATTCTCCGAGGTTCCATTTGATATTGTGAGAAGATGGCATGGTCCTTCTAAGGAATGTTAAACTAAACAGAATCACACACACACATGTTGGGGCCTCTTGGGGAAGGGAGCAGGCACCGCCTGGGATAGCAGCCAGTAACACCTGCAACAGATTAGTGCTCCTAATGTTTGGTAATAAATCCCCTCACCCTCGTCTAGCATCTCCACCAAGCATGGAGCCCAAGCACTGGGAGACACACACACATACACACACACTTTTACTAAAGACACACCCTGTCAAGCCCAGTTCTCACATGATTGTGCACCTTGGATACCTTCCCTATGGTTTCGATATATAATGTCCCTTTAATCTACCTATTATTCACCTAATATGTTTCTCAAGGAAAGGGCTGCATAACATATTCCAATTTGATGCATGCATTACTATCAATAACATGTAGGTGCTCTGGGCTACCTCTTGATTTGTATTCTGCTGTGATGGAAATTCCATATTTGTGTAAAGAACTCACAACCTTTTAGTTCATGGCATTCCCATCTTCCTGCTATTCCACCATGTCTGTGTCAATGACGGATTTCAACTGTTTTGCTACACTGCACTTCAAGGTAAATCTCTGTTAAAAGTACACTCAAGAAAAACTAGCCTATTTTATTTATCATAGTGATTAAGGAGTAACATTAAAACAGAAAACTCCAAAATAAGCAAACAAGTAAATCAAATCAATGATTAGAGAATGTCTGTCACGCCCTGACCATAGTTTGCGTTGTATGTTTCTATGTTTTGTTTGGTCAGGGTGTGATCTGAGTCGGCATTCTATGTTGTATGTCTAGTTTGTCTGTTTCTATGTGTTTGACCTGATATGGTTCTCAATCAGAGGCAGGTGTTAGTCGTTGTCTCTGATTGGGAACCATATTTAGGTAGCCTGTTTTGTATTGTGGGTTGTGGGTGATTGTTCCTGTGTTTAGTGTTCACTATTTCGGGACTGTTGCGTCTTCGTTTATTTTTGTAAGTTTATTGTTTTTGTTCTTTAGTGAAAAGTATTCTAATAAATATGAATACTCACTACGCTGCGTATTGGTCCGATATCTCCTACTCCTCCTCAGACGAGGAGGA
>NC_036856.1:14107073-14109888 GCF_002910315.2 Salvelinus sp. IW2-2015
CACAAACACGCACACACACATGCACAGACACACACACACACGCACACACACACATGCACAGACACTCAACTTAAAACACACCAAAGAGACATGCACTGAAGACACACCCAGTCCAGCCAGGTTCTCAGACGGGATCCTACCATGATGTGTTGTTAGAGACTACAGTAGGGCATTGTTATTGACTGTGTACCTTGGATACTTCATTTTTGCATCATAGCAGCTGTATTTTGGTATTTGGACAGTTATATATCTTGACAACTTTATTGTTGACATGCAAAACATTTTGGAACTATATCAACAATGGATTAATGAAACAAATACCAAAATATAGTTTTTGGGTGGAATTTTCCTTCAAGTCACTCTAGTAATCTGATGAAATAAACGCCAATGGATACTATCATCGCGCTCGCTTTAATCAACCTATTATTCACCGAATATGTTTCTCATGGAGAGGAACTGCATAATACATTCCAATTTCATGCATACATTACTATCATCCACAATATGTGTATGAGACCAACAAAATGTGATTTGATTTTTGATTTGATGTAGGGTCTTTGTGCTGTCTCGTGATTTGCACCCTGCTGTAATGTCATGGAAATTAGATATTTGTGGAGAATGTGTGGCCCAGCAAGGCAAATGACAGAAAACATAATTAAGGAAATGTTTCTACTCTGTAGTTAAAAGCAACACGTCAGAGAACATGTGTTTGAATTTGGGGATTTGTGCCACCAGGCTGTCGAGATAGCAGAAATGTCATGCCATAATCATCCATCCATTAAAACAGTGTGGCGCACCACAACCATCAGCTGCTGATCTCAATTTATGGTATTGCCTGGCCCTGGGTGTTTGAGCACAAAGGACACCAGTCCACAAATCTTCATCCAGTCGCCATCACTAGCTCCTGTGAGCAACATGGGAAGAATGGCTTTGGATGGTTAGTCAATGCTCTGAAGTGTGTGTGTGTGTGTGTGTGTGTGTGTGTGTGTGTGTGTGTGTGTGTGTGTGTGTGTTTTTTCTTATACACATCTAGATGTGTATAAGAGATGTGTGTGTGTGTGTGTGTGTGTGTGTGCGCAAGCAAAAGTGTGTGTGTGGCATTTATCATCCGTAGCCTGGAGAATGGGTGGCCCACTGGTGAGAATAGGACTCATGAATCTCCTCTCTGTTGGGGAAGGAAGGGAGGATGATGATGTGTAAATCACTAGCAAATGGTGATGTACAGCGAAGCATCTCCTCTATCTCTGGTGGAGGTCCTATTTTCTCCCACATATCTAACCTCTCTGCACGTGGGTCTAACATGCTTATGGTGAGGTACTGTAGCTGTTGTATGTTGGGGGTGGTCTCTGCTTGCAGCGTCAGCCTTAGACACATTTGATAGGTTTTATATGTTGCCTTCAGTGTTGATTCAGTCAGTTCATACTGTGAGAATGTACTTTCCCCTCAGGAAGCATGTGTTTGGTCTAGGTTTGGGAAATAACTCAGCTTTGCAGGTGTAATGAGAAAACATTTGACTATGGTATGTACACTGTAAAAATACAGACTACATGAAATGTTAGTTGATGTTGTATAAATTAGTGAAAAAATGACATTTACATTTTCTTTTCTTGTCTTCTATCTTAAGATATGATCAAAGAAAACAAAAAGATTAATCAAATTTAAAAGCATGTTAGAGACCACACCAAACCAAGCCTTTGTGTTGTGGTGAACCAGTCATGTTCAGGAATGTTAAGCCTTTCCAACATGAAGCCTGTGCAAACAGCTAAAAGTATTTGGCGAACAGTTTGCCTTAGTAATAACAAAGGGAGGATGAGAGAAAGGAGACAATATGAAAGAGAGAGACGATGGTGAATAAAAACAGTGTGGCTGAGCCGGCAATGTGCCCCCCTGACCTCCCTCCCCCAGCCCCATTCAGAGCAGCACAATGGTTGACACCTGTGTCCTTTCAGTCCTGGCACTATTATTGTTTACATCACTCACTGGGAGAAAGAGGGGCCAGAGGTGCTGTGAAGCAGGCCAACCCTTGTCSCGCTGTCTCTCGACCAAAGACAGGWCCCTTCCTTTCTCTCCAGCTCCCTCTCTAATTGTATGAGCTAGCCCCAAACACAAGGGCGGATGCAGTGAGAAGGGAGAAAGGGAGGAAAGGAGGAGAGAGTTGCTTTGGCCCATTCTTCTCTATCGGCTCCATTAACAGGGTTTAAGATGAGGTCAAAGAAACTCCTGATTGGGGATGGTTGTTTAACACATGCTTGGAACTGTTGGGGGGGAAGTCTATTTTTTCTATCTTTCCCCCATCATTCTTATCTTAATTTCCACCCTGTACTCAGTCATGCTTTACACTTCACTCTGTGTGAAAAATACATTGATCGATTTTTTTCTGGCCTCCCAATTAAAATGGTGTGGTTGGATGTCATGTGTTCCAATTTAGACGACTTTGGAATGTTTCCAGGCTCCCCAACAAAGGCATCGTTCCAATGACGTGTTATAATAGAATGTGCAATCAAACAGTTTTGGTCCTACATTGGAGCTTAATTATGTTCTGCGAACAATCATGTTGATGTACTCTCATTGGTCATTTCTCCTTCTTTAACTGATCTGCATGGCTGCTGTAGAGGGAGAGCGCGATAGAGAGAGGCTGACGGAGCATGGGTGGTTGGGTGGGGGTCAGATGAATTCTTATTTTTTCATAGGGGGAGAGAAAGACCAATTAACAAAGGATAAGAAGTGAACCGTAAACACCCACAGCATGGCCCAACAAACTTACAACAACAAGAGCTCTCACTCTCTCTCTCTCTCTCTCTCTCTCTCTCTCTCT
>NC_036856.1:14109907-14117414 GCF_002910315.2 Salvelinus sp. IW2-2015
TGAATTCTTATTTTTCTTTTTTTCATAAGAGGAGAGAAAGACCAATTAACAAAGGATAAGAAGTGAACCGTAAACACCCTCTACAAGACCCAACAAACTTACAAGAACAAAAGCTGTCTTTCTCTCTCTCTCTCTTTCTGTCAATCCCTCTCTCCCTTTCTCTCTCTCTCGGTCACTCTCTCTCCCTCGCTCTCTCTGTCCCACTCTCTCTCTCTCATCCACTTTCCCTACAAAAGGAAGGCTCAGAGCTTACAAAGTGCCAATTAACACTGAATGTTTGCCCCTCGCACCTCCCTCTCTGAGCAACTGACAGCTATGGTGTTTGGGTTAATACCAAAGGCCTGCAAAGAATTATAATTCTCCTCCTTGCCCCATCCCCCCTCTCCCTCCCTCTCCTATCCTTTTATTTTGTTTCCAATGGGGTGCTGTTACAGTTCAATGCACGTTCAAAGGGTGATATAAAATGACTTTKCAAAGAATTTCATTTGGGGAGAGAAGAGGGGCAGGGGTTGGGTGAGGGAGGGGAGAGAAACAACGAGAAGAGAGGGGGAAAAGTCTTCCTCTGGCKCGTCTGCCTGTGTTGCAGCATTGGTTATTATTAATATGCCAGGGCTTTCTCACCATGCTTTAAACACACAAACAGGCATCAGGCACATATTCATGCACATGCACTGCATGTGTACACATGTATACACACAGGCACGCACACATACACTGAACAACCTGTGGATTAAGTTTTAAACATGCAATTAAATGTTCCTCTCTATTACCATTTGAAAATACCATTGTACATTCTATGATATCTATAACCGCAGCAGAATTGTTTAAAATGTTGTATTAATAACTGGGTCATGAATTTAGACTCTGCTTCTGAGTTTACAAGTGTCATCAATTTACGTGCAAGCGTAATTATAGGCCTATTGGCCCAAGAAATGCAGACTCACATTTTCTCTCTCTCTCTTTCTCCATCAATCACACTTACACATATTGTATGCAAAACAACAACACGCACAAGAGCCCAATTTACACACAGTAGCCAACACAAAGGCTACAATAGGCCACTAACACACTCCCAAATGCACACTCTCCCACAGTCACCACATACCTTCCTCCCCGGTGGAACCTGGGGTCTCTTCTGAGATGAAGATAGATGCTTGGGTCATTTATTAAAGGGATGGCCGTGGCACCAGTGTTTTTCTTCCCCCGTACAGCCATAAATCAGCCAATAAAACTGGCGAATGAGGAGGGGTCAGAGGGGTTAAACCCAGGGAGAAATGGAGACCCTCAGACTATAAGGAGAGAGAGCTTCTGCCTGTCCCTCCTCACTCGCTCCATTCCCCAGCTCTGCACTGGCTTGCCTGCCTCAACACAATTTATAGCTGCTAGAGACTTAGGTTTCCCGAACCCCCTCAGAAAAGATGACTCCAGTCTTTAATGTGCTTGGTTATGGAATATGGATGACATGGCATGGATGGTCGTGGATTTTTTGGGGAGATGGTCATGGATTTTAATCCTTTACCTTAGAAAGTAAAATGATATATCGTTAGCATACAGTAAAAATACATTTAAGCTTGTTTTAAGATGGAGGAAACCCTACCATACTGACATTGTGTCCACTTAGTGGAAAACATAATGAGATGATGGTAGAGAACCAGTCTTGGTTCCCTTTATTTACCTTTAAATAAGAGGTGGAGGGTAGACGTGACATGRTCTGACATCTACTGGTTTCATCACACAGGCCCAGGCTCAGGCCACATCCCTTCCCAGGGGTCTCAATGCTCTGCAGACTCACTGGAATGAGGGATCAGGGATGGTGGGAGACATGTTACTCTGTGTGGACTCCATTTTAGAAAATGAGCACTGCAAAAGAAGAGGGAAAATACTATATAGGACAATTCCATACCTGAATGTCAAACAAAACACACACTTTCTGATTTCAAGGTATAGCAAAGCATTCCATATCTAAAGATGTATTTGCAAACAGGTGCTGCTCTTCCCATTGTGTTGCTATGCTTTCAAGGAGCACTCAGGCCCATTGCTGCAACATCTGAATCACAGAAACTATAATTTATGCTCAGGACAAGAAAAAAGTGCACTACAAGGTCAGTGATGTGGCTTCGTCAACTTGGGGTCGTGAGAAAGCGGGGAGGTGCACGTGCCTGGAATAAGATGAARGTCAAAAATCCCCCAAATGGACCCTAGTGAGATGAATCACTCCAGCCAAACTGCACAGGTCTCTCTCTCTTTCTCTTCTCTCTCTTTCTCTCTCTCTCCCACCAGGCCGATAGGAATTTCCCCAGGCTTCGGAGCGGTGCAGAGGGTAGGGTGATGTGATCGGTGCGTGTCTGGAGCCGGGGTGACCTCGGCAGAGCAGCCATAGGGCCCGGGCCTGGCCCTTATTAAAGGGAGACTCGGCGGCTCACAGGATCCCAGAGCTGTAACTCACCGCCGGTTTGGGACGGTGTGGAGGTACGGGTGAAACAGAGGTCAGCCAGAGAAGGCTTGTCCTGTCTCTGTCCATAGCAGGAAGGGGTGGGGGATGGAGGGAGGGTCTCTCAGAATCKCTGATTGCTTAGAATAACCTCCTCCCCTTCTCGCCCTCTCCTTCCTCCCTCTTTCTCCTCCTCCTCCTCCCAGGGGTTATCTCCACAAATCCTCCCATGAGAGACAGGTTCACCAATAGGCCTACACGTTTTTACCGTTCTTACCATTTAGCTGGGCTATTGGCGGCTACTGGAGGATTGCAGTGGACAATCAGAACCAGTCATATTGAATCAACATCATAAAAGTTGTGCAGCTGGAAGATACAGGGCTAGATTAAATCCTGTCAGTTTTGTTTAGATTGGATGTACTGTACCGTTGGTAATATCAACAGGTCAAAGGTCAGACAATTCTCAAGTCAATGACTGTGCGAACTGTATATTGGGGATTTTGATAGTCTTTTCCTCACTGCAAGGGCGTGTAATGCAAATGACCAGAAAAGGCTAAATACTGTAACCTGATCTGTCCGGCCTTTGAGTTTGTCAAATGTGATGATTTCTCACAAGTTGTCGAGTAAGAGTGGAGAAGTGGAGCGTTGTGTAGTTTGATGATTGATGAGGTTAAGATAATTGGCTATGGTGAAGAGCTGTCAGATGGAGACACCATGTCACCTCGCAGCCCAAGGTAGACAGCAGGGAAATGGAAGTGATTACATCTAATATTGAACATCTGGGAGCGATTGCCTCAGAAGACGAGTTTCAAAGAGAATAGAAAAAAGAACGAAGCAACAGTAATTTGCACAGGATTTACAAATCCCTGAATCGAATTTTGGGAATCTCTTTCACATCTTGTTCCATTCCCTCAAGAGCCTTGCTCATAACATGCACGCACACACGCATAAACAAGCCTCACCACATGTATACAGTACATATATGCACGCACACACACACACACACACACACACACACACACACACACACACACACACACACACACACACACACACACACACACACACACACACACACACACGCGCGCGCGCAGTTACGCATGCATGCACACACAAACACACAGACACACTTTTAACTCTGTTAGGTTGAGAGGGGGAAAAGTACATTAAAGCCTATATTAAAGTTGAAATAACCACAAACAAATCGAAGGCTGACAGTCCATTTAATGTTTCAACTCAACTTTCAACTCCATGGCGGTGCAGCTCCCTGTCTTCTCTGTGCAAGTGTAACCGATGTGAAATGGCTAGCTAGTTAGCGGTGGTGCGCGCTAATAGCGTTTCAACCGGTGACGTCACTCGCTCTGAGACCTGAAGTAGTTGTTCCCCTTGCTCTGCAAGGGCCGAGGCTTTTGTGGAGCGATGGGTAACGATGCTTCGTGGGTGTCAGTTGTTGATGTGTGAAGAGGGTCCCTGGTTCGAGAACGGGTCGGGGCGAGGGACGGACGAAAGTTAAACTGTTACACAATCACAAGCCACCCAAGAAATGATTCACTGTCAATGTTGAACCTAAGCCAGGTCAAAAGTGATCAAAGGCGGTGGAGGAGAGCGGGTTATCTGGTCCCAATTACATTCAATCATGGGAAATTGGCAAATTGCACAGAGAGATCTGCATGAGGAGAACATGAGCCCAGATAGCAGTGGAGGTCCATGGGGATTTTACAGACTTCAGAGGACAAATTGTAATCCCCTCCTTCTTTTCATTTGGTATTTGTTTGTCTGTCTGTCGGTGTAATGCATCACAGTATCTTTATAGATGTTGATCCTTTGATAATTGTGGACACATATATTGACAGCTAAGAAAATCTTAAAAGTCTATTATAATGTAACAAAAGGTATACAGACTATTCATTTAGTTAGCAATTTTATCAGATTACATTTTCCACTACATTAGTGCAGATAAATAAAGGAGACAACCAAACAGACATAACAAAGGGTATTTTTCTCTCTGGGTTTCCACTGTGCTTTGTGAAATGGCCTCAGTGGTTTGTCTTCTCTTCTGATTGGATGAGAGAGCTCACCAATGAGTGCCAACAAAGTGACTCTCCGCTGTGCCCGACTTTCCCCTCATCCCCAACCTCCCCAACCTCCCCAACCCTATCCTCCCCTCTCTCTGCCTGCCTCACCCACCCCCCCCTCTCCCTGCTACCCCACGGCTTGCTGTGACCCATCTTGCACCTCCCTGAGCCCACAACAGACGCTTCATGTGTGAAGAAGGTCAGGAGTTCAGGGCTGGCTCCATCCCTCTCTCTGCTGTGAAGAGGCCTGCGGGTTTATAATTATCTGGCCGTTGGCATTCAGTGCAGGTTCAAGTGTAGTGCAAGCACTGGCACTGGCGAGGGGGGATGCGCWTGGCTAAACACTAGTGATTAGTTGTCCCTAATTGTCAGCCCATTTTTCCTTTTTACCAATCCTCTCCCCCAGTTTGAAGAATCACACAAACCCAGGAGCCGGGTGAATTGTGCCGTTCATGCTCTCTGCCCTGATTTTTGCTATGTCAGTTATCTGCTGCTACATGACCATCTTCCAGCACCTCTCCTGGCCCCCCTAGGCAGAACAAAGAGAAAGACCAACATCATCTGGACAGACACATAGCGGACTCAACCATCAGCTGGCTCACATGTTCCCTGTACTGTAGACACGTCCTGTACTTGTAGACACGTCCTGTAATGTAGACACGTCCTGTACTTGTAGACACGTCCTGTACTTGTAGACACGTCCTGTACTTGTAGACACGTCCTGTACTGTAGACACGTCCTGTACTTGTAGACACGTCCTGTAATGTAGACACGTCCTGTACTGTAGACACGTCCTGTACTGTAGACACCAGTGGAGGCTACTCAGAGGAGGAAGGGGAGGACCATCCTCCTCAGTGAAATGTCATAAAAAAAGTGAAACATTAAAAAAAGTTATCCTTCTTAGATTAAACTGTACTAAATATATTCATATGTCATTAAGTAATTGATTAAAACACACTGTTTTGCAATGATGGTCTAWAGTAACTCACTCTCTGGGGTAGTACCATGGTATAGCCAGAGGACAGCTAGCTTACGTTTTCGTCTGGCTACATTGACTTCAATACAAAACCTAGGAGGCCCGTAMGCCTCAACCCCTTCCATAGACCTAAACGGTAATTATGACCACTTCCGGAGGACGACCTCCAACCAATCAAAGCTTTTGCATTATGAACTGACATGTTGTCCATACAATCATAGGATTAGGATCAGAGAATGAACCRAGTGTGTTGTATTGGGGTTGTGCTGCAGAGCATTATGGGAGGTTCTATGTGTTGAGAAGCTTGGTGAGTTGGTGACATTATTGTATAGAGATTGACAGTGAAAAGTGATAGTTGAGCATTTTTAGGATATTATTCAATTAAAATTAGTTTCTTCAAATTACAGGAGATGGAGGAGGTAGATACATTTTTTTTAACTTGGTTTAATAACTTTATTTTTGTGTCCAGTGAGAGTCATTTATTTAAATGTGCCTTGGTAAGTAGCAGTAGCTAGCTAGCTACCAGCTCAAGCATCCAGTTTTCCCCCGCCAGAATGGCAGAATGGCCAACGCTGCCAAAAATGTTGTGGACTTTTTGTTGAAGAACCCCTTTATTCACTGGGGCAAACAGAACAGGTGTGAATTAAAAGTGAGGGTTGATCTCTGCCTGAGATCAGTTTCATGAAGAAGGATGAAKAGGTGAGGGGGTTCAATACCAACTGGTATCAAAAGTATAGCTGGTTAACAGAGAGTCTTTCATCAAGCTGCCTGTATTGCTGGCCTTGCCTGCTTTTTGGAAAGTCTGAGCCTTGGGCGAAAGGGGGGTACAGTGACTTGAAGAACATTGATRGTTCAGCTAAACAGCATAATATAAATGGGATCATATAAATGCCCACATCAAATTCAAGCTTCTGGGAAAAAGCCGCATCGATCATGCAATGGACGAAGGTCTGCGTATTCAAACTGTGCAACATGAGAAAGTAGGAAGAAACATGGATGTTCTCAAGCTGCTTATCAACACCACTGCATTTCCCGACATGCAAGAATTGGCTTTTAGAGGACACAACGAGAGGGAAAGTTCCACTAACAAGGGCAACTACAAGGAGCTTGCAGAGGTAATTGCACATTACGATGCTTTAGTTGTTGAACATATGGAACTTTGACTGCCTTTTCTGGGATGTCGAAATTAATTCAGAAGGATTTGATGGCTTCCATCACATCATCCGTTAAAAGTGAGATTAAAGGCAATTTTTTTCGCGTGCGCTCAAGTAGGCTTTCCACTTTCCTTCTGTATTTATTTAGCAAAGGTGATAACAAAAAAATCACTCCAGACAGACACAAGCAAAAACTCATTACATAAATAAGCATTTCACTGTAAGGTCCACACCTGTTGTATTCGGCGCATGTGACAAATAAAATTTGAATTTGATTTGAAATGTTGCCGCAGCCTAGGCTACACCGAAACATTAGAGATTGGACATGCTGTATGGGATGAAAACGAGACGATTTTTTCAGTCTGATCAACTGTAGTCTACTAATAAGAGCATCTGCATGCAGCCTATGCGCCCTGTCCATCTGGTCAGTGTAAACTAATTGGTAGCTATGTACAGTTGAAGTTGGAAGTTTACATACACCTTAGCCAAATTAATTTAAACAAAAAATTTCACAATTCCTGATTTTTAATCCTGGTAAAAATTCCCTGTCTTAGGTCAGTTAGGATCACCACTTTATTTTAAGAATGTGAAATGTCAGAATACTAGTAGAGGGAATGATTTATTTCAGCTTTTATTTCTTTCATCACATTCCCAGTGGGTCAGAAGTTTACATACACTCAATTAGTATTTGGTAGCATTGCCTTTAAATTGTTTAACTTGGGTCAAACGTATTGGGTAGCCTTCCACAAGCTTCCCACAATAAGTTGGGTGAATTTTGGCCCATTCCTCCTGACAGAGCTGGTGTAACGGAGTCAGGTTTGTAGGCCTCCTTGCTCGTGCGTTGTTACTAGTGATATAATCCTGGAGTTTG
>NC_036856.1:14121558-14147591 GCF_002910315.2 Salvelinus sp. IW2-2015
CACACGCTTTTTCAGTTCTGCCCACAAATTTTCAATAGGATTGAGGTCAGGGCTTTGTGATGGCCACTCCAATACCTTGACTTTGTTCTCGGCTTGCAAGCCTCCCCCTTTTTCCTCCAAACATAATGATGGTTATTATTGCCAAACTTCTATTTTTGTTTCATCAGACCAGAGGACATTTCTCCAAAAAGTACAATCTTTGTCCCCATGTGCAGTTGCAAACCGTAGTCTGGCTTTTTTTAAGGCGGTTTGAAGCAGTGGCATCTTCCTTGCTGAGCAGCCTTTCAGGTTATGTCGATATAGGACTCGTTTTACTGTGGATATAGATCATTTTCTTACTGTTTCCTCCAGCATCTTCACAAGGTCCTTTGCTGTTGTTCTGGGATTGATTTGCACGTTTTGCACCAAAGTAGTTCATCTCTAGGAGACAGAACGCGTCTCCTTCCTGAGCAGTATGACGGATGCGTGGTCCCATGGTGTTATTCTTGCGTACTATTGTTTGTACAGATGAACGTGGTACTTCAGGCATTTGGAAATTGCTCCCAAGGATGAACCAGACTTGTGGAGGTCCGCAATTTTTTTCTGAGGTCTTGGCTGATTTCTTTTGATTTTCCATGATGTCAAGCAAGGAGGCACTGAGTTTGAATAGACCTTGAAACACATCCACAGGTACACCTCCAATTGACTCAAATGATGTCAATTAGCCTATCAGAAACTTCTAAAGCCATGACATCATTTCCTGGAATTTCCCAAGCTGTTTAAAGGCACAGTCAACTTAGTGTTTGAAAAACTTCTGACCCACTGGAATTGTGATACAGTGAATTATAAGTGAAATAATCTGTCTGTAAACAATTGTTGGAAAAATTACTTGTGTCATCACAAAGTAGATGTCCTAACCGACTTGCCAAAACTATAGTTTGTAAAAAAAACTTGTGGAGTGTTGAAAAACAGTTTTAATGACTCCAACCTAAGTGCTTGTAAACTTCTGACTTCATCTGTATTTATAGTCCATTTGTTTGTCAGGAGAAAATGTGAATGTGATCATATTGGGTTAATATTTGAACTTGGGCTGGCTAGGCTGCCTTTATTTTCTCTATCCAAAATGATTAACTGGAATTAATCAATCAACATAATAGTTCTGAAGATGTGAGTTAATGTTTTGTTAGGCCTACAGTTGCATGGGCCTGCATGATACAAACATGCATAAAGCAAGCTCAGCCCTGTGAGTGCTATTGTCTATCAGTTGTTCTCTGTGTCTGGGTAAGGAAATCCCACTCCTAATCTAGTCTAAATACAATTCATATGTACAAGTATAAGGTAGCTGCAGTTTGACAGGGTCTTCATCCCCCCCAGGGCCAGGAGTTTATTAAACAATGTGACCTAATAAACTGGTCCCATCATAGCCCATAAACAAATATTTTTACAACTGATAATCACTGTTATACCTTACAGGGTCCAGAGTTTTCCTGGTTAGGTTAACAGATAAGGAAAAAACAAAAAATTGCCCCACCTCTTCTGGGACCCATATGGTGCCACCAGTCTGACCGCTCTGGGACCCATGGTGCCATCCAGTTTTTGACCGCTCTGGACCCATGGTGCACCAGTCTGACCGCTCTGGATCCAAGTGGTGCCACCAGTCTGACCGCTCTGGGACCCATGTGCCACCAGTCTGACCGCTCTGGGACCCATGGTGCCACCAGTCTGACCGCTCTGGGACCAATGGTGCCACCAGTCTGACCGCTCTGAGACCCATTGTGCCACCAGTCTGACCGCTCTGGGACCAATGGTGCCACCAGTCTGACCGCTCTGGGACCCATTGGTGCCACCAAGTTGACCGCTCTGGACCATGGTGCCACCAGTCTGACCGCTCTTGGACCATGGCTCACCAGTCTGACCGCTCTGGACCCATGGTGCCACCATCTCTCTCTCTTACTGTTTCCTCCAGCATCTTCACAAGGTCCTTTGCTGTTGTTCTGGGATTGATTTGCACGTTTTGCACCAAAGTACGTTCATCTCTAGGAGACAGAACGCGTCTCCTTCCTGAGCAGTATGACGGATGCGTGGTCCCATGGTGTTTATTCTTGCGTACTATTGTTTGTACAGATGAACGTGGTACCTTCAGGCATTTGGAAATTGCTCCCAAGGATGAACCAGACTTGTGGAGGTCCGCAAWTTTTTTTCTGAGGTCTTGGCTGATTTCTTTTGATTTTCCCATGATGTCAAGCAAGGAGGCACTGAGTTTGAAGGTAGACCTTGAAACACATCCACAGGTACACCTCCAATTGACTCAAATGATGTCAATTAGCCTATCAGAAACTTCTAAAGCCATGACATCATTTCCTGGAATTTCCCAAGCTGTTTAAAGGCACAGTCAACTTAGTGTTTGAAAAACTTCTGACCCACTGGAATTGTGATACAGTGAATTATAAGTGAAATAATCTGTCTGTAAACAATTGTTGGAAAAATTACTTGTGTCATGCACAAAGTAGATGTCCTAACCGACTTGCCAAAACTATAGTTTGTTAAAAAGAAACTTGTGGAGTGGTTGAAAAAACAGTTTTAATGACTCCAACCTAAGTGCTTGTAAACTTCTGACTTCATCTGTATTTATAGTCCATTTGTTTGTCAGGAGAAAATGTGAATGTGATCATATTGGGTTAATATTTGAACTTGGGCTGGCTAGGCTGCCTTTATTTTCTCTATCCAAAATGATTAACTGGAATTAATCAATCAACATAATAGTTCTGAAGATGTGAGTTAATGTTTTGTTAGGCCTACAGTTGCATGGGCCTGCATGATACAAACATGCATAAAGCAAGCTCAGCCCTGTGAGTGCTATTGTCTATCAGTTGTTGTCTCTGTGTCTGGGTAGAGGAAATCCCACTCCTAATCTAGTCTAAATACAATTCATATGTACAAGTATAAGGTAGCTGCAGTTTGACAGGGTCTTCATCCCCCCCAGGGCCAGAGTTAGTAAACAATGTGACCTAATAAACTGGTCCCATCATAGCCCAAACAAATATTTTTACAACTGATAATCACTGTATACCTTACAGGGTCCAGAGTTTTCCTGGTTAGGTTAACAGATAAGGAAAAACAAAAAAATTGCCCCACCTCTCTGGGACCCATGGTGCCACCAGTCTGACCGCTCTGGGACCCATGGTGCCACCAGTTGACCGCTCTGGGACCCATGGTGCCACCAGTCTGCCGCTCTGGGACCCAAGGTGCCACCAGTTCTGACCGCTCTGGGACCATGGTGCCACCAGTCTGACCGCTCTGGACCCATGGTGCACCAGTCGACCGCTCTGGGACCATGGTGCCCAACGCAGTCTGACCGCTCTGAGACCCATGGTGCCACCAGTCTGACCGCTCTGGACCCAATGTGCCACCAGTCTGACCGCTCTGGGACCCTTGGTGGCCACCAGTTTGACCGCTCTGGACCAATGGTGCCACCAGTCTGACCGCTCTGGACCGGTGCCACCAGTCTGACCGCTCTGGGACCCATGGTGCCACCAGTCTGACCGCTCTGGACCCATGGTGCCACCAGTCTGACCGCTCTGGGACCTTAATGGTAGCCACCAGGCTGAGCCGCTCTGGGACCTATGGTGCCACCAGTCTGACCGCTCTGGGACCTATGGTGCCACCAGTCTGACCGCTCTGGGACCTATGGTGCCACCAGTCTGCGTGCAGTTGTCAGTTATCGTCAACTATGTGGATGATCAGGGCTTTATTCAGGAACGTTTCTTGGGCTACTTTTTTATGGCAAGTGGGCGAGATGCACAGTCTGTGTTTGACTTTGTGAATTCTGAGATGTCTGAGTTTAACTTCATGGAGAAAATCGTTGCCCAGACATATGATGGCTGTGCTGTAATGGAATGTATCTGCTATTTGTATTTACAGTCCCCTCCTGTTCCCCGATTAAGAGGTGATGACCACTCCACTCCAGTACCATTATCAACTCTCTCCTGACATGAACTGAAGCCACGTCTTATGTGCCCCACTCATCCACTGGCACATTAAATGTTTCCCCTCCAAGCGCTATGAGTACCCGTATAAATTCTCTCATAGTCAATCACACACACAAATACAATCACATTATTACACATCAATGATTTTACTCCTTGCTTGGACTAACTCACTCTTAGCTCTTTTGTCTAACTGTGTAGCGTATTGTGTCACGTTCCTGACCTGTTTTCTCTTATTTTTGTATGTGTTTAGTTGGTCAGGGCGTGAGTTGGGGTGGGCATTCTATGTTATGTGTTTCTATGTTTGTTTAAATGGGTTGCCTGATATGGTTCTCAATTAGAGGCAGGTGTTTGACATTTCCTCTGATTGAGAACCATATTAAGGTAGGATGTTCTCACTGTTTGTTTGTGGGTGATTGTATCTCGTGTCTGTATGTGTTACCACACGGGACTGTTTCGTTTGTGTAGTCTGTTCGTGCGTTCTTCGTGTTTATGTAAGTGCTCAAGTTCAGGTCTGTCTACGTCGTTTTGTTGTTTTGTAATTTTCAAGTATATTTTCGTGTTAGTGTTCGTTTACGTCTTGTTAAATAAATTCATTCATGTCTTCATCACCCGCTGCGCCTTGGTCCAATCTCTCTCCGCAAGACGAACGTTACATATTGTGTTATTTTGTTGTTGTCTTCCCAGTCAAATCCTGTCCTGCACTCAGTGGAAGAGTTGAGCTCTTCTCCAACACCTCAACCCTGTCCTGAAGTCAAACCTCTGAACACCTCAACTCATGCCTCATACCCTCATTCAATCCCTGCTGTGACCCCTCCCAACACTGTGCAAGTAGCCCTCTCATTCCCATTAAAATATGATGATTTTTGAAACACACTTTGTGGTCTCCGTGCGTTCTGCGCCTATACTGTGGGTCTCCCATCCTCCTCCATTTTTCAAGTCACCAGCCTCCACTGGTAGACACGTGCATGTTCTGTACTGTAGGCATCATCTCACTGTTAGGTAACTAAGGCGTGTAAAGACATGCTTTGCTCAACACGGSCAATGCTTCATCCCATGTGCCACAGTCATGCAGCATTTTCTTTGTGGTCAAATGCAGGTATGCAGCCTTTCCATGTTTCTGCATCATGGCAAAAGAGTGGAATTGTTTTGACAAGAATGTATAGAGTGAGTTTCAGCCCGATTCACATGCCAGACAGCTTTGAGTTTAGGGGTAATCATAATAAGGTGTGATAACTTTACAATGTCTTTGTACTGTAAACATACCAGTGTCTGTGTGGGTGAAGAGTTTTGACTGAGATTCTCTCTGGAAATGCATCAGGGTTCATTCCTCAAAGGAAGTACTTCTATCAAAGACCAAAGGGACAAGGGCCACAATATGGCCCTCACAAATAGTCTACTGGGTCAAAGTCACTGACATTTGGAGAGCATGTGGCCATGACATTGTTGCTTGTGTTTATATATATATCATTAAATAATCATTAAATGAATGATTATGAAATAGGGGAAACTGTCAGAAATCTAAATGATTGAAAAGCTATTAGYGATAGAAGATACTACTAAGAAGAACGATTACTGAAGTGTTAAGAACTATTCCAGGAKTGATGATCTACCACAGATATGCACCATAATCTTGAGCAGCAACTTAATTCGATCCATCCCATCCAAAGGTGAATGGGTACACCTTCCATTTACATTGGCCCTGATAGACCTTTGATGAATGATGCTTGATTAATCTATTGCTCAATGTGATAGATTAATGTCTTCATGTCTTCATATTACTCACCCATAAACCAGATCTCTGCAAGATCCATCACCATCACTGCTCTGAGAAATGAGAACCAGAGAAGGACCAGCCACTGAACAAATACTGTAGGGGACAGAGAGAGCATCAGAACAACAGCAGTGGGGCAGATGTGGAGGCTGGACAGTAGCCAATACAAGCTCACTATACTGCCCTATTCATCCCTTCATCTCCACACAGCCAAACAGGGAGAGAGGGAGAGAGCTGGGGAGAGACCAAAATGGAAAGAGGGATCAGATAGATGGGGTAGAGAGAGAGAGAGAGTGAGGATGAGGAAGAGAAAAGAGGGGAAGGATAAAGGGATCAGAGATGGTAGAGAGAGAGAGAGAGGAAGAGAAAAGAGGGGAGAGATAGAGGGATCAGAGGGTAGAGAGAGAGGGGAAGAGGAAGAGAAAGGAGGGGGGGATAGAGGGATCAGAGACGGTAGAGGGAGAGAGATACATTGAGAGAGGGGTTACTAAAGATTCCCTGTTTCTTCATCCCAGAACATCCTCCTAAGCTCTTAGCTTCATGCAGTTGTGACTGCTTATTCACAGATCAGTCCATAATACTACAGCCAATGGTGAAAAAGTGAAGCTCATGAAATGAGGAATGATTCTATTATACAAACATCGTTCTTCCAGAATGTACCACCTTGAATAGACTATTATCTTTTGACATTTTAGTGGAAACAAGAACTTGCTCTTCAAACCTTCCATAACAATCTATATTTAACAAACTCGCAGATGGTTGGAATAAGATCCAGCTTGAGGATCCTTTTTTTCTGTGTGAGGAAGAAGTCGAGATGTGCCATTTTCCAAGAGTTCCATGTGAGATGAGACGTTGACTTTTGACAGGTGTTTGTTTGAATATCAAACAGACCGATGGAGGCCTACAGATGGCCAACAGATTGCATTCCAGACAGAGCCTTCATTCTAGGACTGGCCAGTGGGGGAGCAGAGAGAGTAGTCTCGCCTCGATGGCTCTCTGGGGCTCTGGACGTAAAAACCTCTCATCGTCATCATCATCATCATCCTCAGACAGAGGCTGTGTCAGGCACCAGAGACCTTGTTTTTCCATCAGCGCTGAGCAGGGATCAGGTCAGTGTCCATCATACGGTACCTACTCTACCTCCTCCTCTAGGACTGCTCTGCTGGACATCTAGCTGCAAAGGGTTGCCTGGAAACCTGGAGACTGTTGATGACCGCTGATTGTTTTCAAATGGAAACAAGGCATTGCGAAAATATGTAGTTGATTTCCTTAGGAAAGAGACAGATTGTGTCATAAACTTGGACTGTGTCCTAAAATTATAATCAAGAAAGAGTGTATGTGAGGTTGGAGTATAACTGACTACCATCATGACAGCAGACAATACATAATAAACCAGACTTCAGAAATAATTCAGTCCGACAATGACTTGTCCTATAATGCCACAGAACAGAACAGTGATAATATGTATTAAGTACTGTTGTTATTTCTTTAATGGAGGGACTATCATAAAGAGTATAGCTTTCCTTTGAACAATGCTAACCTAACTCCGACCCAGCTTGACCTCTGACCTGTGGCTTTGAGCTTTATCTGACCAAATTATCTGACCAGTTGGTCCAGAGAAAGTGCCCTCAGCTCGAGATGCTTATCTGTTTTATCTCTGTTGTWGTGTGGTATTAGGTAACCAAACACTAAATCACCAGCTTGTTAGCATTTGATAACAACAAAGCTAAAGAAGGGTTTTTGTTTCAGGTGTTTGGTATTGCAGTTTATTTTAAGTGGGACTGTTATGGGTAAACAAAGACTTACAGTCAAGTAAATGCATCTGTGCATTATTTCTAGGATGTTAAAATAAAGAAACAAAACATTCTAGGGGACCATGATCCAAATGACGTAACCGATTGAAACGCTATTAGCGCGTACCCGCTAACTAGCTAGCCATTTCACATCCGTTATATAGGTATCATTAGTGAGGAAAGTGTTAAAGGGAAATTTCTGTCAAAAACGCATCATCATGATTATGTGGCCAGTGTCACTTTGGTTTTTGAAAATCCAATATCTTGAAAACTTCACTGCTGACATGCAAAACATTTTTGGACTAATCAACAGTGGACTAATGAAAAAAATACCAAAATATAGTTTGAGTGAAATATACCTTTAACACCTGGGCAGAGGAGAGATATAGTGCTCCTATATGTGTCTAAATGTTCCACAGCCCAGGTTCTGGCCAGCTGGCTGGTTGGCTGGTTGGCTGGCTGTCTGTCCAGAGAGGTGCAGCCCAGTCCGGTGAGTCATTGGGTAGTGGACGCAGGCTGCCAGCAGGTCCATGTGGCGTGATAGTGTGGCAGGCAGTGGACCTAGGGAGTGGGTGAGGCCTGAACACACATCCAGACACTGGCCAGCACAGCAGACGGCCCAAGAGAGAGCACAGCCAATGTCAACAGGCCCAGGCCACAACCTCAAGCCCCTGGGCCCTAGCCCACGCTCCCCTCACCTCAGCCCAAGACAGATACAGCCAACACGGGGAGTGAGCTCTGCACAGTGGGGTCTGTATCGAGGATACAGCAGAGGCAAGGTGCATGCTGCTTCTGTGGGGAGGCAGAGAAAACACTGGGCAGGACACTAACTCTCATGGGTCTCTGGGTAAGAGTAGTCTTGAAAGCCAGACTCTTTCAAATAGAAAAGCTTTAAGAGAAGTTGAATCTGAATTTGCATGCATAGCTTAAGCTAAGCATAGTACATGTCCTCTGTGTCAGAAACTCTTTGAGGAACTGAACAAGCAGAATAAATGCGAGAAGGGAAAATAAATCCCCCCTCGGTTCCATTTTTCGTAAGATGGAGAGAAGTTTTTGAAAGGCAATCCAAAAGCATCTGCACTCTTAAAAGTCGACACAACTTACACCAGATGTGCGTTTGGCTCCAGGGCCAAGTCTTCACCGGCAGCCAGGCTTCTCTCTTTCCCTGGGGGTGGCAGCATACATAATGGCATAACTGTTTCATGCAACAGGTAGCCTCATAGCCTTTTCCCATCGCTCCACTGGGAGGGCCAGAGGGAGGTAAGAGCTAGTCAGTCTGAGGAAATACTCCCTGTGAAGAACAAACCCAGAGAGAAAGACAGAGAGGAGAAAGAGAGGAGCTTCAACCCTGCAAGCTCCATTGTGACTGTCCCCTCATGCTGTTTTACAGTAACAATGACTTGCAGATTCAACTATGGACTACACCCCTCCTCCCCCGCCCCCGCCCCGTGCTCGACCCCAACTCCAGCTGAGGTAGAATGGAAGGTTATTTTTCTTAACCCCATTACAAGACAAATAGAACTCCTAGGGAAAGGATAGGGGGCCAAATGTGTATTTTAATTCAGAAAAGATTGCCAAAGGGGATAGCCGGGCTAGGAATGCTTGACTCCCATCCCTCAAAGACCAAGGGGGGTCTTGAGGTAGTCAAGCAGAACTGTAAGGATTACTGGATTTTTACAAYGAGGCTTTCCATTTTATTCAGGAGAAGCTAAAGAAGCTTCCATGAGGTTTCCAGACTTTTTACCAGCCATGAATTGTTGTGAACTCTCACTTTACAAGGAATTATCTTTCGACATGCTGAAATGACTGAAATCGGAGAAACTGTTTAAATGCAACATGGAGGGGAATGTTGTTCCCCTGATGCTTCAATCTAGGGTCATGTCAGACATTGGCAAAAGTACTATCAAAATACTTGGGCCAGCTACTTTCCTAGTTGTAAGTAAACCACAATATCCAGAATTCATAGTGATTTCAGGACGTAGTACCGCCCCAAGGAGGTGTATCCAATTGATGAAATATAAAAATMTATGTGTTTGTAGCTAGCACTTTCAGCTAGAGCAGGTATTCCCAAACTGGGGTACGCGCAATGCCGTCAGGGATACGCCAAATAAAAATGTGATTCCTATTTTCAAACAGTCCATTTATATTTTCCAACAGGGCTATACATTTGGGTGAGTTTTTTCTCTCGCCTGAGTAGCCTAGTTTCACAGCCAAAATAAAATTAAACCATCTAGTGTTCAGCAAAAATAACAACACAATGTAAAATACAGGTACCCTAGTCAAATAATTAACATCCAATCACATTAACCGTTGCTCTCTTGCAGGAATTCCACTAACGGTCCGTATGTAACCAAACGTACCTGCTGCTCATGTTGGTATCTGTACTGATGGCGCAAAAGCCATGACAGGGAGACAGTGGAGTGGTAACGCGCGTGCAAGCAGTTGCTCCCGACGCCACTTGGGTACACTGCAGCATCCACCGAGAGGCTCTTGCTGCCAAGGGAATGCCTGACAGCTTGAAAGACGTTTTGAACACTACAGTGTAAATGGTTAACTTTGTTAAAGCAAGGCCCCTGAACTCTCGTGGATTTTCTGCCCTATGCAATGATATGGGCAGCGACCATGTAACGCTTTTACAACATACAGAAGTGCACTGGTTATCAAGGGGCAAAGTATTGGCACGTTTTTTTGAATTGAGAGACGAGCTTAAAGTTTTTATTGACCATAATTTTCACTTGTCTGACCGCTTGCATGATGACGAGTTTCTCACATGACTGGCCTATCTGGGTGATGTTTTTTCTTGCCTGAATCTAGGATTACAGGGACTCTCCACAACTATATTCTATGTTCAGGACAAAATTGAGGCTATAATTAAGAAGTTGGAGCTCTTCTCTGTCTGCATTAACAAGGACAACACACAGGTCTTTCCATCATTGTATGATTTTTTGTGTGCAAATTAACTCAAGCTTATGGACAATGTCAAATGTGATATYGCGAAGCACCTGAGTGAGTTGGGTGCGCAATTACGCAGGTACTTTCCTGAAACGGATGACACAAACAACTGGATTCATTATCCCTTTCATGCCCTGCCTTCAGTCCATTTACCGATATCTGAACAAGAGAGCCTTTTCACAAAATTTAATTTAATCAGAAGCCACTGTCAGATTTCTGGATTGGGCTGCGCTCAGATTATCCTGCATTGGCATATCACGCTATTAAGACACTGATGCCCTTTGCAACCACGTACCTATGTGAGAGTGGATTCTCGGCCCTCACTAGCATGAAAACTAAATACAGGCACAGACTGTGTGTGGAAAATGATTTAAGACTGAGACTCTCTCCAATACAACCCAACATTACAGAGTTATGGGCATCCTTTCAAGCACACCCTTCTCATTAACCTGTGGTGAGTTATTCACCATTTTCAATGAACAAATATGGTTTTATATGTAAGATGGTTAAATAAAGAGCAACATTTTTGATTATTATTATATTATTATTTGTGCGCTGGTCCTATAAGAGCTCTTTGTCACTTCCCACGAGTCGGGTTGTGACAAAAACTCACTCATTCTTATGTTTAATAAATCTATAGTTTGTGTGTGGCAGGCTTATAATGATTACAAAAAACAACATTTGAGAGTGCGCTGACCCTGGTGCTAGAGGGGGTATGCAGCTGGAGGTTGAATGTTTAAAGGGGTACGGGACTATAAAAAGTTTGGGAACCACTGAGCTAGAGGATTTCGAAACGGAACTGAAGTCTCAACTTTTGGGGTTGCCATGTAGTTGAACATTGAAAAGTGATGCTATTCCATAGATTTTTTCCGTCACTTCAAAGAGGAAGCCAACATCAGCGCAGCAGAAAAGAAGTCAAGCTGAGGTAAAGTAGCTAATGTTACCTAGCTAACTAGAGAGCTACATTTGTTTAACTAAACCAAAATCTATCTAGCTAGCTTTCATAATAGGCTGGCTAGACATTCCAAATAATATCAATGTAATTAGCCAGCTGCTATCTGGCGATGTGATTTGTAACTTTGCAAGCTAAAGTTAGCTAACTAACGGATGACGATGACCTTGACACCAGCTTTAGTAGTACAGAACCTGTAGACCCATTGAATGAAAGCTTTCAGCATGAAATAAGTCCAAGCTCAACATCACCTGACGTTGATACAAGCCATGACAGCCAAAGGTATTTATGAAAGCACAGTACTCTCTTGAGAAAACAAAATCACCAATACACTAAACTGTCTACAAGACAAGTGCTCCTCAAACCTTTCACAACCTTGCGGTCTTGCACCCTTGGCATGGGGAGAGGGGCTGTTAGTATACTATTATAGGGGTGAATATATTTTATTTGACATACATGATTTGTTGATAACTAGTAAATAATAGCCTACAGCAAAGTGTGTTTAAATAATTTCTAACTTTTTCTGCTAGTTAGTTTTTGCTACCATGTGGGTTTTAGCTTGCTTGAGCCTGCTAACTGAGGAGTGTTAATTCACCTGTTTCCATACATGTTGCATTTTAAAACATTTCTTACAAAGGAGTTGTTTAATCTAARTGCTTAACTATTCATCTGTACATGGAATGACTTTTTTAAAACTAATTTKTTTTCATCTTTACAGGAAAATGCCACGGGCACTATCTGATGTGTGGAGACATTTCACTGCAGCTAATGTAGAAGGAAAAGCTGTGTACATTTGCAAATACTGTGCCAAATCATGTGTGAAGAATGCAACAAAGATGCAGAATAATCTGGCCAAGTGCATAAAGTTCCTTCAGCGTTCACAACAAGCAACCTCAGACAAAAGTCCCTCTACTTCTAGTCGATGTGAAAATGATGAATCAGACACCTTATCGGTAGCAACAGCTGGAATCAGAAGTTTTTTGACTCAATGGAGGAACGTAATCAGAGAAATGCTGATGAATGTCTTGCTCGAGCTGGGTATGCAACTGGTTCACCTCTGATGCTCACAGGCAATGTGTATTGGAAGACATTTCTGAATGTTCTTTGCCCAGCATACACCACTCCAACCAGACATGCTTTATCTACTAATTTGCTGGATGCWGAGTTCAACAGAAGAGTCAACTCATTTAATTAAAGTTCAATTCGTAACTAAATTGTTTWWWWWWAAATTKTATTGTAAGGATTTAATCATTTGCAATTATGTCTACTTATCAAGGCACAAGGCGAGACCCAGATGCAGACACAGGAGGCAGATGGTTGGAGTCTGACAATGTTTATTAATCCAAAGGGGTAGGCAAAGAATGGTTGTGGACAGGCAAAAAGGTCATAACCAGATCAGAGTCCAGGAGGCACAGAGTGGCAGACTGGCTCGTGGTCAAGGCAGGCAGAATGGTCAGGCAGGCGGGTACAATGTCCAGAAACAGGCAAGGGTCAAAAGCGGGAGGACTAGTTAAAGGAGAATGCAAAAAGCGGGAAAAACGCTGGTTGACTTGGAAACATACAAGATGAACTGGCACAGAGAGACAGGAAACACAGGGATAAATACACCTGGGAAAACAAGCGACACCTGGAGGGGGTGGAGACAATAACAAGGACAGGTGAAACAGATCAGGGTGTGACACTACTTATGATAAGGTAAAAGGTTTATGTTCCTATGGTAAATATATCCAATGCAAAAAACATCTACATTTAAATGGTGTTAATATTAATTTGGATGTATTTCTGTTAATTCCCATATATTCCTGTTAATTCCCACAAAGTTTCCACCTCTGAATATTCCCCAAAATGTGTGTGGGGGGGGGGGCATCCCGTAGAGGTTATGACAAAGTATGACATACGGAAAGTATTCAGACCCGTTGACTTATACACACTACAGCATTGTACCAGATCTTCAGTTTCTTGGCAATTTCTTGCATGAAATAGCCTTCATTTTGCAGAACAAGAGTAGACTGATGAGTTTCAGAAGAAAGTTCTTTGTTTCTGGAAATGTTGAGCCTGTAATCGAATCCACAAATGCTGATACTCCAGATACACAACTAGTCTAAAGAAGGCCAGTTGTATTGCTTCTTTAATCAGTTCAACAGTCTTCAGCTGTGCTAACATAATTGCAAAAGGGTTTTCTAATGATCAATTAGCCTTTTAAAATTATAAACTTGGATTAGCTAACACAACGTGCCATTGGAACACAGGAGTGATGGTTGCTGATAATGGGCCTCTGTATGCCTATGTAGATATTCCATAAAAAAATCTGCAGTTTCCAGCTACAATAGTAATTTACAACATTAATAATGTCTACACTGTATTTCTGATCAATGTGATGTTATTTTAATCAACAAACATGTGCTTTTCCTTCCAAAACAAGGACATTTCTAAGTGACCCCAAACTTTTGAACAGTAGTGCATTTTACAGCCTTATTCTAAAATATATTTAATAATTTTTCCCCCTCATTAATCTCCACTCAATACCCCATAATGACAAAGCAAAAACAGGTTTTTATTTAAAAAATCAAAGAAATACTGAAATATAACATTAACATAAGTATTCAGACCCTTTACTGAGAACTTTGTTGAAGCACTTTTGGCAGTGATTGCAGCCTCGAGTCTTCTTGGGTATGACGCTACAAGCTTGGCACACCTGTATTTGGGGGGTTTCTCCCATTCTTCTCTGCAGATCCTCTCAAGCTCTGTCAGGTTGGATGGGGAGCATCGCTGCACAGCTATTTTCAGGTCTCTCCAGATATGTTTGATCGGGTTCAAGGACGGGCTCTGGCTGGGCCACTCAAGGACATTCAAAGACTTGTCCCGAAGCCACTCCTGCATTGTCTTGGCTGTGTGCTTAGGGTCGTTGTCATGTTGGAAGGTGAACCTTCACCCTAGTCTGAGGTCCTGAGCGCTCTGGAGCAGGTTTTCATCAAGGATCTCTCTGTACTTTGCTCCATTCATCTTTCCCTCGATCCTGACTAGTCTCCCAATCACTGAAAAACATCCCCAACAGCATGATGCTGCCACCACTATTATTCACTATATGGATGGTGCCAGCTTTCCTCCAGACGTGCCTCTTGGCATTCAGGCCAAGGAGTTCAATCTTGATTTCATCAGACCAGAGAATCTTGTTTTCATTGTCTGAGAGTCCTTTATGTGCCTTTTGGCATTCTCCAGGCAGGCTGTCATGTGCCTTTTACTGAGGAGTGGCTTCCGTCTGGCCACCCTACCATAAAGGCCTGATTGGTGGAGTGCTGCATAGATGGTTGTCCTTCTGGAAGGTTCTCCCTTCTCCACAGAGGAACTCTGGAGCTCTGTCAGAGTGACCATTGGGGTCTTGGTCACCTCCCTGACCAAGGCCCTTTCCCTCGATTGCTCAGTTTGGCCGGGCGGCCAGCTCTAGGAAGAGTCTTGTTGGTTCCAAACTTCTTCCAAATTAAGAWTGTTGGAGGCCACTTTGTTCTTGGGGACCTTCAATGCTGCAGACATTTTTTGGTACCCTTCCCCAGATCTGTGCCTTGACAGAATCCTGTTTCGAAACTCTATGGACAGTTCCATCGACCTCATGCCTTGGTWTTTGCTCTGACATGCATTGTCTACTATGGGACTTATATAGACAGGTGTGTGCCTTTCTAAATCATATCCAATCAAACTAATTTACCACAGGTGGACTCCAATCAAGTTGTTGAAACAACTCAAGGGGAATCAATGGGAACAGGATCCACCTGAGCTCAGTTTCGAGTCTCATAATAAAGGGTCTCAATACTTGTGTAAATACATTTTTTWAAATATTTTTTWAAATATACATTTGCCAACATTTCTATAAACCTGTTTTCGCTTAGTCATTATGGGGTATTGTGTGTAGATTGATGAGGGAACACCATTTTTTAATACATTTTAGAATAAGGCTGTAACATTTGGAAAAATTCWAAGGGTCTGAATACTTTACCGAATGCACTATATATACACAATAGAATTAAAATATACTAATAATGCTTATAATAAATACTACAGTTTTTTAAAGGGAATACTTGAATATGGTGTGGTGGGTGGTGCAGTGAGGTGTTCGGAGTGACTTTGGATTGTAGTTATGGGACCTTTCCCATCTCCTCTTGAGAGTCTTCAACTTCCTTGTATCCAAGCGGTATTGTCTGTGAGAGAAAGACGAAAACGCTACTAGATGGGAAATTGTTGTGGACTACCTGTATTCTTACTTAATGGTGCGGAATATGAGACATCACACAGACACATGTTAGCTAGCAAGCTACAACACACAGGTATAGTTACTAGAGCAATATGAGGCATGAAGCCAATGTAATTCCTTTACTGTCCACCATCATCATCAAACCAGTTTTGCTCCTCACGAGAGGTACTGAGTCTAGCTAGGTTAGTTAGCTACCTACAGTAGCTATAACATTAGACTACAGTACATTTTAGGTCTATGAAACACAGCTAGCTAGCTAAACTTGGATAGTAATGGTACTAGCAGGCCTCGTTATGGTGGAATTGATCGCCAAATTGTACTGTACTGAAGAACACTGCCTTGRGTAAAAAGAGAGGTTATATTTCTAGCTAGCTACCAACAGCAAAACAACTTAATCGTTTGTCATTTGCCCTTCTGAGTCCTGGTCCAGCTAGTATATGCTGACACCMCTGCTTGCTGGTCTCGCAATTATTTTTCTTGGTGTCTCAACTCCTCTTCAGTCTATTCCGGCTCAAATAAATAGGGATGTATGTTCCTAAGTAAAATAAATATCATAAAATGTTGTCGTTGTCCAGCTCTTCTTGGAAAGAGGAATCATCAGAAGCAGCTACTGCAGCTAATTATTTAGCAGTCTCGGATAGACAGTGCAATATAGCTCCATGCTATTGGGATCTTGCAATCTGTGAAACACAAAGGCCACAATAATTGCTACAAAACATGACTCCATTCATTTTTAAATCAGACAGCAGGCTCAATCAACCAATGGTGTCATTGGTTGAACTCTCCCGGCGCGAAAATTCCAAAATGCAGCTATAGTGCATAATTATGTCTGAAACACCCTCTCATCAATCAGAATTATGTAGGGAGACAGGAAAAACACCCCAAATACTCTCTAGAGGTGAAGTTTCCATTTAAGTCACAGGTTTGTATGGGGAATTCATTTTGTTGTCTTTTAACAGGAATTCAAGGTGAGGAAAGATCCTTAAACAAACATAAACGTGGTACAAAGGAGTGAAGGTGGAAACTGTGCTGAAAGAATGTGTGGCTCTTCTTTCTACTGCTAGCGTGCTCACGGCACCTCCTGTCAGGGAAGAAAAAACCCAGGAAGAAAGAAACTGGGGAAATGCAAAACAAAGGCATCCTCCCCTAGTCTCCCCTGGTCTGGTGAGTGATTGATTATGACCTGTCTGCTTCTCTGCTCTTTACTATTTACTGACTGTCTTTTAGCAAAGTCTACTAAGATTGACTTTATATGTGCTATTGGAGTTGAAGGAGTTTTGCACAAGTGGATACATTTTTGTTTTCCTATATTGCCTAATTGTAGACTAAGAAATGAAGAGTTTCATTCCACATCTCTATATATCCATTTTCTGAAATGTTGGTAAATTATCTTTTGTTGTTTAAATAAATGATGAAAGAGATTGGTGTGTTTTTTCACTATCTAATCATGGCATGGGGTTGTTCAATGACAGACGTATTATTTGTTTAAAATCAATCACTTAATGGTTTTATTTAGCAAAATGCTATGAATACGCCTCACTCTTAGAGAAACAAGTAGTACTGCTAGGTATTACACAGTCAAATGTAACAAATAACTCAATTTTTTATAAAGAAATTTATAAATTATGCATTTGTGACATCAAAATATATACAGTTGAAGTTGGAAGTTTACATACACTTAGGTTGGAGTAATTAAAAGTTGTTTTTCAACCACTCCACAAATTTCTTGTGAACAAACTATAGTTTTCCCAACAATTGTTTACAGACAGATTATTTCACTTATAATTCACTGTATCACAATTCCAGTGGGTCAGACGTTCACATACACTAGGTTGACTGTGCCTTTAAACAGCTTGGAAAATTCCAGAAAATTATGTCATGGCTTTAGAAGCTTCTGATAGGCTAATTGACATCATTTGAGTCAATTGGAGGTGTACCTGTGGATGTATTTCAAGGTCTACCTTCAAACTCAATGCCTCTTTGCTTGACATCATGGGAAAATCAAAAGAAATCAGCCAAGACCTCAGAAAACAAATTGTAGACCTCCACAAGTCTGGTTCATCCTTCGGAGCAATTTCCAAACACCCTGAAGGTACCACTTTCATCTGTACAAACAATAGTACGCAAGTATAAACACCATGGGACCACACAATCGTCATACCGCTCAGGAAGAAGACGCGTTTTGTCTCCTAGAGATGAACGTACTTTGGTGCGAAAAGTGTAAATCAATCCCAGAACAACAACAAAGGACCTTGTGAAGATGCTGGAGGAAACAAGTACAAAAATATCTATATACACCGTAAAACGAGTCCTATATCGACATAACCTGAAAGGCTGCTCAGCAAGGAAGGTGCCACTGCTCCAAAACCGCCATAAAAAGCCAGACTACGGTTTGCAACTGCACATGGGGACAAAGATCGTACTTTCTGGAAAAATGTCCTCTGGTCTGATGAAACAAAAAWAGAACTGTTTGGCCATAATGACCATCGTTATGTTTGGAGGAAAAAGGGGGAGGCTTGCAAGCCGAAGAACACCATCCCAACCGGGAAGCACGAATGTGGCAGCATTATGTTGTGGGGGTGCTTTGCTGCAGGAGGGACTGGTGCACATGGCATCATGAGGAGGGAAAATTAGGTGGATATATTGAAGGAACATCTCAAGACATCAGTCAGGAAGTTAAAGCTTGGTCGCAAATGGGTCGGTTAGACAATGACCTCAAGCATACTTCCAAAGTTGTGGCAAAATGGCTTAAGGACAAAGTCAAGGTATTGGAGTGGCCATCACAAAGCCCTGACCTCAATCCTATAGACAATTTGTGGGCAGAACTGAAAAAGTGTGTGCGATCAAGGAGGCCTACAGACCTGACTCATTTACACCAGCTCTGTCAGGAGGAATTGGCCAAAATTCACCCAACTTATTGTGGGAAGCTTGTGGAAGGCTACCCGAAATGTTTGACCCAAGTTAAACAATTTAAGGCAATGCTACCAAATACTAATTGAGTGTATGTACTTTTCTGACCCACTGGGAATTTGATGAAAGAAATCATTCTCTCCACTACTTTTCTGACATTTCACATTCTTAAAGTGAAGTGGTGATCCTAACTGACCTAAGACAGGGAATTTTTACCAGGATTAAACGTCAGGAATTGTGAAAAACTGAGTTTAAATGTATTTTGCTTAGGTGTATGTAAACTTCCGACTTCAGGTGTATATATATATACAGTATATAAAGAGAGATCTGTACGTAAAGCACTTACATTTGACATTTTAGTCATTTAGCATATGCTCTTATCCAGAGCGACTTAATACAGTAAGTATATTCAAGATAGCTAGGTGAGACAACCACATATCACAGTCAAATACAGGATATGAACATTCCATTCCAGCTGAACAATGGATACATAGTGTGCTTTGCCCCCACCCCTAAAAAAAACATTTTCATACACATCTAAAATCTATTAATTAAAAATATGAGAACAGTAATATTGTACTCACACGTGAAGGTACCCATAAGCAATCATTTCTGATGAAAAAACACAAATGTGAAACATTTGTGGAAACAGCATTTTGGAAATAAACTTTCAAATGCACAGTGTCGATGATGTAGAGAAGATCATTTCCAAAGGATCCAGAGAGAGCCCTCCCTCAGCTGTGTTGTTGTTCATTCATATATATATATATATTTGATTTATGGGTAATTTTCAATCCTCCACGAACCCCATTGTTTAATTGGCGGTATTCATAAAGAAAATAAAAAAAGACTTTCTTCTATTCGGCCACACAGTGCGCGGTTTGTAAGCTCTTTGTTTGTTCTTTTCCTTTTTTTGTTTTGCTTTCCTCTCCTCAAGCTGCAAGTCTTTAGTCAGAGCTTTGCTTTGACAGGTGAAGATCAACTAGAGCCATCGCTATTGGCAACCATGTGGGATTGGAAGGAAAGGTGGCACTGGGGTCAGCGGCAGCGGGGTTATTCTATACCTATGCAATAACACACCCAGCCCCTACGGGGTTAAAGTTCAACTACAACATACAGTACCTTCACCAAATTTCTACTAACAGAGCGCTACTATCTCCGAATAAGTCTAAATGCACTCAATTGGGTTTATCTGCAGGGGATGAATTTCATCAACAGAAAATCCTGAAGTAAAGTAAATCCTCACAGGATAGAGTCAACTGTTTCAGCAGGCTCCCGAGTGGCCCAACGGTCTAAGGCACTGCATCTCAGCGGTCTAAGGCACTGCATCTCAGTGCAAGAGGCATCACTACAGTCCCTGGTTCGAATCCAGGAGGTATCACATCCGGTCGTGATTGGGAGTTCCAAGGGGCGGCGAACAATTGGTCCAGGGTCGCCAGGGTGGGCTGTCATTGTAAATAAGAATTTGTTCTTAACTGACCTGCCTAGTTAAATAAAGGTTCAATGAAAAAAATGAAATTCCAGGCGTTCTTACACTCGAAAGGTCCGGTGTCCTGATGGATGGTCTATGAACAGTGAAACTCTGTTAACTTCTGTTGAAGTACTTAAAAACATGAAATAGTGGGAGGCTATTAAGCAATCATATTTTTAATTATGATAACGTCAATTGAGCTTGTCAAGGATGAATCATTTCAGTGGAGACAGTAAAATATACCTAACAAGGCCTTTCTCAGTGGTAAACACACAGCTCTTAAAACTGTAATTAGCATGTAATGCCTAACACATGGCTTACAAGCCATCTCCTAGCCCATACTCCCTCCTCTCTTCCACTTTCTCCTCTCTCTGTAGGACACACTTCTCAACCAGTCTGAAATCTAACCACGCTAATAGGAAGTCAAATCTGTGTGGGCGATTTGGAGGCCCACAAGTAGTTAAGTACTGTTCGGTCTGTGTTTGAACACTTTTAAAGACCCAATCTGTCGTTTCAACAGCCTGACTCAAATAAAATGATAAAATAGGGTGATTATCCAATTCTGTGCTAAAACAAATCCATAATTTAGTCATTTGGTTGTAGACACTGAAGTAGGTGTTTCTACTGATTTTGAGTCTCTTACTGGCGCCACATGATGATCATTTCCCTCTTCTGGAGTTCACAAAAAGTAAATCCACTCCACCAAGGACGCAGTGTGTCATATTCTCACCGTAATGTGGCTTCCTCTGGTATTTGTGGGCCATAGAAGAGGACAGGGGTTAAAAACCAACAAATCCCATCTTACTGTACATGTCCCTGCCTCCGTACCCTGCAACAATTGCCCCCCTTCCCCACCCAGCCCAACCACCCACACAAAGTGTTCAAGAATTCCCCTTGAGAAACAGACACAGATAATTGGTCACAGATTTTTGTTGGCAGCATACAAAGGGACCTCCTATTCACCCCTGTGCAGCTGTCCCATTCACATTCTCCCATCCCTGCTCCCTACGACCAGCGTCCCACCACCACCACCACCACCACCACCACCGCTTCCCCCTGCAGGCCCTCCTTGCCAGCCCGGCAGGGCTGCCCCCATCCCAAACACAGCCCCTTTCACTGGCACAATAGAGCCATCGAGACACATCCCTCTCATGACCCTGACCCAAACTCCCTTCCTACCCCCCGAGGCTCTATTGTCTTCAATGGGACACTTGAAGCTGTTATTAGATCCCTTTGATATGGGTAGCACTACCAATTAGGGATCCATTTGCCTTGAGAATTGCACCTGTAGGATGTATAGGAACTCAATCCGTTGTCAGTGCTATCAGCACCCATCTATGATGGCCAACAGCAGTCCCACATAGATATGGTGTTATCTGCCTGCTGTTCGTAACAAGTCACTGTAGAGAGTAATAAGTGAGAGAGATAGGTTCAGATAGGGTTGAGTTCCATGCAATTCAAATCTTCAATAGAATGTGGCCCTCATACACTGTTAATGTTAATCAAGGCAACATGGGACAAGGAATATCTATTTATTTATTTCAGCATGATTTGCTCTCGCTGTTTGCCATTCAGGGGTTTGTTAGTCAAATAACAAATCAGCCATGAAATGCATGGATAAACATTTCATAATTTGTTTTCAGTTAGGGTTACGGTACTTTTATTGTAACTTTTTCACTTCTTGTTCTGAAATTTCTGCTTGTGATTKTTTTTTGTATGCCATTTTCCAGTTACAAATTGATGCACCTCCACAGTAGCTTCCTTAGAATGATCAGAAATCATCTAGAATGGCGATATCACATTTTGGAAAACCACAGACTCAAGATCTCTGGCCACAGGAAACAGAAGTAGGTAGAGCAACACATTTCAGTGAGGTCCTGTACTTTCTCGCTGCTCTACCTTATTTAATGCATCACATGTGTGCCGAGATGGTGTGTCTTACCAGACGAAGGAATAGACTAAAACAGAGACAAGATAATAAGAAAAAAAAGTAAGAGAGAAAGAGAGAGAGAGAGAAGAAGGAATTCTACAACAGTGGGGGGATAAAGAAATAAAAAAGGAAGAAAATAAAGTGTAGAGAGAGAGAGAGAGAGAGAAAGACTCGGGTTTTAGGGGAAAAGAGGGAGAGAGTGATTACAATTCCAGTCACAACTTCCATCCATAGCTGTGTGCAGTGATCCTAGATTTCTTGAACAACCAAGCTCAGCTGTCCCGAGAGACTCCTAAGAAGCCAGAGGTCAACCAGCTCTTTCCTGACGCACCATATGTTAAAGGAATTCTGCACTGCATTGTGGGATACGACACCACCATCCCCCACAACTTGGTTTCCAAATTACTAACACATACATCCTTAAACCTTCCCTGCCGTTTCTGCTGTGGAGAAGTTTCCACCATCAGGACTTCATGTTTTTAGAGTGATATGAAAAGGGTGGATTCTCCCTACAAAGATATGCTATGGTTTAATCACAGAAAATGGTCAAACTTTCCATAATAATCTTACATGCTGACTAGACCTGGCACGCGCGTGTGTCTGTGTGCAACACTGGGCGCATGTTGCTTTTATCCATCCACACCAAACTTGATCAGGACACGCGGGTTGAAATATCAAAACGAACTCTGTACCAACTATATTCATTTGGGGACATGTCGAAACACATGAAACATTCATGGATATTTAACTAGCTAGCTTTCTGTTGCTTGCTAATTTGTTCTGGGATATGAACATTTGGTTGTTATTTTACCTGAAATGCACAAGGTCCTTTTTTTCTGGATCTTTGTAGAATMTTGACCCCTTTTGACTCACACAAAATTGTGTGTTCTCTACCCCTACAATTAATCAACAGATAAAAAGGGAAACCTAGTTTGTTTCTAGTAATCGCTCCTCCTTCAGTCTTCTTCTTCTTCTACTGACTTTATATGGCGGTTGGCAAACAACTCTAACGTGCATTACCGCTTCCAGCTGGACTGGAGTGTGGACCTCAGTTCATCTTTCAATCACCCAGGTGGGTATATGCTCCTAAAAACCAATGAGGAGATAGGAGATGCGGGACTTGCAACGTGTCACACGTCCAAAATAGAACCAAGTTCATGGATACAGCTGGATGTTGTGGGCATGTCGTTGTTCCTACACTTATTGAGCCACTTGTTGTTATAGCAACACCTGTTATACCAACTGTACTTGCTGTGTTTCTTCATCTCGTTTCAATATTAAATGTCACAAGGCTTTGAACCTGTAAACAAAAAAAGTGCTTTACAACAAGGAAAATAACACAGATTGTACTGCAGCAGAAGTAAATGTATTAGTTGGACACTGGTCTGTGGAGAGGGAAGATTCCTTCCCATTGTAAACGTTTTGTATTGCTACATGTCCTCTTCCTACTTTCCTGTTTTCAGAGAAACTCTCATTAGGAAGGCTAATTAAATGTTATTAGTAATCATACTAGAGGTCTTTGCCGGTTCGGGTGGACCCGATAGACCCGAGACCCGACCCGGGCCCGATCGGGTTTGGGTCTGAAATTCTAACTGTGGATCCGGTCAGGTTGTGTTCGATTGTCATCTGGTCTCATGTCTATGTAACTACAGCTGATAGACCTAAGTGGACCCGAATGGACCCGACCACGGCTCTGCATAGCCTATAGCATATTTATTTTACGCTAATAAGGTGAATTTATTGATTTATAGAAGGCCTATCCAACATATAAAGACCTATTTGTTAACCTGAACAACAACTTTTTTTGTCACTCGGTCCAATCGAGCCTGGTCTAGACCTAGACCTGTCAGAGAACGGGTCAGGTCTAGGTCGAATGGTTCTCGGGTCCATTCGCGTCCGGGTCTCCATTATTATTTTTAATGATCGGTCCATTTGGGTCCGGGTCTGATTGTCCTCGGGTCCGGGTCTAACTTTTTGGACCGGCGAAGACCTCTAAATCATACACACCCATTACAGGCCCTAACTATCTGCATGGTTCTGCCAGAAATTGAGTAAAGAGAGAATTAATGAACAGGAGTCTCTGAAACATTTAATAAAAACCAAATTATGACTCATCTCATTATAGATATAGTATTATTCCATTTCACAAATGTGATGTCAAAGTTTTTGTGTTGTTGGGGGAATTGTTGGAACTTTATATGATAATTTGAGGGAGAAAGTGAATAGAAAAGAATTATGTGCATGTTCAATCATCTATTACAATACACAATTATCTAATTGCTGACAACGTGACTATCCATTTTTATAGTAACAAAACTCAACTAATTATTTTCTTCTTTCTCCTTCACCGTAACTTTTCCTTAAGAAAAGATGAGCTTCTGACTTTTGTGTTTGAACTGACTAATGAAAGTCAACCAAAATGTAGTGCAGCAAAAAACATTGCAGATACGTCAAATCTATTTTTTCAGATATTTTGCCATTCTTAGCTCAAACAAAACAAACCTTTAAAATTCAGCGCAAACAACATCTGCAACAGACTGAATGCCCATCCGTCTATCTATGGTGTTGAGATGCTAGTCTTTGCTGTTGCTGTGGCTTACTACTTGGTGTGGGGCCGGGTGTGGGGGAGAGGGAGCTAGATCAGCGCCGGTTGTGGTTGATGGATGTCTGTCGACCAGCTTGTGGGAAGTGAACCAAAAGGGAAACAAGCCTGAGGTGGAGGGAGGGACACGGGGCAGGTCCGGGACACGTGGTTCGGAACACGGGGCAGGAAATACCAACAAAGAGAGTCATCACGGCATATTAATATGGAAATTGTTTCACATTAAAATGGTTTCACATTAAAGCAGTGAAAACAGGGTTGTGATGAGGCAGACATAAGAAGAGATGGGTGGGTAAAGGCTAGCGGGTATGGGCACACCAGGCGGGCTGCAGTCACAGCCCAGGCCCAGTGGGACTATTAAGGCTGGACAGACTGAGGGTTACAGACAGACTGAGGGTCCAGACAGACTGAGGGTCCAGGCAGACTGAGGGTCCAGACAGACTGAGGGTCCAGGAGACTGAGGGTCCAGACAGACTGAGGGTCCAGACAGACTGAGGGTCCAGACAGACTGAGGGTCCAGGCAGACTGAGGGTCCAGACAGACTGAGGGTACAGACAGACTGAGGGTCCAGGCAGACTGAGGGTCCAGACAGACTGAGGGTCCAGGCAGACTGAGGTCCACAGATGGTGCCAACTGCTGTAGGACTTCACTTCATGGACAAACATACAGAGGGACATTCTCTAAACATACTCCCCACACACACATGAAGACATGCATTTACTGCAGTACATGCAGACATGCACACGCATACACTGAGTGTACAAAACATTATGAACACCTGCTCTTTCCATGACATAGACTGACCAGGTGAATCCAGCTGAAAGATATGATCCCTTATTGATGTTACTTGTTAAATCCATTTCCATTGGTGTAGATGAAGGGGAGGAGACAGGTTAAAGAAGAGGGTGTTAGGCCTTGAGACAATTGAAACATGAATTGTGTATGTGTGCCATTCAGAGGGTGAATGGGCAAAACAATAGATTGAAGTGCCTTTGAACTGGGTATGGCGCACCGGTTTGTGTCAAGAACTGCAATTTTTCGCGATCAACAGTTTCCCATGTGTATCAAGAATGGTCCACCACCCAAAGGACATCCAGCCAACATGACACAACCGTGTGAAACATTGGAGTCAACATTGGAGTCATTAGAGTCCATGCCCCGAAGAATTGAGACTGTTCTGAGGGCAAAAGGGGAGTTAAAGGAGTTCTTAATCTTTTGTACACTCAGTATATATGTATACACAGATACAGACACACTCACACCAACACACACACACCAGTGGAGGCTGGTGAATACAAACATTGAGGAGGATGGGAGACCCTCTGCGGAATGCACGGAGACGACAGACCTTCGTCCATTGCATGATCGATGCGGCTTTTTCCCAGAAGCTTGAATTTGATGTGGGCATTTATATGATCCCATTTATATTATGCTGTTT